>NC_066580.1:29238781-29838781 GCF_024323335.1 Lathyrus oleraceus | reverse complement strand
ATGTCTTAATAATCAATCAATGGGATTTATATAGGCAGATCAGACCAAGATCACTATGTAAAAGACAGAGAGATGTACAAACACTTTTCAAATCAGTCATACTTGGGTTCACATTGTGACTCTAATTGGCCGAGCTCAGGTAGAGTTATAAAATATTGTATCCAATGTGTACATTTGGTGCCCATCATGGGGCCCGGTAAAACTGGCTTGGGTCTTAAGTTTAAGCCATAGTGGATCACAAATGTACATGATGGATAAAATATTTGATAACTTTATCGGAGCTTGGCCAATTAGAATCGCAATGTAACTATGAGTGATATGAAAGTGTTTGTCTACCTCTCTATAATCGTATCCTTTATTTAATAGTCTTAGTCTTCTCTGCCTTCATAAAGCACATTGAATGACCATTAAGACTTATGCTTCATTGTCTACATGAGGGTAGTTAATGGGAATCAAGTCCTTACTTATATGTTTGAGACCCGCCATTTATGGGTATTTACATGTCTTGAATACTTTGTCTTGTTTCTTCCGCATTGACCCAGGGCCAGTCAGATCAATTTGGCATATTTATGTTGTTTTAGCTTGGTTTGTCACTATGGGGTTGTTTGATACCGGGGCAGGCTTTGGTGTGTTTGGGTTTGGATTTATCCCAAATTACCATATTGTATACAGTCCCTTAAGCATGAGGTATGTAAGGGAGAGGTGCATCATATGAGAGGTTGGGATGTACATAGTCCTTAAAGCATGAGGTCTATAATGACGAGATGCATTTAGCAAGATACCGACTTGTAAACATGCCCTCAAGTATGAGACATATCAAGGAAAGATGCTTTAAGTGAGGATAATGTTGTATATAGTTTTTTAATGGATGTTTCTCGTCTATTGGGGTCGAGCCTAGCTTAGCCGATTTGAATTTAATATTAAGGGCCGAAATTATCTGATAATGGCCACTTGTTATCTTATGGAGAGCATTCTCTATCTTGGCGTAAGTTTCTTATAGTCTGGACCTTCCTTGGGTTATCCTTTTTGTAGTGTTGTCGATGTTTCTTATTTGCGGATTCTCTGTGGAAATAAGATTAACATTACACAGACTCTCAAGCATGGGGCTTATAAGAGCGAGATTATTTAAGTGATAAATCGACAAGAAACTAGAATTTAAGCATTCCCTCACGTATGAGATTGCCCAAAATTGATTTTATTGTTGTCTTAGATTTATACCAACCTCTATCCCCCTAAAGTAATATCCTTAAGTCTGGTCACCCTTTTGTCTGCCACTTGTCCTTTTAAATAAGTAACTATAATTTTTTAATGGGACGAAGTGTTTTAAGTGAAGGTCTTGGAAATACGATACCATCTCTGCAATTATAAGGAGTTGTCTTGGCCATCCGCTATTAAACTGGATTTTCGGGTTGACTACCTCTATACCTCTTTGCGTTTCTCCTTTTTCGAGCACTTGTTATGTGTTCACGTTGTATCTGTAGTGATCATACCTCAAGGGGAATCGTTTGTAGAAGTAAGATTTCAAGTAGGGTTCTGTCATATACTCCCATACGAGTCTTTAGTAGGCTCAAGGAGAGCTCGATGGATTTCGGCATTGTACTCCTATATGAGCCTTTAGTAGGTGCAAGGAGAGCCCAATTGGTTCCTAAATTGTGTTCAAGTTGGAATCTTAGATAAGCTCAAGGAGAGCCTGGTGGGTTCATGCATTATGTTCCAGTTTTAGTCCTACAAAAGTGCAAGGATATCACGGTGGAATCCCGCATTATGCTCTCATAAGAATCTTTAGTAGATGCAAGGAAATCCTAGTGAATTCATGCAATATGCTTCCGTTGGAGTCTTAGATAAGTGCAAGAAGAGTCCGATGAATTTCTGCCTTGTGCTCCGATTAGAGTCTTAGATAAGTGTTAGGACAAATCGACGAGTTCCTACTTAGTGCTCCACATAGAGTCTTAGATAATTGCAATGAGAGTTAACTGGGTTCATTTTTTGTAACCAATTGAAGTCTTAGATGAATGCAAGGAGTGTCTAGTGAATTTCTGCATTGTGCTTCCGTAAGAGTCGCTCGTATTTTTATGCGCTATTCTTTGATGAATTAATTTAGACGGTTTTTTTTTTCATTATTTGTTGGCGAACCTCTAAAAACTGCGTGTGATTTTCCTCGCAACTCCTTGAACTATCTGTTGTTGTGAGATGTATGGTGCTTCAATTAGATTGCAAATCCTTCTATCAAAATCATTAGCGGAAAATGGAACGCATATAAAACTCCTATATGAAATGCATTCATAATGGTACAGACACAATATGATGGCACGTCCAAGAGAAGCAATAATTTTTACACAATATGAAGTCTTAGATGAATGCAATAATTTTTACACTTATCATCTTTACACAAGTACTAATTAATAATTTAAAAAAATGCTCAAATATGCATGATGTATGTAACTATGCTATAAAAAGGTCACCACTGTATAAAAGATGTTAAGCGCTTTGTGAGTAATATTTACCGTATGGTTACACCATGCTTCTTCAACTTCAATTTAACTGCAGCACAAATTTTAATTTTCATGAAAATAATAAATAAAATAAAATATAGATATAGTATGAAAATACGATGTAATGTCAATTTCGGATGTCACTAGATCATTTCTCATTTACAAATTCAATTAGTTAAAATGTGTATTGCAACTCAAAGTATCCGATCAATCCAGAAACAATGTTCTAATTTAAAAAAGTGACTTATATTTAAACAAATGCAAGGTAAAAATAGCCCATATTTTAAACTATTTAACAATTTTCAGCTACACACGTATAACTTTTTTTTTTTTTTATCGATTATTTGAGTTTGATTTTCTCTGTTCTTAAAAATGTGGAGATTTTGCCGTGACACCATTCCAATTAAATCTGACACTCAATTTTTTATATCAACTAAGAAGTTTCTTTTATTTTTTTCACTAATAAGATGATTAAAAGAAAATTCTCTTACACGAAAAATTTAATAGATCAAAAGAAAATTTAATATGCATTTTTACTGAAATTTTAAAAAATCAGATAAAATCATGTTAATTTCTGAAATTTTAAAAGATATAGTAATTCCCTATGTAAAAACGACGTTAACACTATTGAATTTTAGATAATCTATATTGTTTTGTAACTTTTGGATTTTTTTAAAATTCAATAACTCATTTTCTATAGATCAATAAAAAAATTAGCATTAGATTTTTTATTACTTTTTCGGATATTTGAAAAAAATATATAAAATCATAATTTGTGCTTCAAAATATATGATTTTGTTTCGAATATTTGAAAAATCTAATTTACAAAATTTAATTTATATATGATTTTATAACCGAACTCAATTCTTTGATGTTGATTTAAAATTAGTTTTGAATTTGAGAGAAGGCGAAGCGGCGGGGGATGATGTATAGAATTTATTTAGGATTATACTTGGATTCGGTAATGGAGGTCACTGAAGGGAAAAAGGCGGGGGTTGGTCCAAAGGGGTTGGTCCAAAATTCCAAATGTGGGATAACACGTATGCAAGAAGATCCAAAGGAAATAACTCGTTCAACAGTGATGGTGGTTCAACGTTCTTTTTCACTTCTTTCCCGGATGAGTTTACCATAAGGGATTTGTTTGAGGAGTTTAAATGTTTTGGATAGATCAATGAGATCGTCATTCCATCGAAGAGAGATATTTGTGGGAAGCATTATGGCATTGTTAAATTCTTCAATGTTTAAGATGATAAAACATTAGCTACTAAACTTGACAATCTTTTTCTTGGTGAGCATAAACTTTTTGCTAATATTCCCACGTTCCAACACAAGTTTTGGATGGGCTAAGCACCTCCAGAAGCGCAGGTCAAAGGCGGAGCTGTCAAGGCTCATAATGTTGTTGACCCTAGAGGTAGGAGTGATATTTGTTATAGCTTGAGAGGAACCAGATCATTTGTGAATGTGGTGAGGAACAGAGAGGTGAGTGACACTTCACGGGGTGACACTTCTAACGGTAATGTTGTTTCACTACTTTCGTCTTCGTTGCCTCAGGTAGAGTATGATGGAAGGGAACTGAGGATAGTTGGAGTTTTGAGATAGCTTACTTAAGTGTGGTGGAGGTACCAAGGAATAATTACAAGATGCAGGAGCAATTCAATTTGGAGGGGTATTTTGATTTAAAAATCACTCCTTTAGGTTCTATTTGTGTTTGTTGGAAGAAAGAGTTTCACTGGTGCATGACCTTATTATTATCACAGATCATGTCTGGTTGAATAAATGGTTTAAGGAAGTTAGGCCATAGAGACCTAGTGATATGGATTTAGAGAGATTGACTTGTATGAGGTTGTGGCGCATCTCATGTCATGTTTGAAAATAACACTTTTTTCCCACTATGTTCGGGAAGTTCATCTGTTCAGAGGATCCAACAGCTACGAAAACTCAATTGGATTGCGCTAGAATCATGATAAGTACTAAAGTTCATGAAAGGTTTCTATAAAATCATGAAAATTAAGTTCATTGTCCTTTGATATGTCACGCCAGCGTTTTTCAAACCAAAGGGCATTGCTACCCACTCTTAGGTTCCCAAAGAGCCTGGGCACCTAAATATTGTTATTAGCATATCCTCTTCAGCAATGAAGATCTAATTGTACCCAGAGTAACCATCTAGCATACTTAGATACTCATGGCCTGCTTCCGAGTCGACAAGCATTTCTTCGACAGGCATGGGATATTCATCTTTAGGGATAACTTTGTTCATATCTCTTAAATCTATGCATACCCTTAAAGTTCCGTTCTTTTTAATGTATGAAACTATATTAGCGAGGCATTCGACATATCTGATTGTTCTGATGAATTTTCTTCTCAGTGGTCTTTCGATTTCTTCTTTTATCTTCGATAAGACCACTAGAGCAAACCTCCGTGGTAGCTGCTTCACAGGTTTCTTTCCCGGTTGAATAGACAACTTCAATTCCACAAGTTCTAGACTAAGGCCTGACATCTCATTATAGTCCCATTCGAAAAAATATTTGTAGTTTTTAAATAGTTGAATCACCTAGTTCATTAAACTTGTATCTATCTTGAGGCTTATATATGTAGGCCTTTTGATCGATCCATCCCCCCGGGTCGATTTCTTTCAAATAATCTTGCGCTTGGATTTTTAAAGTCAAAATCATTGGGTATTTTTCAAAGCCAAAGGCTCATCATCATAGATGCATTCGAGCCTCTTGTTGAGCGTCTGATCTCCATCTCTCACCAAGTTGGCTTCACCGGCCAATTCATAGTGTAACTTAACTTATTGGGCCATCTTTTCTTGCTTATCGGCAAGTTAGGTTGTGATTCAAGTCCATGCACCAGACTTGGTTGTATCTTTGTCCCTTTTGGCCATTTCATCTTGTAACTTGGGCTCTTGGGACAATTTTCTATGATTTTTGGCCACATGGGCTATAATCTTAGTCCAAGTACTTGACTCAAACATAGTAAGCATCATGATTACCCCATCCCGTTGGGGTTATTTCATCATACTCAGAGGATTGTTCTTCCCATAACTCTCTCTCCCACATGGAATGATAGGTTGGATGGAGTCTCACTTAATGGAACACGTTCTTCTGAGGCCTGAAACCCTGGTCCTTTACTGGGCATATCTCTATGTTCATCAGGTTCTTGTCGAAAGTTCTCCTACTAACATTGTTAACTTCCTCCATATAGTAGCTTCGATCTTCCTACACGTTCTTTACGATGTTGTCTTCCCTCCATATTGATATCCTTTGATGGAGAGATGAGGAGACATCGCCAACACCATGTACCCAGTCCCTTCCTAACATTAAGTTATAATTAGCTTTGGATGAGATGACCATGAATATAGTTGTTAGAATTGTGGTTCAAACATCAAAGTCTACCTGGATTTCCCCCAGGGAGTGGCCAATCTTTCCTTCATAATTGGAAAGTACCATGTTATGAGGCCTTAGTTCAGTTTAAAATTTTCCTATCTTTCTCAATAGGGAATATGGCATCAGGTTGACTGTTGCACCACTATCGACCAGGACTTTGTTGATACGTAAATGTCAATTTTAGCTTTGATGTGTAAGTATGGAATTCACCTAAGAGGGGGTGAATTAATTACTTTAAAAATTTTCTGATTTTAGAATTGGATGTGATTATTTATCCGGTTGAATGCTAAGTGATTAATACGGTAAAGTGCGAAAAAATAAAGAACACAACGATGTATCCTAGTTCCCCTTACAATCTGAGGATACTCCAGTCCCCTTACACAATAAGAGATTTTACTATCTTGTTTGGACTTTGTACAAGAAATCCTAGCCTCCATACATAATACCCTAAACAAATTAATAAGGACAATCCCCTTATGATATACACAAAGTGACTTAAGAGAACAATCTCCCCTTAATCACTATCTTGCTTCCAACAATGATTTCAACAATATTCTGAATTTTTACAAGAGTTTTTGAAGTCATATACAATGTATCAATCGCATGGTTCAATCATCTCCTTCAAGTGAACAATTCTCAATATGTAACATAAGTGCTCAATGATGTACGTGGTTGAAACTATATGAAATTGTAGTGAAAGTTAAGTACAGAAGTTTCAACAGAAATTCTATTAAGAACACTTGGTTTTGAAAAAGAGAGAAAATAAGTTTTGAATTTTAGATGAAAGAGGTGTGTTTCAGAATCTGAAAGATATGGTTTATATAGTTCCTTAACACCTTTCCAAAAGATTACAAATGCATGAATAGATTCCATGGTTCAAAAGGCCTTTCAAAAATTTGTTTGTGTAAAAAAAATAAGTAAACTACTGCCCCTGCTTCAGTGGTAACCGATTACCGTCAATGGTGTAACCCGTTACACCCTAAGTGGTGTTTAAAATTTTGAAATTTGAACGCATGTAACCGGTTACAAGAAATATGGTAACCAGTTACATCAACTGAAAAAGGCTAAAGAAGTTAGCGTTGAGCACATGTAATCGGTTACAATAATTGTGGTAACCAGTTACCACTGTTATTGCAAGAAAAATACTTTAGAATATTAAGGTTTGGCCAAGTTGATGCAAGAGAAAAATACAATGCAGTATGATATGATTTTGTATGAATTTTTGAGCACTTATATTCAACATAGAGAGGTTGTAGACTTATACCTTAAAATGACATGATCAATCCTTAAGAGCATCCAAAGCTTGATCTTCGAAACTTGAAAACTGGACTTTATTATACTAGCTCTTGATATGAGTCTTAAACCATTCTTTTTGACATAAACACACGTTTGTCTTCATCAAAACAATCATTTGAGAAGCTTGTCTTCATATTCCTCCTCTTTTTGATGATGAGAATCCTTTGAAAATTGAATGCAACTTGCCTTCTCTAACAATGAAACTCCCCCTTGATTCATGCTCCCCCTTGATCCATGAATGATAAATTTTTGATAATATATGCTAGTTGTAAATTATTAGAGAGAGATATACAAAACAGCATAACATTTCCTCCCCATTTGTCATTGACAAAAAGGATGGGAAAAGACATAACATTTAACAACCATGCAATAGTATAATATTATACAACATTGATATAACCAAATATAAACTTAAGTCTTTCTTGAACAATAATACATAATTGTTTGTTAAAACACAAATTAAAGAAACAACTAGAGCAACATAAACTTAATTAGACGTAAAGAAAAATTATATTAAAAGCACTTATTTTTGGAAAAAAATAGCAGTTGTAACCAGTTACATAAAATGTGGTAACCGGTTACAGTATACGAAACTGCAATACAAACACTGAAACACGAATATGTAACTGGTTACTATAATTCATATAACTGGTTACGGCATGCAAAAAACAATAGCTTGTTACAGGTCAGCATGCATGAAAAGTGAAGAAAGTAGACATTGGACATATTGACATATAGTATTTAGAAACTTTATATCATGCATACATGTCACAAAAGTATTGATTAAATCATAAAACATTGAATTTTTATAAAACTTATAAATATTTCACAAAATGAAATTGAAAAAAAAATAGATATGAAATTTTGTATGTTCCTTGGTCGTTTTTAACCGATTATCGATGAATATTTTTGATGTGTCATCCATCAAACTCATCTAATATGCCAAGTTCCTTACGAATTTTTTAAAACGGTTCTTTTGTAAGTGACTTTATGAATATATCTGCGAGTTGATTATGAGTATCCACAAATGTAACTTCAACATCACCTTTAAGCACATGATCATAGAGAAAATGATGCCAAATGTTGATATGTTATGTTCTTGAGTGCACGACTGGATTTTTGGTTATATTTATGGCACTTGTATTGTCTCACTTTAGCGTAATGAATCCAAGGTTCATGCCATAGTCGCTAAGTTATTATTTTAGGAAAGGTATTTGAGTGCAACAACTTCCTACAGCAATATATTTTGCTTCAGCTGTACTAAGAGCCACACATGCTTGCTTTTTGCAGGACCACAATACAAGAGTGTTTCCTAGAATATGACATGTCTCACTTGTTATTTTTCAATATGTTTTACAACCTGCATAATCTGAGTCAGAATAACCAAGCAAGTCACATATACTACCTTTAGAATACCATAAGCCGACGTTCGTTGTTCCTTTGAGATACTTCATGATTTTCTTCACGGAGGCAAGATGTGATTCCTTTGGATTTTCTTGAAACTACGCACAAAGACAAACACTAAACATTATGTCAAGACGACTTGCCATAAAATATAATAATGAATCAATCATACCTCGATACTTTGTGATATCAATTAAAACACCAGATTCATCTTGATCAACATAAGTTCTGGATCCCATTGGAGTAGCCATTGCTTTGCAATTATCCATGTCGAATCTTTTTAGCAACTCTTTGCAGTACTTGGATTGGTTGATGAGGATTTCATTCTTTAGTTGCTTAATTTGGAGTCCAAGAAAATAGTTCATCTTAATCATCATAGACATCTTAAATTCTCCTTGCATCATCAATGAAAATTCTTCATAGAGATCTTTGTTTGCTGAACCGAATATGATATCGTCAATATAGACTTGAATCAATAAAGTGTTACCTTTTATTTTCTTAATAAACAAGGTCTTGTCAACTTTACCTTTTTCAAATCCTCTTTCACATAAAAACTTGCTAAGTCGATCATATCATGCTCTTGGTGCTTACTTTAAGCTGTAAAGAGCTTTCTTCAACTTAAAAACATGTGAAAGATTCTTGAAGTCTTTAAAATCGGGAGGTTGTTTGACATAGACTTCTTCATTGATATAGCCATTTAACAAAGAGCTCTTGACATCCATTTGGTATAACTCAAAATTTAATGAACACGCATAAGCAAGTAATAAACGAATAACTTCTAACCTTGCAACCAGAGCGAATGTTTCTTCAAAGTTGATCCCTTCTTCTTGATTGTACCCTTGAGCCACCAACCTTTCTTTGTTTCGAACAATTATACCATTCTCACCAAGATTTTTCTTAAACACACATCTAGTACCTATGATGTGTTTACCACTTGTCCTAGGGGCAAGTTCCCAAAATTGATTCCTTTCGAATTGGTTTAACTCTTCTTGCATTGCAAGTATCCATTGATCATCTTCTAAGGCTTCATCAATCTTGGAAGGTTCGATTTGTGAGACAACGCCATATTCAAGCATGCATCTTTGAGATTTAATCTTGTTGTAATGCCTTAACTTATATCACCAATGACTTTATCAATTGGATGATCCCGATGGATTCTCCATTCCTTAGGTAGATCATTAACTTGTTGAGTCGATTCTTCTTGGTGTTCCACTTGATTATCATTGTTGACTTTGGAATTATTTTTCTTAGGAACTTCTACAAAATCATCATCATTATCACACAAAACAATATCCTCCTTAAGTTTCATCAAAGGAAACATGCATAGATTCTTCAATAGTTAAAGTTCTTTTATCATATATTTTATATGCTTTACTAGTAAGAGAATATCCAATAAAAATACCTTCATCGGATTTTTCATCAAACTTACCGAGGTTGTCTTTGTCATTGTTTAAAACAAAGCATTTACATCCAAATGTATGAAAATGAGCAATGTTTGGTTTTCTTCCTGTGAAGAGTTCATATGGGGTCTTTTTAAAAATAGATCTAATAATAACTCTATTACTTACATAGCATGTCGTGCTTACCGCATCCGTCCAAAAGTAATTTGGAAGATTTGAATCACTAAGCATCGTTCTTGTAAGTTCTACTAGATACTATTCTTTCTTTCCACCACTCCATTTTATTGAGGAGTCCTTGGTGCTGAAAAATTATGAAAGATTCCATGTTCTTCACAAAACTCTTAAAAGGAAGCATTTTGGAACTCCCCACCATGATCGCTTCTTATGGAGGCAATTTTTAGTGATTTCTCATTTTGGATTTGCTTTGCATACTTCTTTAACACCTTGAATGCATCAATTTTCTGCACTAAAAAGAATGTCCGAGAGTATCTAGGAAAATCATCAAAAATAACTAATGCAAATACATTACCTCCAAAGCTTCTTGTTCTTGACGGACCAAATAAGTCCATATGCAACAATTGTAATGGCCTTGAAGTGGACAACATATTCTTAGGTTTGAAAGTTTATTTGGTTTGTTTTCCCTTTTGATAAGCATCACATAATTTATCTTTGACAAACTTTATCTTAGGTAAGCCAATGGCAAGATCATGCTTAACTAGTTTATTTAAATATTCCATATGAATATGAGAAATTATTTTATGCCATAGCCATGAGTCATTGTTGTTTACCATGATACATTTTACTTTCAAAGATACGTCATCTAGGTAAATCATAAATATATTATCAATTCTCTTACCCTTGAGTTTTACCTCATGAGTGACTTCATCTTCAATCAAGCATTCCTCCTTGGTGAATTTGATCTTAAAGCCTATGTCACAAAGTTGGGTAATGCTTAGAAGATTGTCCTTTAGTCCTTCAACATAAAGAACATCTTCAATGGATGTGAAAGATGGTGCTCCAACTTTGCATATGCCAATAATTATTCCTTTGTTGTTGACGCTATAAGTGACATATCCCTTGGCCTTAAGCACTAGATTTGAAAATTTATTGATATCTACGTCATATGCTTAGAACAACCACTATTGAGATATCGTAAATTTGCAGTGGTCTTAAAGCATACCTACAAAACAAATTAGGTTTTGTTAGGTATCCATATTGCTTTGGGTCCTTCATAATTAGTTCCTTTCTTTACCCACACATAATCCCACTTGCCATATTAAAATTCCTTACATAACAAGCATTAGGTGTGTGACCACTTATACCATAATAGAAACGAGTAGGAACAAAATTACTTTTATATCTAGGAACATAAGTTTTCTTCTTGACAAATCTTTTCCTTTTAGGATAATGATGAACATTGTTTGCTTTGTTCACTCTTTCTTTATTGGATTTGTCATTAGCCTTAACAAAGATGATTTTACTAGAACTTAGTTTATTAAATTTAGAATACCCAAGTCCACTTTTATCATTTTTATATCTTTGTTGACTAAGTACACCATCCAATCCAATTTGTCCTTTTTCATATCTTTCAATGACTCTTTTTAATTGGACAATTTAGAAAGAGAGAGATTCACATTCTTTGCATAAAAAATTATGTTTTTGTTCATTAACAAAGTTTTGTTTCTCAACTTCAAAATCTTTTTTCATGGTTTCAATCTTTTCTTCAAGAGATAAGATTTGTTTATTTTGATTAAACACTATTTTCTACAGAATTTTGCATTCGTTTAGAAGTTCATCTATGGCACCTTGTGCACCATTATCATAAACAAAAAATTCATTACTAACCTCTTCATCTTCATTATCGGAATTATTTGAAGCCATCAAGGCAAGGTTTACACATTCATCACTTTCTGAGTCAGATGATGAACTTACTTCATTATCTTCCCATGCAATGTAGGTTGTTTTAGATTTTGAGTCCTTTCTACTTTTGAAGTTATTCTTCTTTGTGAGTTTTGGATAACCCTTCTTTATATGTCATTTCTTTACATATTCATAGCAAATGACATTTGGTGTTGATGTGGAAGTATCCTTTTTCCTGAAAAATTTCTTTCTTTTTGCATAATTCAAGGATTGTTCGTTATTACCAAAAAACTTACCAAGCCTTTTTACAAGGAGCGTGAAATTTTCATCTTCTTCTAGAGCATCATCTTCTTGTTCTTCTTTTGAGACAACTTTCAAAGCAATGCACAATGATTTCTTTTCTTGATTTTCAAGTCTCCCGAGTTCAAGTGTATGTTCTTGTAGTTTTCTAAACAAGGATGCAGAAGTCATGGTAGAAAGACTTTTCTTTTCCGATATTACCGTTACTTTTGGTTGTTGTAGCGGGAAATTCATGATCATCAAGCTATTGACAAGCTAGAGATCAATTAACAAGAGTCGCCACCGCGCTTTTATTGTTTTCAAGGGAAAAGGGAAAAGTACGAACAAAACCCAAATAGTAAGAAGTTTTCAAATAAAAACTAATAAAAGTCAGAGATCACAGGTAAGGGGGATGGTTACACACAGGGAAGGTGTTAGCACCCAAAGTGTCCTAGGTACTCCTAGGGAGCCCTTTTTGTGTGCATATATATTTTGTACAAAGTGATGTTTACAAGAAAATAGAATGGGGGATGAGAAAAGAATTCATTAATTATATTTTTGTGTTTGACAAGACCTTCGGTCTTGTGCCTACGTACCAACATAAAAATGAGGGATCAAAACCTCGTAGTTCGTGCTACAAATTTCAATGAGTGTGTTGATTTTAACAAGATTTTAAGTTTGAAAGGCACAAAGGCCTAAAATGGTTTGAATGAGTTAGTTCTTTTTGGCTTTTTGAAAGTTTAAGTCAAGTATTGTTAAGTTCATTTACAAGTTTGATTTAAGAAAGTAAGTTTGAAAATGTAATGGTATAAGGCCAAAGTTTCTATCTTTTTGTAAAAGTGGTCAAAGTTTAGAACAAATATAGTTCACACAAAGAAGGTTTTGAAAATGGAGGGAGAGATTTTGAAATTAAAGAAATGCGGAGAAGATGAAGAGACTATCCTATGCACAAAATTTAAAAGTTTAAAGTTGAAAAGATCTGATCATATGGGTAGAAATCCAATAGACAAGAATGTCAATAGAAATCCAGAATTCCCTTGGACTTTTTGAATCAAGCAATACACAAATGCACAATTATATTATCTTGAAGAGCAAGGCATCAAATAAAGATGACCTCATCCAAACTTATCCACTCCATGATCTTCTACAGAAATAGCCCATGTAACAGATGAATTCCACAAGTCACATGTTCAAAATAACAACTTCCCAATGATCATGTTGTAGATGAACTTAGGGAGATCTTGAATGATGTATCAGATGAAGTTCAAATTGTAAGCACTTGGTTCTTCACAAATTGGCATTGGCCAAGTCCTCTAGCTTAGGAAGGTTGCCTAAATTCTAAGTCCTTTGCTCAAGATCAAACCAACAGTCCACTCAGAAGTTTTTTAGGGTTTTTATGATTATTATGTACATTAAATGGTCAAAGACCACAAAAACAAACAAAGCAACACAAATAAAATATATCACACAATATGGTCCAAATGGACAAAGTGAAAATTACACTAACATAAACAATTAGAATGATATGTACAATGGAAAATGAAATAAAGTGCTAAAAATAAATTGCATTAAAGTAAAAGCTTGAAATTAAAAGTTAATGGTTAGTAAGTTAGAAATTAGTTTTGTTTTGCTTTTGATTTCAAGACATTCTTTGGAGAACACTCAACCCACTTGCCACAAGCATGGATCCTTGAACCAAAACATCTTCCAAAGGAAGGAAAGAAGACCAAGTTTCCACACAATACCATGGAAGAGGGGAGACTTACAATCTCACTAACTAGAATGCTTATGCCTTTTATGTCACAAATTTAGCGCTATGTTAAGCAATCGTAATTGGACTTATGTAGAAGTCACAACTATTTGAGGTCGGGCAATGGACTTTTGGTGTTAATGCATGTTGGAGACATAGTATTATGAACTATGCTCATTAAACATACCACACACAAAAATATGCAAAAGGTGTGACCTAATCTCATTCATACTCATGTTGATCTTTCAATCAACTAGCATTAGGACTTTAAGATGTCATTGGCCAAATGGAAATGAATAAATGAAGAAGGGGAATTAGATGAAGGGGGCAAGGGATGAATGAGATCACAAATTGGTAAAAGGAGTATTTTTACCAAATTAATATCATTCATTCATTTTGGGAGATGGAATGTACATTCCATCAATCCCCTAAATCCAATGATATTAACTTAACAAAGTCAAATCAACCTTGACCAAGGCCCAACAACAAACAACCAAACTCAAACAAGTCAATACAATTTAAATGACATTTATTCAATTAAAAATAATAAAATAGTGCATTAAATTCAAATATGTTTTGTCCAATTCCTAAAATCTCATCAAAACACCAAAGAAATGGCCATGAGATTTATCATAGGTCAAACAAGGTCAAAGGACCTTGGAGAAAAAATTTCATAATTTTTGGACATTTAAAAATATTTTTAAATAATTAAAAACAAATGAAAAATCAATTAATTCATGAAAATTATTAATAATGATCCAAAAAATAATTTTAATTCAGAATATGAAAGAGAAAAATATTTGAATTTTTTTGGTGAAAGTCTCATATTTTTTGGATCAATATTGAATTTAATATGAATTATTGAAGAAAATGCAATTAAAACAAAATATCATAAATTCAAAAATACATGGACCATCAGATCTCCCTCATTAATTGAGGTGGCAGATCTGATGATCCAAAACGCGTGTTCCACATGTCCTTTAGTCAACTGCGTGGCGCAGATGGTAATTATAAAGGATGGTCAAGATTAGAACGTGGAGGATGGATCCTATGGTTCAAAAGTGAGACACCTCATCGCCGGAGCCAGAGCTCCGATCATCTTCCCCGGTGAGCTCTATCGGACTGGTCAAGATGAACCATTACCAAAATAAAAAACAGGGACATGATCTTGAAGAAAAAACATCAATGAGCTCGAATCTGACCTCAAATTCCCTCAATTCCAAATATATTAAGAGATATGTGGAATTGAAAAACGAGGTACATGATCTGAGTTGCTTCGATTTGACCTCAAAGCAACTCAACCTTCTTGCCTACTTTGGTAGGAGTTCATACAATCAAAGAATCAATGGAATTGAACAAGAATTTAGGAGAATCGAAGAGTTTAAAATTTCTGCAAATTACCTTCAATTGAGGTCTGAACTTGATGGATCTTGAGCTTGCCTGCACTTTGACTCACTTCAATTACTTGGAGGAAGAGAATGGAAAGGTTTAGAAGCAATGGACTCCTGTAGAATTGAATTCCAAAACAATGTAGATTCAAGCTCAAATTCAAATGAATTTATCAGGTTTATCCTATGAGAGTGAAGGGTTTGAAGAGGGGGATCAAAGATGGCGCAATGGTGTGTGTAATTCTGAGCATAAGGGCCTCAATTTATAGATGAATCCATGTGATATTTGCACACTCTCTCCGCTTTCCAAAATTGGCAAATGATGATGGAATGGTGCATGGGCACGCATAGGCCCATGAAATGATAGCTGAAGGTCCAAAATGAATGATCAGATGTGTTGAAGTTAGCTTAGATTGCAAGGCACGTGTGCATTGATGCTTGAAGATTGATCCATGCCAAATGATATCAACCTGTTTAAGCCATGTGCAGCCTATACATTTCTCATCCAAAATGAATGAATTTGAGCTCTTTGGAAAGGTGAGATCAAGAGGAACAATTTTCATGTTGAACACTTTTTAATTTGGAGCTTGGAACTTAGAGAAATTTGAGGTGGAAGTTTGGAAAAATTTGACATATAAATTTTTTTCTCAGTGTCAAGTCATATGTCTCAATATTCCACCTTGCTTAACTTTTTCTATGAGCTTCAAATGAGAAAAGTGTCTTCATCAAAGTTGTAGCTATCTCAAATACCTTCAAAATGGTCACCAATTTCATGTCATTTGGATTCGAAATGATAGAGTTATGCATTTTTGAAGTTTGGAAAAATCACTTGATCAATGGTATAGGTCAAAAGTGACATATAATGTAGCCTCATATCACATGCTCAAAAAAGTTGAATTAGCTCCCACTCCAAACATAAAAGTTGAAGTAGACACATTGAATTAGCTCCCACTCCAAACATTTAAGTTGAAGTAGACTTTATTGTCTCATGGTAACTCATATATGCATAAGATGATGAATTTTGAAGTGTCCCTTGAGAAATTTGATCAATTGGTGAGATAGCTTGTTGGAGAAGTTACTCAAGATACCTAGTCAAACTAGGGTTTCCAAGGCAAATCACCCTCAAACTCTTGAAGAAAACTTGATCAATATAACACGTAGGAATCAATGGAACTCATATATGATGCTCATAACCATTCTTGGATCAATTGATGGTTGTTCTCTTTGTCATGAGGGTCTCAAACCCTAGATATGAACTTGATGAATCAATGGAGATCATACCCTACATACAAAAGTGTTACGCAAATGCAAAGACATATTTTTATACTTTGGTTAGTAAAAATGATAATATACAAGTATGATACAATCACAAATTGTTTGGTGATCTCTCCCAAAACAAACCCAATGAAAAAGGGGCAATGAGGATGCCAAGGTATGATCCCAATGCTAATGCTTATGATGAAATTGCATGAGGGATCTTAGGGTCAAAATTGGGGTCTTACACTTCCATTGGAAGATTTAATTTGTGTTTTTTCGGTTAGGGTTCTTGTGAAATCTGGATAGGTTTGGGAATTTTAGCATGATTTAGATGAAATGGACATTGGATGTGGTCAGAGCTCATTGATACGGTTGATATGGTATAGGTTTTGGTGGGTTTGATGCTCCGTTGCCGCCAGAGGAAAATTCTGGTGTGCCGAAGATTCTCAGGTGAAAGGCATATTGAACAATGTTGATGTGAACACGAACACGTGAACTGAGTGTGAAGCTTGATCCCATGATTCTCACTCATATTCGGATTGGGCTTCTCCCCCTTAGGCCCACTTTTTTACTTAGCATACACCATAAATCCCACTACACCCCTTGCTCACATTGAGAAGGCCAATTGGGCCTTTGAGCACCCCTGGCCCATCCAAATAATGTATGTACTCCATTTTCAGCAGTAAACCCTCTTCTTCCCCTTTTTTCTATTTGTTTCTTTCACTTTCTTTTTTTATATCGTTTTTGTAAAAAAAAATGTTTGATAAAAATACTTAGAATATCAATAAACAATGTTTCCATTTTCATTGAAAAAAATCATAGAATTAATAATTTGTTGGAATTAGTTATTTTAGAATCAATTGATTTTTAATCATAATTAGGTGTTTTGTTAGAATATTGATATTTTTAGGATTAACCTTGTAGTTAATTGCTAATCAATTACATTGTCATGTCCCCCTAGTTTTAGGCTTTTTTTAGAATTAGAAGATTAGTTTAATTTGATCAAACCTTAGGGTTTTAGGTCATTAAATCCTTGTGCGTGATTTCACAACTAATTTCATCCTGATTGATTGAGTTGCTTTGATCAATTAAATCCTTTGATTGTGCTTATTCCCTATGTCTAAGTCAAGTGATCAGAAGTCTTTTGATCACTTGACAAGACCAGTCCCTCTACTGGAGCTGCTTCGGATCTTAAGACCTCAATTTAAGTTTAAGCATCCACACTTCAATCAATTCAAGACATTGTAAACAGACTAGAACCTGGACTACTATTCAAGCACAACAAAGGTACTATATCAACACTTATCAATTATGATTCGAACTACGCATCATGACCCCTAAGCAATAGAGAATGGGTGAGAGGGAGTATTCATATCCTCATTTTGAATATATTTGAGTATGGGATGAACGACCCAGTTGCTAAGAGTATTCATCTTAACTCATAGACTTTAGAGAAATTTGAATCAAATAATTGTCAAGTCTCCTGCTTTACAAGAACACTGAATCATCAGGATCAACAAACATAATCTTCTTCAACACTTGTTAATCATGATGAGAGTTACACGCCACAAGCCTTAAGAAACGAAGAATGATGAGAGGGATTATTCCTATCCTTGTCTAGAGTACCTTTGAGTGTGAGGCATAAGCCCTAGTTACTCAAAGTATTTGCCTTCGTTCATATACTTTAGTGTAATTCGAATCAAACAATAGACAAGTCTACTTCAACAGTCTTCATCAACAATACACCTTCTCTTTGGATCAAGTATCATACTCTTCTTGATATACACACATCCTTTGGATTAATCACCTCTTGGTTAGACACCCATCTATGAATCAATTTCTTAATGCATTGCCTACAAAGTTACAAACTTTGGCATTCGTTCATTTTTCCTTATAAAGTTACAGACTCTGGCATTCTTTTTTCTTTCCCTGTAGAGTTACAGACTCTTGCAAACACCTCCTTGCATTTCCCATAGAGTTATAGACTCTATAAATCATTCATCATGCCTATAGAGTTACAGACTCTAGCTATTTCTTCTTTTGCTTTATGGAGTTGTAGACTCTGACATTCTTTTTCCTTTCCCTATAAATTTACAGACTCTGGCAATCTCTCTCTCCCCTGTAGAGTTACAAACTATGGAATTCCTCTCTTCTTACCTTGTAGAGTTAAAGACTCTGACAACCGTTCATTTTGCCTTTTAGAGTTACAGACTCTGGCACTCTTTCATTCTGCCTATAGATTTACAGATTCTGGAAATCTCTATTTGTCCCTATAGAGTTACAAATTCTAGAAATCTTTCATAGAGTTACAGAGTTTGGCATTCATGCATCTTTCCCTATAGGGTTACAGACTTTGGAAATTTCTTTATGCCCTATAGAGTTACAAACTCTGGCATACATTTCTCTTTTCTTTATAGATTTACACACTTTGACATTCATTTCTTTCTGCCTATAGCGTAACAGACTCTGGCAATCATTTCTTTCTCCTTTGTTTAGTTATAGACTATGGCACACATCCATGCATCTTGCCTTATAGAGTTACAAACTCTGGCACATATTTGCATTTATTCCTTATAGAGTTACAGGTGTCCTCTGCTCAGATGTCCCCACAAGTTTTTACTCCTCATATTTACTCTCAGTTCCAGGCACCTATGGCTCCTATGTCATACTGTTCATTCCCATATGTTGTTGCAGCCCAATATCAACAGCCTCCTAAGGCTCAAGTTCTGCAAAGTCAACAAACTATACAACATAACAGAAATAAAGGGAAGAGACGACAAAGACATAGGAAACTAGAAAATTAAGGGTTATCATGTCAAATTATACGAGCACAATAACCCCAACCTATGGCAGATGCAAAGGACAATCACTTCGACGATCATTTGGTCATTCAATCGTTTTCATTTATAATCTTTTTTGTTTGTCAAGCATTGTGCACTTGTAAAAACCCGTTTTTTTTAATAATAATCATAATGAAATGAATATTTATATTTTGAATCAATCCATTCGTGTTCACTCATACTTTTTATCAATATCAAACTTTTGTTTAAGCAAAATAAAAAAGAATGATGAAATAAAGTACACGAGATCAATAATTATATGTTTTGAATAAAACCTTGTTGATGATGTAAGGCATTGTTTCAAATTCCTAAACACCGAAGGAATAAGGAAGATAATCCCTAGTCAACCCCGTTGGGCCTTGGAGTAGGAGTTTTCTTTCTGTACATAAAACCATCTATCTTAATCAGGGGGGGTAGTCTTCAATTAGTTTGACCTTGCGTTCAAATTTCAAAAAGGAAGCATCTCATGTAAGGATCAACCACATCATATCCCTCATAAGAAGTCAAAATCACAAATCCATAATGGTTGTCCCTCACCAACAAAAGGAACGAGACAGTCACGACCCTTTCAACAAATCAAGCAAACAAATGTTACACGATTTGTTCCAACACGAAAAAAAATGAGAAATTCAAAAAAAAAGAGGAAGAAAGCCCGCTAAGTCAAAAACATAAAAACAAGTGACTTAGGAAAAAATTAGGGCATCCCGATGGACTGCAAGATCGAAAAATCAGTCCAGGCAAAAATAAGGGAAAGCAAAAACAAAACAAAAGAAGAGAGGATCAAAAGAAAAAATACTTAGCAAGAACAAATTCGTGTTGTTACAAACAACACAAAAGGTGGGTGACTGTCGCTCCAAAAAACTCATTGATTTCTTAGCCATCACATCTACTATTCAAAATCCTTTTGAAAAATGAACACTTGTGTCGAGCTAACTTAACGTAGGACTGGAGAACATCAAGAACAATGGGTGGGTTAAAATAAATTTTGAGCCTTATATCCTCTCTATCTGAAACCGTGAACCAAGCCATGTTACAACCCTCAAAAGACCTAATTGATGCAGGGTTTATTTTGAAAAGCATACTACAGTAAGATCACGTTAAAACTTACTCCTAAAGATTTTTCTTATAATTTGTGTTGGTATTGATACGGCATCCCAACTAGTGATTCATTCACTATATGCCATAATCTTAGTGAACATACTTGAATTTCAAAATTGTCATAAACATAACATTACAATTATCATTCAAAATGAGCATTTTTTATTTGCGAATAAGCACTTGACATAAAGAAAGCTTACATAATGGGAAGTTTGATCACATCAAAGGGAAAGTCGTTTCATGATTCAGTTAATCTAGGGCAATCACATCGAGATTCGATAAATCTCTCCATGATCAGTCGGCCAGGGGAAAAATCACTTTAAGGCTCGTGTTAGGGCATACCACCTCAAGAGCACAAAAAGTCAACCGCTCCCAGAAATGATTAATCAAGGGCATACAATTTCAAGATACTGGGTCACATCAAGATTTTCCTTGATAAGGCTGCTTCATAAATCATGATTGGGAAAGTTCATGCAAATACCCAATAGACTGGGGTAGAGGTAGACTACGAAGGTACAATTTCTATCAATGTTTCAAATCAAGCGTAGATGTGTGTCAATAACTGTTGAGCCTGAAGAAGGTGTTAGAGAATCACGTGTTCGTAACCTTTATCCTTGCCCTAAATCTCCCACCTCCCAGCACATAACCATCTGCTTAACCATTGCATAAATAATCACCATGCATTAATCATGTCGCTTCACTTATGCATATCATTCATCTAGCATAGCATGAAGCCTTGTGCGACAAACCAGAAAAACCAAAGCCCAACATTTATTGGCACTTCCAAAACCCAAACTTGTTTGGTATCTTTGAAAGTCCAGTATTGTTTGGCACATCCTCTAAAGCCCAATATGCTTGGCATCTTTTAAAGCCCAACTTTATTGATGACCTTGTTTCCAAACTTCATGATTGATGATCCTTGCTTCCAACCTCCATAGTTGATGATCCGTGTTTCCAACCTTCAGGGTTGATGATCCTTGTTTTCAACCTTCAGGGTTGATGATCCTTGTTTCCAACCTTCATGGTTGATGATCCTTGTTTCAAACATTCATGGTTGATTATCTTTATTTCCAACCTTCATGGTTGACGAGTCTTGTTTCCAACCCTCATAGTTGATGACCTTCTTTCAACCTTCACGTTGTTGACTTTTCTCCAACCTCTTTGGTTTATGATATTTTTTTCCAATCTCCATGGTTGATGATCTTTTTCTCAACCTTCAGGGTTGATGATCCTTATTCCAACCTTCGGGTTATTGATATTTTTCCAACTTCTATGGTTGATGATTCGTTTCCAACATTTGTGTCGATGATTTATTTCCAACAATTTGACGTTCCTATCAGAAAAGATTCAATTAAAACCTCAAACTGTAAGGGCATTCTCATCATTCCTTCACAACCATACTAGAACCAGAGTGTACCTCTGACCCACCTTGCTGTATAGCATATATGGCTTCATGCATCATGAAAAATCAATGATACATTGCATATGTCATGCATATCAAACACTTTCTCATGCGGATGATCTATTTTTCAATAGAATATTTCAGTCAATTTCCAGTAGATGGCCTTACAAAAGTTTGTTTGTCAATCCATATCCCCAATAAATAAGTCCCTAATACATTTATCCTCCTCACATTACAACCGCTTTCAACGGGAAAATTTTCGAATATTCTTGTATTTAATTATCTTGTACCTTGAACACCCAAAACGTTGTCGCAATTCGCGCATTCAGGTTCAAGATGATTAAATAGGGGCAACTGTCATACCCCATAATTTTCCCATCCTTTTTCTTTTTTATCTGACTTTTAGTTTGAGATTCATCTACACTCATGCATGCCAAATACATGTGTATCATTCATTCATGTTAGCACTTTCAAACAAGTCATTATAGATTCAAAGTTTGAGGTATTTATACTTAACAAGAGCTAATTGTGCACAACAATCAAGCCCTAGGGATTGTGGTGGTGCAATTAATTTCGAATCAAGGCATGAAACCCTAATTCTTGGTGCTTGAGACTTTGCTTTATGGAGGTTACATCATGGTATTCAATTATGCATAAAACACTAGTTCTTGATCATTGGTACCCATAAACCAGGTGGTTTTCCTCATGATTTTGGACTTGATCATGAAACCCTAATATTGGGGATCATTGGATTGGGATTTGATTGTGGAGCCTTTTGCTTGGTTTGAGGTGTTTGTTTAGGTGGTTTGCATTTTGAAACCCTAATCATGGATGTTGGGCATTTGTGGACAATGTGGTTTGTCTTTTAATCTTATGATTGACCATGGGACATTAATTCATTGGAGTGTAATTCTTGATCATTATGGATGATGTGGTTACGCAAATAGGAAGCATACAATGATTTAGCCCTAAATCCTACAAGTACAAAACCACTGTAGTAACATTCATTCATATAGCATCCACATGAACTCGTGTAGCAGACAGTTAATAGCATCACATTACATCATATACAGTAGTTCAGACTGAAATTAATCATTTCACATGATATCATCATCCACAAAGTGTATTATTTAATAGAACTTGTAAAAGACCTAGCAATCACTAATAATACTATATCAGTTGCAGCACATAACATGGTCCAGTGAAATCAATGACAGATCAAAGCAAGGCATGGCATATTTTTCATCATAACATTCTAATCTAACTGCATCCTTAGGCCCTGATGTTTGACAGCAGTAAAAGTAGGTTGTGAATTTGTAACCATTTTCTTCACAGTTTAACAGGGCTGACTAACAACTAACACTAACATCTAATTTCATAACTAACCAAATTAACCTAACCGTGATTCCAACACCCACCATTTTCTTTTAACAGAAATTTAGTCATAACAGGAATCATGTTAACAATTGTCAACAATAGCTGACATTAGCAGGGGTTCTAATTTACTAACAACAATACAGTCATATAACTGAATATCAATAACAACTAACTGACATTAACCAACTTAGATCACCAACATAAATCAATTAACCTAAACAAACTTAACAAAAATTGAAAAATCACTAACCATTCATCCAATGCATTCACTTAGCAGATTCAAGTTTAACAGGAATTAACTTCAATCATTAGCACGCTACAGACCTACCATCAATCTAACAAAGCAACAACAAGTTCATTCAAACTGTAGAAGATATGCTAACACTAATTACTAATCATTCATCCATAGCAGAACAAGTAGCAATGCACTAATTTAAGCGGAGATTCTCTGGTGAAAGACATACTAGTATTGAACAACGTTGAGGTGAACATGAACACGTGAAATACGTGAACTGAGTGTGAAGCTTGATCCCCTGATTCTCGCTCATATTTGGATTAGGCTTTTGCCCCTTAGGCCCACTTTTTTACTTAGCATACAACATAAATTCCACTACGCCCCCTGCTCACATTGAGAACGCCAGTTGGGGCATGAGTGCCTCTGGCCCATCCAAATAATGTATGCGCTCTATTTTCAGCAGTAAACCCCCTTCTTCCCATTTGTTTTATTTGTTGCTTTCACATTCTTTTTTTTAATCATTTTTATAAGTTTTTTTTCTTTGATAAAAATACTTCAGTAAGCAATATTTCCATTTTTATTGAAAAAATCACAGAATTAATAATTTGTTGGAATTAGTTCTTTTAGAATTAATTGATTTTTAATCATAATTAGTTGTTTTTATAAGATTGATCTTTTTAGGAGTAACCTTGTAGTTAATTCCTAATCAATAACATTGCATGTCCCTCTAGTTCTAGGCTTTTTTTAGAATTAGAAGATTAGTTTAATTTTATCAAACCTTAGGGTTTTAGGTCATTAATTCCTTGTGCATGATTTCACAACTGATTTCATCCCGATTGATTGAGGTTTTCAAAGTCGCTTTGATCAATTAAATCCTCTAATTATGATTATTCTCTCTGTCTAAGTCAATTGATCAGAAGTCTCTTGATCACTTGACAAGACTAGTCACGTGTACCGGAATTTCTTTGGATCTTAAGACCTCAATTCAAGTTCAAGCTTTCACACTTTAATCAAGTCAAGAAATTGCAGACATACTGTACCCTAGACTACTATTCAAGCACAAGAAAAGTCTTGTATCAACATTTGTCAATTATGATTCAAACTACTGTCGCGGTCGGGGGTAACGAAAATCGGACAAACTTTTGAACTTAATCAAATCAGAAGAGTCTCCACCGAATTTTATTTATGTGCCTCCAGCGGAGAGGAGAGGGGAAATAGTCGATAAATCCCTCGGAAAGATAAGCGCACGGGGTGCCCTATAAGAAAAAGAATAAGGAATCAGTCTCGCAACCGAGATTAGGGTTCAGGAGTCGGTTACGCAAGGGGGAGATATTAGCATCCCTCACGTCCATGGTATTCCATGGTATTCCATGGGAACCATTTGGGTTGTTTTACATATATGGGGATTTATCTATCATTATTTTATTTTTCAAAATAATGTGTGGGAAAAGGGTTTTTTATTATCATAGTGCTTGCCAAGGATTGAGACCCTTGTGCCTACGTATCACTCATTCGGGGATGAGGAATCAGAGCTCCGTAGTTTGGAGTAGAAAATGTTTGTGTGTTGGTTGATTTTACCTTTGAGAAAAGGGTTTTCAGGGTGGTGCCCTAAGACATAAAATTAGGTTTGATGGGTTGTGTTGATTTTACCTTAAACAAGGGTTTATGAAAATATTTTGTGATTATATTGCACTAAAGTTTATGGGCGGAGGTGATTATTCTAGACAACAAGCCAAGCATCTTGCGTCTAAAATAATCAAAGTGAGGGTATGAATGCTCCATTCTCACTCATTCTCCACCACTTAAGGCTCGTGGTGCACAATAATAATCGTAGTTATTAAGTATTTTAAGTTTTTATTAAGAAAAAGTTGTTTGACGTTGGATCAAGGGTTTATTTATTTGATTATGAAAAATGTGGCTTATGAAACATGAATGCAAAGTAACCAACAAAGAAATAAAAGGATCTCATTGTAAGGTAGCCCAAGAGAAAGCCTTATGTGTACAAAATTGTGACCTATGCTAAACAAAGGATAATGGTCTTACAAATATTTCCCCCTAAGGTGGTGCCATGATGTCAGTCTTACAACCGGGATGTAAGTTACAAATGAAACTCAAGTGTTTACAAGGCATCACAAAAGAGTAAAGGAAAGGCCTCCAAGAAAAGGTCCTAAATAGGGTCCTTTAAGTCCAATTGGTTAAGTTTTTTTGGTCTTTTAATTTTATCATATTTTTGTTGTTTTTTTATGATGACAAAAGGTAAATGATAAGTAAAATAAACAATGCATAATTGAGTTTATACAATGAATATGATGATGGGTACTTAAATGTAAATGACATAAAAGTAAATAACAATGAGGTATAACAATGATAATAATAACAAAAGGTTAGTAGTAATTAAAGTTTAGCAAAGTTAAAGTTAGGGTTATGAACAAGTTGGTATTGAACCAAATGAGATATTAACAAGTTATATCATTAAGGTAAAGTTAACAAGTTAGGTGGTTAGTATAAACAAGTCAAAATGATAACAAACAAAGTATGGAAGGGTTAGTGGGTTAGCATAAACAACCAAAGTGTAGACGTATCAGATAAATCCATGTTAACAAAATTGAACTTCAAACACAAGTCAAATGACCAAGTTGCTTGAAATAGGGGAAACCTATCCATACTTCAAAGTCCCATGGATGAACTCATGGTCATCTAATGATAGGTTTGAAGTGTGGACGATTTTTATCAACCCTAAACTAAGCACATCATGACTTAAGTGATTTTCATTAGTCCTTTATTTCAAGAACCCAAAAGTCTATAAAAAATGATCCAAATAAAATAAATAAGGTTACCATTAAGTTCTATAAGCAAAAACAAGGGGGGTTGATGTTCAACATTTTTCCAAAATAATAAAAATAAGAGGGGTTAACGTTAAGATCAAAATGGAAATGAATGAGGAAAAATAAACAAATAAATTGACATAAGTGAAAAATAAATGGAAGTTGCACACGTTGGGGGTTGAACCCTTGACCTTGGTGTCATGGGGGGATCAACCCCCTCTCCCACTGGGCCAATGGCTCAGTTGTTATAACAAGGCACGCTCAACAAATAAATAATAAAAATAAAAAGCAAATGAGATATGCACACGAACTAGCCAATTAGAGTGGGCCATGGGATATTTTCAAATTCAAAAAACACGGGCAACATTCATCTTCAACCTTGGAATCTCAGAATCCAAACCCGAAAATAGGCATTTTTCTTGGGATTGAAGCACATAATCATTACCCAATCATGAAAACAAATCAACCTCCACACTCGTGAGCCATTCATTAACTCTGAGTGTGGAGTATTTTGCCAAAGCTTAGAAGCACAAGTCAACCTAAAATAAAAATTAAATCATGGATAATGGTTAATCAAATCTGCAAGGCTAGGGCTAATGATTAGTGAATAATTTCGAGCAAGAGGTTAACTTGTTTGAGTGAAGGAGATGAGTATTTCTACCTGGTTAGAAACAACTCAGGGAAGGATTCCGGCAACTGAGCTCACCTCAGATGAGGCTTGGGAGAATGAGTTAGGGACTGGGAAAGCTTGAGTTAAGGAATGGACACACCAGACGACATTAAAGAGCTCATTCAACTACATCAACTTCCAAGATATCTAACTTCTTGTAAGTTTTTAATTATTGTAATCTTTTTTAGTTTTTGTAGAAAATTTGTATAAATTGATGACTAGGTATTAAAATACATAGTTTATGCATGTTTGATAGTTGATACATTATGAGAAATGTGTTTCATAGTTAAAAGTAACGATTGATGCCTTATTTTGGGGGTTTCTTATTCTGCATAAGTGCCATTAACATAAATGAAAGTTGTGGGAAATTTCGGAGATGCATCTCCGTATTTTTTCAAGTTTGGATTCCCAAGAACCGGATATGCATCTCTGTATTTTATTTATTTGCTTTTTTTTATATTTTTCTTGCTTGTAGTAATTATGTGAAACTTTCCTAATTTACTTACATGCATTATGGCTGATAGAGACAACAAATTGAGGCATGGGAGAATTGCACAACATGCATATGTCTGGAAGGAAAAAAGTCAGGTTTCAGAGGCTCATGTTCCTTGTATCCCAGTTGATGCAGATGCATCGACTTCTAAGGTCATATATCTCCACCTTCTTCTTCCTGTAGGAGACGGGTGTCACCTAGTGACGCATCACTGCCTCCATTTTCTCGCAGACGACATGTTTCTCCTATTCAAGCGCCAGAGGTACCCGAGCCACTAGAGGTACCTGAGACACCAGTGTCACCCCAGGAACTGGAGGGACCTCAGGCTAATGAGCCAATGCTACCTCGGGCCGATGATCCAGTGCCACCTCCGGTATTTAGAGGAGGCCGTTAGAGTTATCACTATTGCCTTTTTATCCGAACCATACTATCAGACATATCTGGGATGGAGAGGTAAAATTAGTTGGATTCATTCTTTTTAAATTATGTTTATCATTATATCATAAGTTTTTGACGATGATTTATTTTTTGGTAGGATCGTGATCCACTGAAATTCATTAATCATGTGTAGCGGGGTTTTCGTTACCTTTAGGTTTATTGACTAAACCAAAAGTCAACATACAATTCGAGTCGCCACCGTACTTTTATTTGTCCAAAGGAAAGGCTAAAAAGCAAACAAAAGTCATGTAAGAAGTTTTTCAAATCAAAAACTAATAAAAATGTCAGAGATCTAGGTAAGGGGGTTGGTTATGAAATGGGAAGGTTTTACGCACCCAAAACATCCTTAGTACTCTAAGGGAATCCTTTTTGAAAATATGTGTTGTAGGTTGGTATTTGTGAAAAGATTTGTACAAAAGATTGGAGGGATGAGAAGACAATATATTATATTTACAAATTTTGTTGTTTGAATGGATGAACCCATTGCATACGTACCATCACAAAGGAGGATCAAAACCTCGTAGTTCGGGGTAAAAATCTCAAAGATTGGTGAATTGATTTGACCAAAAGCCTTATGGTCTTTTGTTATCAAAGGGAGAAAACTCAACCTAAACCAACAATCCACCATGTGAGGAAGGCTTCAACATGCTAGTGAGGGGTTAACCCTATATAAGCATGGAAGTCTTATAATCCAATCACTAAGGATGAGGTTAGATTTACATCAACCACTATGATAACTCAAACCTATGGCTAATGTTTTTGAAAAGTTTTAACAAGTGGCTATTGAAACCACAAAAACAACTTGAAGTGGGTTATATTTACAAGTTAGATTTATTTACAAAATGAAGTCAAAGTTGGATTAAGATTTATTCATAATGAGTATTGATGAAAATGGGTTTGAAAAAGTCAAAGGCTTAAGGCCTAAGTTTCTAATTTGAAATAAAGTCAAAGTTTTAAAAAAAAGATTTTTGGCTTGGTTAGAGTGAAGAGAAGAAAAGAAGGGTTATTCCTAAAGAAATACAAAGATAAGAGGGGAAAGAAAAACCCTTGGAGTTCCTTTTCTTGGAGTCATAGAGATGACTCAAGATGCTCCTTTCCTTTGGGACTTAGTACACAAACAAGCAATCAATCAATTGAATTAAAGCTCATAGGATCTCCATTTGGCTTGTCTCTCAACTTGGCTACTCATGACAATGGTCCTCTTTTCACAATCTCAAGGTAGAATCCCTATCACACAAAAGCAAACATCAAAAAGTTCACAACACAATAAGGGGAATGGACAAATAATAAGTTTGATGGAAAAGTTCTTTGAAGTCAACTTTGAAATTTAGCATTCTAAAGGCATGAGGCCTAGTTGCTCTTCAACAATTTTTTGCATTCTAAAGGCATGAGGCCTAGTTGCTCTTGAACTCCTTTAAGCATAGGTAAGTCCTAATTCTAAGTCCTTTCTCCTTTTGCATTTGGTTCACACAAAACAAACACAAAGCAAACACAAGATATCAATATATTTATATACAATAATGGGCTCAAATGAGCAAAAAGAAAATGACATAAACATAACATATGTGCTTAAGTGAGCAAAGTGAAAATTAATATGAATAATGAGCAAGAAATAAATGACATTAAAAGTAAATGACAAGAAATTAAATGCTCAAATTAAAGTTAGTAGTTAGTAAAGTTATGTTAGTTTGTCATAAGACAATGTAGTGCTATGTTAAGCAATCGTAAGTGGACTAATGTAGTAGTCACACCTATCTGAGCTCGGTCAATAAAAATATAGGCAAAGAAACACAAGTTAGAGGTCATGACTAGTAAGCCAAGCTCCATAAACTTGCCATGCCAAACAAAAAGGGGAAGGGCCTTGTATTGTCTTTTAGTTATTTGCTTGATCAAGAAGTAATCTATCTTGGACACAAAACAACTCACTTAATCATGGATCAAGTTAAGTTTGGTTTGGATCAAAGAAGGTTAAACTCCTCATTTGTCAAGACCAACTTCAAGAACTTAACTCATTGGCCATTAATGGAAAGAATGGGATGAAGATGAAAGGGAGGGGAAAAGAAAGACACAACCAAATCCAATTGATCAAAGGTGAATCAAATCAACATCAATCAACACCAAACAGAAAAGAGATGAAGATAACAAGTCAAAGAGGTCAACCATATTTTTTTGGGATTTTTTGAGTTAAAATAAAATGCAAATAAAAAAATAAACAAATAAGGTCAAACCTCAAATTCAATTCAAATCAACTTCAAAGAGTCCAATTAAATTTTCATAGGTTCAACATAGTCAAACAAGCTTTGACTAATTTTCTCATCAATTTTTAAAACCAGAAACTATTTAAAAACAATTTAAAACAATTAAAAAATAGCACAATATGAATTAAAATCTCAAATAAATCTCAAATCAAATAAGAAATTGATGAGACTATTTTTCATTGACTTATCATGATCCATAGATGCTATGAAAATATTTTTGGATTTTTCAAAAGTCAGAAAGTATTTTAAAATAAAAAAAAACTATTAAAAATCAAATAATCCAAGAAAAATATCAAATGAAGTCACAAAAATAATTAAAAATCAAAATATGAAACTAGATTTTTCAAAATTTTTTTTGGAGTTGGTCTCATATTTTTTTATGACTTCAAATGAATTTTTTATGAATTTTTGAAAACCAAATGAATTAACTGAAAATAAAAGAAAATAGAATAAATGGAAAAAAACCACAGCCGCGTGATGCAACTCATTAGTTGACGTGGAATCAGTCAATGGTCCAGATGTGAGGGAACACGCTACATCCAAGTCAAACGCGCCACATAAGGTATTGAATGAAGTAAATACAGTGGAGGATCTAGATTAAAACGTGGTATCCAGATCGAATGGCCAGGAGACAAGACACGTAGTGGTGGTGGTGGTGGAAACCACCGTCTTCTCCGGCGAGTCAACAGAATCCGGCCACCAGTTACAGAGAAAAAAAGTTTAATGAAAATGGAAAACAAGGACATGGAAATGAAGCTTGTGTGATGGAGATCATCACTGTATCCATGGATCTTCCTCACTCTTCCTATATTGAGAGAAATGTGAAGTGGAAGATCATGGTGTTCCAACTGAAAGTTCATGAAATGGAAAACTGAAAGCATCACAAGCTTGCCTCAAGTGCGAGGGCTTCAGAAAACCACACAAACACAAGAGTGCTACATTGAAATGAGAGTTCTAGATCCAAAAAGTTTGAATGTATACCTCTGAATTGAAGCACCTCTGGCCATAAAACCTCCAAGTTCTTTGTTCCTCTTTGATCTATGGATGTAAGGGAAGTGAAAGGCTAAGGAATAAAGCTTTGAAGATCAGCTAATGATACTGAATTTCAAGCTCGAAAGTGAGAATTTTTTTTGAACAATTCCTTTGGTATGGTTATGGTTTTAATGCTGCAGCAATTCAGATCTCCAAAAGGTTACTGTAGCGGGGTATTCGTTACCATTAGAGATATTAACTAAATCCAAGGTAAATCATACAAGTCTAGTCGCCACCGCACTTCTATTTATACAACGGAATGGTTAGAAAGCGAACAAAAACCTAAAAGTTTTATCGAATAAAAAACTAGTAAAAATGTCAGAGATCTGGGTAAGGGGGTTGGTTTTGCAATGGGAAGGTGTTAGGCACCCAAAACATCCTAGGTACTCCTAGGGAGCCCTTTTCACACTGGTTGTAAAGGTTGTTGTCTTTGTGAAAATTTGTTTGTGCAAACATGATTGAAGAGATGAGAAGAGAATATACAAGTTTATTTACATTTGTGTTTGAATGGGTCAACCCATTGCCTACGTACCATCTTAAAAAGGTAGGATCAAAACCTCATAGTTCGGGGTAAAAATCTCAAACAAGTTGGTGAATTGATTGGTCCAAAAGCCTTAAGGTCTTTTGTTATCAAAGGGAGAAAACTCAATCAAACCACAAATCCACCATGTGAGGATAACTTCAACATGCTAGTGAGGGGTTAACCCTATAATAAGCATGGAAGACTCATTGTCCATCACTAAGGATATATGTGAGTATTACATCTACCACAAGGATAACTCAAACCTAATAGCTAAAGGTTATGAAAATTTTTGATTAGGGAAGTGGCCATTGGAACCACAAAAGAAATTTGAATGAGTTATATTTACCAATTAGAAGTATATACAAAATGGTCAAAGTTGACTTAAAAGTTCAATTCAAAATGAGTGTTATGAAAAGAAAGTTTTATAATCAAAAGCATAAGGCTTAGGTTTCTAATGTATGAAAAAAATAGTTAAATATTTGCACAAAAGGTTTTGGCTTGGGTTAGAGTGGAGAGAAGAAGAAGAATGGCTAAGTCCTAGGGAAAACAAAAAGATGAGGGATAAGAAATGAAACCACACTAGGATTTCCTCTCTTGAGATCATATTTATGATCCAAGTAGCTCCCATCCTTTGGAACAAAGTAACCACAAAGCAAATATTTCAAGCAACCAAGCACAAGGTCATGCTTCTAAGAATCCTTCAATGGATTTGGCATCTCCTTCTTTGGATGAACATGGTAATGGTCCTCCAATTAAGCTCAAATAGAAACTCCTAGCATAAAAGCACACACATCGAAAGGTCCATGAAGTACAACAAGAATGGACAAGAGTGAGTCTAGAGATTTGATCCTTCTAATCCATCTTCATTATTAAGATCCTTTGACTCCAATTTTGCATAAGGAAGGTCCTATAATCTAAGTCCAATTCTCCATTTCTTTGCATAGGGAAAGTCCTAGAAACTAAGTCCATTTCTTTGCATTTGGTTCACAACAATCAAAACAAAACACAAGCACAATAATATATACACAATTATGTGCTCAAGTGAGCAAAAGGCAAATGGCATTAACATAAACATGTGCTCAAATGAGCAAAGAGAAAAAGCAAATGAATAATATGTGCAAGAATTGTAAATTGCATAAAAGTAAATTGCATGAAGTAAATTGCATAAAGTAAATGTTAATTGTCAATAGTTAGTGTTAGTAGTTAGTGTGCCATAAGGTAAATTTAGCGCTATGTTAAGCAAACGTAATTGGACTTATGTAAAAGCCACAACTATCTGAGGTCGGTCAATAATAATGTAGGCAACAAACACAAGTTAGGAGTCTTGATTAGTGAATCAAGTCCCAACAACTTGCCATGCCAAAAAGAAATCAGAATTGATCTTGTATTGGTTTAAGCCATTTGCATGATTTAAAAGACAACCTATCCTTAATGCAAAGCCATTCACTTGATCAATTGATCAAGATGAATTAGATTTGAATCAAGGAAGGTTAAATCCCTCTAATCAATGCTAACTTATCAACCTTCAACTCATTGATCAAAAAGAAAAAAGAAGAAGAAGAAGAAGAAGAAAGAGATGAATAATGGAGAATGGAAATGACAAAATAAAATGCATTAAATGGAATAAAATGTATCAATCCTCATATGTTGACCAATAACTTTGAAAGTCAAGTTCAAACAATCAAAAACAGAAGTGAGATGAAGATTGGATGTCAAGAAATGAATAAACTATTTTTGGCATTTTTTAATATTAAAAATAAACTTGAATTAAAAATATTAAAGAAAGGTCAAACTTCAAAATCACTTCAAATGAACCTTGAAAGGTCCAAGTAATTTATCCTAAGTTCAAAAAGGTCAAACAAAGTTTGACAAAAAAATTTCAGCATTTTTAAAAGTCAGAAACTATTTTTAATCAATTAAAAATGAATAAAAATAACCTAATTGAACTAAAATCTCAAATAAATCTCAAATCAATTCAAAAATTGATGAGAATATTTTTCATAGATCCATCATCATTCAAATAGGTTGGGAAAATATTTTTGTATTTTTTGAATATCAAAAACTATTTAAAATGAATTAAAAATAACCAGAAAAGAGAAAATTCACAAAAAATATCAAATGACAAAATAAAAAATATAAAAAATCAGAAATAGAAACTAGAATTAATTTGGGAAATAATGCAATTGGTCCCATAATTTTTGGATTTAAAATGAAGGAGATATGAATTTTTGAAATAAAATGGAATAAAAGAAAATTAAATCAGAAATTAAAAATTAGAAAAATCCACAGCGCTTGGATCCCACTTCATTAATTGACGTGGCTGATCACAAGGCTGGGAGACGCGCGCGCATGGTAGATCCTGGTCAATGCAACCACACATGGATTAAATAAAAGTCATAACAATCAAAGGCCATGATCAAATCTGGAAAATGAATCCAAGGGTCCACAATGCATCTGGCAATAGGACAGCCACCGGAGCCACCGTCTTCTCCGGTGAGCTTGGATTTTCCGGCCAAAATTGTAGAGATCCAAACCTTAATGAAAATGCACGATCTATACATCTTTGGGAAGCTGGGATGATGTACATCATCCCTATACCATCCATTTTCATTCTAGATCTCTATGATTTGAGAAATCAGAAGTTGAAAATTCTGGTGTTCATCATGAACTCAATGAATTGCAAAAATTAAAAGCATAAACATGATGCCTCTATTGAGAGGACTTCAGCCAACACAAAATCATAGCCAATAGGTCAAAGGATTAGGAGAATCGAAGAAAATACCAGTTGGAGTTCAAGCTTGAGTTCTGGTGATTTGAGCTTGAAACCTTGCTTGCTTTATCAAAACAGAAGTTCAATGAAGTGTATGGTGAAGGTCTAGAAGCATTAGATCTATGAATACAACCAGATGTAGTTGAATTCGAGATCTGAAAATTTTAAGAGAAATGAAACTTGCTTCTTTAGTGATGGTTAGGGAATGAATTCTGCAGCATTTCAGGTTGAAATTGGGTTGTGAAATGGAGGGAATGAAGCTTCTATTTATAGAGGAATTGGCAAGGGAAGTGTGAAGGAAACCGTGTGCATGAATTTTGGATATCACTTGCATGGGCTTGCATGATCATGCACAAGGCCCAAAAGTAATGCCAAATGAACTATGAGCAATGACCAAAGGGAATTGGACGTGTAATTTGCCTTGCACTAGCTTGCATTTCAAGATTCAATGTGAATTTCACAATTGGTCACAAATATTCAGCTCTTCGAAAGTCACTCATGAAAAATCCAAACATAAGCATATGAGTAATGGTTGGAAAGGTATTTGTATGAGGAACAAATGTTATGTTGATCAAAAATCCATTTGGAGTGTGGAAATTCATGAAATTTGAGTTTAAAGTGTGATGTGCAAAACATGTAAAGGCAAAGTTTCTAAAATTGGCCAACTTTCAAGCCCTTCTGTTTTGATGATGCAAGCTCCAAATGGAAAAACCTCCAACAACAAAGTTGTAGATTTTTTCAAGACAATAAAAATGGACTTAAAATATTCATCATTTGGATTTTTGATGAAGAAATTATGGGCACTTGAAGTTGGACTTTTTTGCCTTTTAATGCATTTGGTCAAAAAGGACCTATAATGTCTTGCATTATCACATGTATTTCCTTTGATATTTTGAAATTTTGTTCAACATAACATTTGAAGTAGACATCTTAAGATTTCCAATGCATTTGATCCCACCTAAAAATCATAAAAAATGAATGAGTTAGGTTCTTGGGAAGTTGACCCAAAATTAGGGTTTCACTCAAAATGACCTATAATGTATTGGAATGGCAAATGGTTTTCCAAGCTTCAAATCAAATTTTGATGAACATGAAAGTTCTTCATATTGTCCTTAAGAACATTTTTGCTTTTGGAACCATCTCCATTTGACCAACACATAAAACGTTAAGTCTCAGTACATTTCAAAATAGTCAGATGAATTAACTGATCAACTTCTCAAATCCATGACACATATCTTGATGAATTGATGATTGAGGATAATCAAATAAGTTCAAATATGCATGAAATGATGAATTGAAGAACTTCCTGAAATTCTAGTTATCAGACTTTGGATGTCACACTGGTTGTTATGACATCCAATTCTGCACAGACAGGGATTATGCAGAACTTAACAGTAAGTGCAATAAATAACACAAGTAATTGTTCACCCAGTTCAGTCCAACATGACCTACATCTGGGGGCTACCAAGCCAGGGAGGAAATCCACTATTAGTAGTATCAATTCAAAGCTAAACTCACCCGTTTACAACTTATCACTTAATCCCTACCCAATGCAATTTCAATCTTAACCTAAGATCAGAGTTCCTACTCACTCCCCCTCAATCACCTCAGTGATATTAAAAACACTTTGAAGTCACACTTCAAAAACAACTCTTGGTTATGCTTCACAGCTTAAACCAAGATACACAGCACTCACGCTTAAAAGCTTCGAGTGACACAACACTTACAACTCAATGAACACCCTATGCCAAAGTAATCATCTATTTGATAATGACTTGGCTTACAAGATACGTCTAATTCTAGACTAACAAAAATACAGCAGTGAAGTAAGATGGACACACTAAATCTTCACGCCTCAAAATCCCTGAAACTGAATGGAGGAATGCCTTCCTTTTTATATTGCAGCACCTGGGCTTTTGCACCTGTATTTTCCTGAATTTTAGGTCACATAAGTTCCCACAAATTCAATATTTAGGTTGCTAACAAATAGGCTATTTGTTAGGTTCATTGAATGTAGCTTGGCTGTTGATTTCCTGGATTTTCTCTAAGCTGTTGACTTCCTAGAGAATAGCCTGAGAAAGCTGTAACAGAAAACTGAACAACCTACAATTTAGCATATGCTGTCAGGAATGAATGTCACAACATTCATCTTGACATCAAGGTCCATATGCTGAGTCTGTTTTTCCAGAAAACAGACTGTACAAATCTGCTGACCTGTACATGATCAATATGACCATACTACAGTACCAGCTTACATTAATAAATGTCAAAGTGTCCAACTTAACATTTACACAATTGGCCTTAGGTTAGTTCTGTAATTCTCTTGAAGAACAAACTAACTAATATGCTGAAGTATAGCAGAACACCACTCTGCCTAATCTTCACCAGCTGCTGTTAATGATGAATGTCACAACATCCAGTTTGACATTCAGTCAGTAGGCCTTATGCCAGGTCTGGTTCTTCCTTGATAACCAGACTGCAAATGAATACTAAGTTCTAACAGAGCTTCTGTTCCTTAGTATCTGTTGACAGGTATGAATGTCTCAGCATTCAATAATCCTGTGTTAGCTAGTCCTGCAGTAACTACACTGTAGTTACATATACATGTCATGACATCAGTCAAGACATTAGTGTTTTACCATACAATGCAGCCAATTAAACACCTACAAACTCCCCCTTTGGCAAATTTTTGGCTAAAACACTTTGATCCCCATAACAGAGTTCATGGCAGCGGAATAATACTAGCTAATACACTCAGAGTGGCAGCACACTCACACATAAGGAAGTTAAATAAAAACTTCACTTAGCAGCACACATATATTAGAAGTTGCACCTAGACTTCAACATTAGCTGCAGGGGGGGAATCTTCAGATCTGTCATGAGAGTCTGTTGTAGAGACCCACTCTGTTTGTCAGGGGTATTGGTGGTTATTACTCCCCCTTTTTGTCACAAATGTTGCCAAAGCCAACAACATAGTCAGAGCACAATGACAGAGTTCCAGACTTGGTTTTACTTCACTGTTTCAACCAAGTTCACATCCACTTGATCTTGCTTCACAGCTTCGATCAAGTGATCACCCACTTTTGCTTTACAGTAGGTACCACCATATCAGATGCCATGATGTTGTTTCTGACATCCAGAACCACTCCTGCATGGACAGCATCCTTGAACTCCTGCAGGTACAATGGCCTTCTCTCTGTAGGGTGTCTCCTTACCCTCTTGTATCCACCCTTGTTGCAAGCAGCATAGCTATGATCTGTTGACCAATCATAGTCTAGTACAAATTGTTTAATGGGCAGAGATATTAAACAATTTATCCCAAACATCAGTGGTTGCTATAATGTCTCAGAGAGACATATTCCCAGTTTGCTCCTTAAGTTTTCAAACTGAGTAGCATCCAGAGCCTTTGTAAATATGTCAGCCAGTTGAAGATCCGTGGCTACATGTTCCAAAGTGATCACCTTGTCTTCCACCAGATCTCTGATAAAGTGGTGCCTAATGTCAATATGTTTGGTCCTGCTGTGTTGGATGGGATTCTTGGAGATGTTGATGGCACTGAGATTATCACAGAACAATGTCATGACATTTTGAGTGACATTGTACTCAGTGAGCATTTGTTTCATCCAAACCAGTTGGGAGCAACTGCTTCCAGCCGCTATGTATTCAGCCTCTGCAGTGGACAGAGAGACACAGTTCTGCTTCTTGCTGAACCACGATATGAGGTTTTCTCCTAAGAAGAAACATCCACCTGATGTGCTTTTTCTGTCATCAGCACTTCCAGCCCAATCAGCATCACAGTACCCAGATAGGACAGGCTCAGACCCATGTGTGTACAGCATCCCATAGTCACATGTCCCATTGATGTACTTGAGGATCCTTTTGACTTGATTCAAGTGACTCACCTTGGGCTCTGCTTGATATCTGGCACACACTCCAACTGCATAGGAAATGTCAGGTCTACTTGCAGTTAGATACAGCAGACTACCTATCATGCTTCTGTACAGGCATTGATCAACACTCGGTCCTCCATCATCTTTGGTTAACTTCAGATGAGTAGGAGCTGGAGTCCTCTTGTGCCTGGCATGATCCATACCAAACTTCTTAACTATGTTCTTGGCATACTTGCTTTGGGAGAGAAACATAGAGTCCTCCATTTGGTTTACTTGCATTCCAAGGAAATAGGTCAGTTCTCCCACAAGACTCATTTCAAACTCAGATTGCATCTGGTGAACAAATTTTTTAACCATTTGTTCTGACATTCCACCAAAGACTTTATCATCCACATAGATTTGAGCTATCATGATTTTGCCTTCTTCATCCTTCACAAACAAGGTTTTATCTATGCCACCCTTTCTGTATCCATTTGTGGTCAGAAATTCGGTTAACCTTTCATACCAAGCTCTGGGTGCTTGCTTCAACCCATACAAGGCTTTCTTCAGCTTGTATACATGCTCAGGTTGGTTAGGATCACAGAACCCTTTGGGTTGTTCCACATAGACTTCTTCATTCAGGTAGCCATTCAAGAATGCACTCTTCACATCCATTTGAAATAGCTTAAACTTCAGGATGCATGCTACCCCCAACAGCAATCTGATGGACTCAAGTCTAGCCACAGGAGCAAATGTCTCATCAAAGTCTACTCCTTCAACTTGAGTGTATCCTTGAGCTACTAGTCTTGCTTTATTTCTAGTAATTACTCCTTTCTCATCAGATTTGTTTTTGTAGATCCACTTGGTACCAATGATGTTGGACCCTTCAGGTCTTGGAACCAGCTCCCATACTTCATGCCTTGTGAACTGCTCGAGTTCCTCTTGCATGGCAATGATCCAGTATTCATCAGTCAGGGCTTCTTTCACATTCTTTGGTTCAACCTTGGAAACAAAGCAGGAATTTGAGTTTATTCCTCTTGACCTGGTAGTTACACCACTGGTGGGATCCCCTATGATAAGATCCTTAGGGTGGTCTTTCTGAATTCTGATAGATGGCACTTTGGTGGGTGCTTCTACTTCACATTCAGGTGGAGGTTCCTGTACTTCTTCAGGCTTGACTGGACTGTCAGTTGGACTATCAAGGAATGTTTCAACATCCTCCATGACATTGGTTCCTTCCTCTTTATCATCCACAATGACATTTATGGATTCCATCAGGACATTGGTCCTGTAGTTGAACACTCTATAGGCTCTGCTGTTAGTGGAGTATCCCAGAAATACGCCTTCATCACTTTTGGGATCTAGCTTCCTTCTCTGTTCACGATCTGTGAGAATGTAGCATTTACTTCCAAAAATATGAAAGTACTTCACAGTGGGTTTTCTACCCTTCCATATTTCATACAGAGTGGAGGAGGTTCCTTTTCTCAAGGTGACTCTGTTGTGAACATAGCACGCTGTATTCATTGCTTCAGCCCAAAAGTGCATAGGGAGCTTCTTTGCATGAATCATTGCTCTGGCAGATTCTTGAATAGTTCTATTTTTTCTTTCAACTATTCCATTCTGCTGAGGAGTTATAGGGGAGGAGAACTCATGGCTTATTCCTTCAGATGAGCAGAACTCATCAAACTTGGAATTCTTGAATTCAGTGCCATGATCACTTCTAATCCGGACCACACAACTGTCTTTTTCCCTTTGAAGTCTTATGCACAGATCCTTGAAGACATCCAATGTATCTGACTTCTCTCTGATGAAGTTTATCCACGTGTATCTGGAATGGTCATCAACCACCACGTAGGCATACTTCTTCCCACCAAGACTTTCAACCTGCATAGGTCCCATTAGGTCCATGTGCAGCAGTTCCAGAACTCTGGAGGTTGTGGAATGTCCCAGCTTTGGGTGTGACATCTTGGTTTGCTTGCCCACTTGGCATTCTCCACAGACTCTTCCTTCATCAATCAGAAGCTTTGGCATTCCTCTGACTGCTTCCTTGGATATGATCTTCTTCATTCCCCGTAAGTGGAGATGGCCAAGTCTTCTATGCCACAGCTTCACCTCCTGTTCTTCCTTGGCTGAGGAGCATGTTGTTGAAAAGTTAGAGAGATCAGGTTCCCACAGATAGCAGTTGTCTTTGGACCTGGTTCCTCTCATAACTTCCTGATTGTCACCATTTGTCACAATGCACTGCTCCTTAGTAAACTGAACATGAAAACCTTGATCACACAGCTGACTTATGCTGATGAGGTTTGCAGTTAGTCCTCTTACTAACAGCACATTGTTCAGTTTTGGCACTCCAGAACAGTCCAGTTTGCCCACACCTCTGATTTTTCCTTTGGCACCATCACCAAAAGTCACATAGCTGGTGGTGTGAGGTTGAATGTCTACCAGTAGATTTTCCAAACCAGTCATATGTCTTGAGCATCCACTGTCAAAGTACCAGTCTTCTCTTGAAGAAGCCCTTAGGGCAGTGTGTGCTATCCTAGCATACCATTGTTGCTTCTTAATGGGAACACATCGCTTGCGTGTGTTATGCTTAGGTCTGACAGGTGAGGCTCTGTTAGGGAAGCCATGAATCCAGTAGCAGAAGGCTTTTATATGTCCAAGCCTGCCACAGTGGTGACACCTCCAATTCTGGAATATTCTCTTCTGATGATCATTCATCCTAGCTCCTCGATGTTGAGACATCGGCTTTGACATCTGCTTGAACTTCTGAACTTTAGCCTTTGGGCGTTTGTGTTCAGCTCTTTTTCCAAATCCTAGCCCAGATTTGGTTCCAGACTGCTGTCCCACCTTTAGAATTTCTTCCAAGGTGTCAGTTCCTTTATTCATCATTCTGATGGATTTGGTCATCTGGTTCAGCTTGGAGGTCAGCAGGGCTATCTCATCATTTAGCCCTTCTATGGCAGACAGTTGTTTCTGTCTCTCATCTTCCAGTTCCTTGATGAGTTTCTTCTGCTTTTCACCTTGTGCACGCACTTCTGCACTGGTGGTACACAGCTTCTTATATGCTGCAGCAAGTTCATCAAAGGTCAGCTCATCTGCACTTGTGTCATCTTCAGAGACACACACACTAGTTAGTGCAGTGACATGTTTGGCAGATTCTCCTTCAGATTCACTTTCAGAATCTCCTTCAGACCATGTGATAGCTAGCCCCTTATTTTGCAATTTGAGGTAAGTAGGACATTCAGCTCTGACGTGTCCATACCCTTCACAACCATGACACTGGATTCCCTTCCCATGGTTGAACTTTTCTTCAGAAGTTGATCTTTTCTTAATGTCAGACGGGATGTTCTTGACATTGGGTCTACCTCTTTGATCAATCTTCTTCATGAACTTGTTGAATTGCCTTCCAAGCATGGCTAAGGCTTCTGATATACTTTCATCACCTCCAGTATATCCTTCTTCTGCCTCCTCTTCAGCATTAGATACAAAGGCTATGCTTTTCTTCTTCTCAGCATACTCACCTAAGCCCATTTCAAAGGTTTGGAGAGAACCAATGAGCTCATCTACCTTCATATTGCTGATGTCCTGAGCCTCCTCTATGGCAGTGACCTTCATAGCAAACCTCTTAGGCAAGGACCTGAGAATCTTTCTTACAAGTTTCTCTTCAGTCATTTTCTCACCTAGTCCACCAGAGGTGTTTGCAATTTCAAGAATATTCATGTGGAAGTCATGAATAGTCTCATCCTCTTTCATCTTCAGATTTTCAAACTTGGTTGTTAGCATCTGAAGTTTGGACATCTTCACCTTGGAAGTGCCTTCATGAGTTACCTTGAGGGTATCCCAAACTTCCTTAGCTAGCTCACAGTGGTGAACTAGTCTGAAGATGTTCTTGCTGATTCCATTGAACAAAGCATTCAAGGCCTTGGAATTTCCAAGAGCTAGTGCCTCTTGCTCCTTGTCCCACTCTTCTTCAGGAATCTGCACACTGCCTCCATCTTCACCTGTCCTCATTGGATGTTCCCATCCTTTGTTGACAGCTCTCCAGACTTTGCTGTCTAGAGACCTTAAGAAGGCTATCATACGGGGCTTCCAGTCATCATAATTAGATCCATCCAACATGGGTGGTCTGTTTGAGTGTCCTAAATCCTTGTCCATGGTACTAGAAAGTAACTTCCCTAGATCTCACCCAGAACTTCACAGGCAGGGTGCCTGCTCTGATGCCAATTGAAATTCTAGTTATCAGACTTTGGATGTCACACTGGTTGTTATGACATCCAATTCTGCACAGACAGGGATTATGCAGAACTTAACAGTAAGTGCAATAAATAACACAAGTAATTGTTCACCCAGTTCAGTCCAACATGACCTACATCTGGGGGCTACCAAGCCAGGGAGGAAATCCACTATTAGTAGTATCAATTCAAAGCTAAACTCACCCGTTTACAACTTATCACTTAATCCCTACCCAATGCAATTTCAATCTTAACCTAAGATCAGAGTTCCTACTCACTCCCCCTCAATCACCTCAGTGATATTAAAAACACTTTGAAGTCACACTTCAAAAACAACTCTTGGTTATGCTTCACAGCTTAAACCAAGATACACAGCACTCACGCTTAAAAGCTTCGAGTGACACAACACTTACAACTCAATGAACACCCTATGCCAAAGTAATCATCTATTTGATAATGACTTGGCTTACAAGATACGTCTAATTCTAGACTAACAAAAATACAGCAGTGAAGTAAGATGGACACACTAAATCTTCACGCCTCAAAATCCCTGAAACTGAATGGAGGAATGCCTTCCTTTTTATATTGCAGCACCTGGGCTTTTGCACCTGTATTTTCCTGAATTTTAGGTCACATAAGTTCCCACAAATTCAATATTTAGGTTGCTAACAAATAGGCTATTTGTTAGGTTCATTGAATGTAGCTTGGCTGTTGATTTCCTGGATTTTCTCTAAGCTGTTGACTTCCTAGAGAATAGCCTGAGAAAGCTGTAACAGAAAACTGAACAACCTACAATTTAGCATATGCTGTCAGGAATGAATGTCACAACATTCATCTTGACATCAAGGTCCATATGCTGAGTCTGTTTTTCCAGAAAACAGACTGTACAAATCTGCTGACCTGTACATGATCAATATGACCATACTACAGTACCAGCTTACATTAATAAATGTCAAAGTGTCCAACTTAACATTTACACAATTGGCCTTAGGTTAGTTCTGTAATTCTCTTGAAGAACAAACTAACTAATATGCTGAAGTATAGCAGAACACCACTCTGCCTAATCTTCACCAGCTGCTGTTAATGATGAATGTCACAACATCCAGTTTGACATTCAGTCAGTAGGCCTTATGCCAGGTCTGGTTCTTCCTTGATAACCAGACTGCAAATGAATACTAAGTTCTAACAGAGCTTCTGTTCCTTAGTATCTGTTGACAGGTATGAATGTCTCAGCATTCAATAATCCTGTGTTAGCTAGTCCTGTAGTAACTACACTGTAGTTACATATACATGTCATGACATCAGTCAAGACATTAGTGTTTTACCATACAATGCAGCCAATTAAACACCTACACTTCCCTTGATTGTATTTGACCATGGGATGAGGTTGCTTCATGAGCAAGGCATTGTGATACATAGATGAATTAGGGCTTCTCTAGGGAACAAGGCCTCAAACCCTTTGACTTGCTTTGATAAAAATGATGAATTGAGATACTAGGGGGGCATATTTGATGGATGAGAGCCTTGGGAACCATTACCATGCTTGCTTTCATCTCCTCTTGACCAATGTCTTTGTACCAATGATCTCCTAGAAGCTTTTGACCTTGTGATTGCTCAAGCTACAAACAAAAGATGTTATTGACATATTTTTGTGCTTTTGGTTAGTAAACAAAATGAGAAAAGCAATGATATACAATTCAAGCATGCTTGGTGATCTCAAACCACCCACAAGGAGTCCCACCCAAAGGCAAGGGGAACCAAGATGCTTAAAGATCCTTGAGGTTATGCAAATGCAATGTTATGATGCCATGAGGGATCTTAGGGACAAAATTGGGGTCTTATAGATGCCCCTATTTAAGGTCATTCTAGCCGGAGAAGGGAAGGTTAAAATCTTCGTCTCGACGAGGTAGAATGGGCTTAAATAATAACAAAGAGACGAAATTTGGTCCCTAAGAGACCTCATGATGCAAATGTATGTATGCAAAAGGGTAACACTCTGTGGGGATATGTATCCACAAAGGTAAAGATTAAGAGGAAATTGATGACTCCCATGAATAATTCATTCTACGGGGCAGAGACTCTACTGGGGAGTAAAGGACTGAAACTGCGTGAGCAAGTCACGACTCAAAGTTTGGGGAGCAGAATTCCAGAGGGGATAAACCAAATGGAAAGACTCGAACTGACTCAAAGATGCATGTATTGGGGAATGTGCCAATACAACGGAGCTATCCACAAAGGATACTTCGGATAAAAATCCGGACAAAACAATCCACTAAGGGAATTCACCGGGGATGTCTAAAAGGACTCTCCTGGGGAAGCAGCGAGATGAGGTATTACCGGCTACTGGGTAACAAGCTCAAAGAGACGTGTGATCTGAACACCGTGAGAGATACAACATGCTCGGGAATAAATGAATATCTAAGACCGGTATAAGGATGAGAGATATCAAAACTTAAAAACATCTGAGGAAGACCTAAAAGGTATATTTCAACTCAAGTAAATCTGAATCCACAGGGGACAAAAGTCATAATAGGGAGCAGAAAAGGAGGAACACCAGGGATACCGGTTAATGGGCATATAATAGGTGACCAACCAAAGCGTGAATTGGGGAATATTCCCAAGACACTCATCATCCAAAAGAGGGCTAAAAGCAAACTCGATTATAGGATGGACACTCGACTCCACAAAGGGAATATGAATCTTACTCAACTGGGGAAGAACAAAAGGCTTCAACCAAAGGGTGCATGAGATATACTATCTATTACCGTCAGAACGTAGATAATATACTCGCATGGAAGATTATCCACAACCAGTTACTGGGTTAATAAAGGATAAATCGACCGAAAAGAAAAGTATCGGGATAACGAAACTAGGTATATAATGATGACCAATTCGGGAGAGAAACAATCGTTACCAACAATAGGGTAAACGAGAGATGACCCGCTGGGGATAAATCGCATAATTAGGGAAATTATCCAGGCAAAAGAGGGAATATCAACACCGAATATAGGATGAAGATAACCACCAAGGAGGGGATTACACCTACCGGATATCGGGTAGGAAACCACGGAAAAGTAACCATCATCGATTATGATGAACACAAGGTTAACTCTGCAAAAGGAAAGAGAGTAGGGTTTACGTCTACCGGTATAAGGGTAAAATACCACAGACTTCACCGGGGATAAGACGAATGATTACTAATTACTGAGCAATTATTCATTTATACCATGGGGAAGCGAAAGGAAACAGTCACAAGAACCAATTTAGGATCAAACTAAAGAGGCAATACTGAATCAAGACTCGTCCTAATGAGGGTATAACTCAATAGGGAAGCCCATCCCAATATATGTGTTGGGGGGAACAGAAATAACCATCACCCACGAGGATATATCTCAGTGGGGAATATGGAAGAAAGGATAAACGCTTTCTGCCTATGGGGCCGACTCTATATGGAGAGACAGACACACACATCTGCTAGGGGATATACGTATCGCCAAATAGCAGGAGATAACAAACAACGATATATGTCAAAGCATGCAACATGAATATCTGAATGTTAAGATTATGCATGTATATGTGTGATTTAGGTTTGATGAATGCTGACAAACAGGCATATCTAACACACACAGGCCCAGGAATCAACCACCCGAGTCTACATCTCAGGAGAGAAAGCCAGGATCACCGGAGAGTATCCAATCTGTCGGGGATCAGAGACAACAATATCTCTGCAGGGATGAATCATCAGTATCAGCTGGGGAAAAGAAGTTTAGTGCACAGGTAGAAACTGCCACATAAGCAACTCTACTGGGGAATCTATCCGAGGGATAAAGGGATTATGGGGGCCAACCACCAAGAATCGAATTTTTCAGAGAGGACACATCTGCTGAGGAGGAAAGGTCACTGCTCTGCTGAAGGGAATAGAGGTAAATAACCTCAACCAGCGCTCCACTTAGTGGGCTAAATCACAACAATATTCTGGAGGAAGAGGATACAGTCATGCCAGGAATATGAACAAAATGTCTTACCCTGTTGGAGACCATGCTATCCTTGGGAGAGCACTGAGGATCTCTTAAGTATCCTTTTGTCTTTGTGAATGTTCACTTTGTTTTTTTAAAACAATTTATGAAGAAATTTGTTTGTTTAAAACCATGATATTTTCTCAATTAAAACATGCAAAACATTTGTTGAATAGAAACAAATGAGAGTGCAAATAATTGGATAAAGGCTCAAATTTATTTAATGGAATGGTAGTCTGCAGATGGCAAGACTCCATAGATCTTTACAAGTTTGAAATTGGTGATATATATTGGAAAAGGGCTACATTGAACATAATGACCATTTCTCCACCAATTCCGAATCCGATGTATCTGAAGCTTCAGTTGATGACGAATGAACGAGAATCTCTGATGGATGACAGTTGTAGAGCAAAAAGTCTTGTCAGGATGCAGTTACTTGCCAAATCCCTAATTTTGCCTAGATTTCCCCAGGATGAGGTACTCAATCTAGCGGGATACATATATTCATTTTTTTCATGTCGCTAACTTTTGCCTGGACGGCCCTTTCGGGTTTTCAATCCACCGAGACGCTCATTTTTCCCTAAGCCGCCCTTTCGAGTTTTCAACTTAGCGAGCTATTCTGTTTTTATTTTTTAGGCGAAGTATTTCTTAGGGGTGGCAAACGGGCATGCCTGCCCCGTTCAGGCCCGCCCCGCAAAAGCCCGCAAAAAAATGGGGCGGGGCGGGGCGGGGCGGTCATAGTTGAGGATGTGGGTCTAAAACTTAGACCCGCCCCGCAAAAAAGTGAGGGCGGGGCGGGGAAAGCCCGCGGGCACTGCACTATTTAAGCCTAAAAATGCAAAAATTTATGTAAATACACGTGCCCGCAAAAGCCCGCGAAAAAAATGGGGCGGGGCGGGGTGGACACATTTGAAGATGAGGGCCTAAATCCTTGGCCCGCCCCGCACAAAAGTGCGGTAAAAACGGGCTCGGCCCGCGGGGCGAGCCTGTTTTGCCACCCCTAGTATTTCTTGACTGCATCTGAATTCACTGGACGAGTGAAATCCTCCCCATCCATAGTTGTAAGTATCAAAGCGCCGACTGAAAAGGCTCTGTTAACAACATATGGACCTTCATAGTTTGTACTCCGCTTGCCCCTGGAATCGGGCGCGAAAGACAAGACTTTCTTGAGCACAAGGTCACCTTCTCGGAACACACGAGGCTTGACCTTCTTATCAAAAGCTTTCTTCATCCTTTGTTGGTATAACTGACCATGGCACATGGCAGTCAATCTCTTTTCTTCAATCAGATTCAATTGGTCGTAATGACTCTGAACCCACTCAGCATCAGTCAACTTAGCTTCCATCAAGACTCTCATTGATTGGATCTCCACCTCTACTGGGAGTACGTCCTCCATGCCATAAACAAGAGAGAAAGGGGTTGCCCCTGTTGAAGTGCGGACAGACGTACAATATCCGTGTAAAGCAAATGGCAGCATCTCATGCCAATCTTTGTACGTGACAACCATTTTCTAGATAATCTTCTTGATATTCTTATTAGCAGCTTCAACAACCCCATTCATCTTGGGTCTATAAGGAGAAGAATTATGATGCGCAATCGTGAACTCACTACACAGTTCTTTCATCATCTTGTTGTTCAAGTTAGATCCATTATCAGTAATGATCTTATCTGGCACACCATATCGACATATGAGTTGATTCTTGATAAACTTCACAACTACCTGCCTGGTCACATTTGCATATGACGACGCTTCAACCCACTTGGTGAAATAATCAATTGCTACGAGAATGAATCTGTGTCCGTTAGAAGCTTTCGGTTATATCATGCCAATCATGTCGATTCCCCACATGGAGAAAGGCCATGGTGATGAAATTACATTCAGGAGTGTCGGAGGAATATGAATCTTATCCGCGTAGATCTGACACTTATGACATTTCTTCACGTATTTGCAGCAGTCAGACTCCATTGTCAGCTAGTAGTAGCCTGCTATCAACATCTATCTAGCCATGGCATGTCCATTGGAATGAGTACCAAATGAACCCTCATGGACCTCAGTCATCAACAGGTCTGCTTCGTGTCTATCCACGCATCTGAGCAGAACCATGTCAAAATTTCTCTTGTAAAGCACATCACCATTGAGGTAGAAACTGCCTGACAATCTCCTTAAAATCTTCTTATCTTTCGCAGATGCCCCAGGCGGGTAAATCTGACTCTGAAGGAAACACTTAATGTCATAATACCATGGCTTATCAGCTTTCACTTCTTCTACTGCAAATACATGAGCTGGTCTGTCCAAGCGCATCGCAGTGATATTGGGGACTTCATTCCAAAGTTTAACCACAATCATGGAAGCAAGTGTAGCAAGAGCATCTGCCATCCGATTCTCATCTTGAGGAATGTGATGGAAGTCAACCTCAGTAAAGAACGTTGAAATCCTCCTCGCATAATCTCTGTATGGAATGAGACCAGGCTGACTCGTTTCCCATTCACCCTTAATCTGATTAACAACGAGGGCTGAATCACCATAAACATCAAGGTGCTTGATCCTTAGATCAATGCATTCCTCCAATCCCATAATACAAGCCTCATACTCAGCCATATTATTCGTGCATTTGAAAGTTAGCCTTGCTGTAAAAGGAATATGTGTGCCCTGAGGAGTAATGATTACTGCCCCAATACCATTTCCATATTGATTTACAGCGCCATCAAGTACCATACTCCATCTGGACCCCGGCTCTGGCCCTTCATCGAGTGTAGGCTCATCGCAATCTTTCATCTTCAAATACATAATCTCCTCATCTGGGAAGTCATACTGAACTGACTGATAATCCTCAATCGGCTGGTGTGCCAAGTGGTCATCCAAGATACTACCTTTGATAGCTTTCTGAGCTCGATACTCAATATCATACTCAGACAACAACATCTGCCAACGGGTAATCCTTTCAATTAAAGCAGGCTTCTCAAATATGTACTTGATTGGATCCATTCTGGATATCAACCAAGTCGTATGATTTATCATGTATTGGCGTAAGCGCTTAGCAGTCCAAGCCAAAGCATAGCATGTCTTCTCAAGCATCGAGTATCGAGACTCACAATCAATGAACTTCTTACTTAAGTAGTAGATAGCATATTCTTTCTTCCCTACTTTGTCTTGTTGACCAAGGACACAACCCATTGAATCTTCAAGAATAGTCAGATACATGATCAAAGGTCTTCCTTCTACAGGCGGAGACAGGATCGGAGGCTCAGACAGGTACTCTTTAATATTGTCAAAGGCTTTTTGGCAATCTTCGGTCCAATCATGAGACTGATTTTTCCGGAGGAGCTTAAATATTGGCGCACATGTGGCAGTCATGTGGGATATGAATCTAGAAATGTAATTCAAGTGGCCAAGAAAACCTCGGATTTGCTTCTCAGTTTTGGGCGCAGGAATCTCTTGTATTGCTTTGACCTTTGCAGGATCAACCTCAATACCTCTTTCACTGACGATAAAGCCCAATAACTTGCCAGAACGGACTCCAAATGTACACTTGTTGGGATTCAGACGAAGCTTGTACTTCCTCAGACGCTGAAAAAGCTTCAACAGGTGCTCTACATGTTCAACTTCCGTTCTTGACTTAGCAATCATATCATCAACATATACCTCAATCTCCTTGTGCATCAAATCATGAAACAAGGTAGTCATAGCTCGTTGATACGTGGCTCCGGCGTTCTTCAAACCGAAGGGCATCACTCGATAACAGAATGTTCCCCAAGGTGTGATGAATGTTGTCTTCTCCATATCCTCGGGTGCCATCTTAATCTGATTATATCCGGAAAATCCATCCATAAATGAGAAGACTTTGAATTTAGCTGTATTATCTACCAACATATCAATATGTGGTAGAGGGAAATTATCTTTCAGACTAGCTTTATTCAAGTCTCTATAATCCACACACATCCGGACTTTTCCATCTTTCTTAGGCACGGGCACAATATTGGCCACCCATTGAGGATATGTAGAAGTCACCAGAAACCCCGCATCAATTTGCTTCTGAACTTCCTCTTTGATCTTCACTGCCATATCAGGATGAGTTCTTCCGAGCTTCTGCTTTACAGGCACACAGTCAGGCTTCAAAGGCAGGAAATGTTGCACAATATCAGTATCTAGACCAGGCATGTCTTCAAATGACCAAGCGAAGACATCGACATATTCTCGTAGCAACTCAATCAACCCCTTCTTAACAGATTCTTCAAGGAGTGCCCCAATCTTCACTTCTCGCACACAATCCTCAGACCCCAAGTTGACTGTTTCCAGATTCTCAAGGTGCGGCTGAATGATTTTCTCTTCATGCTCAAGTAGCTGGGTAATCTCATCAGGAATCTCTTCAATATCATCTTCCTCTGCCTCAAATACAGGGAATTCAAAATTGGGAGATGGCGTTGGGTCATTATGTTCAATGGGTCTAGAAATCAACCTGCATAATGGTTTTGGACGTGAAAAGCTTTAGAATTCAAACAAGGCAAATTATTATGCAAATGAAAAGATTGATTTTATTTTATTTTTAGGGTTTTATGTGATCACCAATTTCATGCAAAAAGCAAAAAGGGAAAATAATTTGGAAAAACAAACATTTAGCATGAATTTATTGAATGAAAATATCATTGTATTTATGTTGCCAACAATGTCATCACTCCTCCTTTTGGCATGGGAGAAGGGTTTTTAAACAAAGTATTCATTACGTTGACTTGTGGACAACTGTAGGAACATCCACAGCGACCCAATTGTTGCAGATCCCTCCAGGGATAATGAAATTGCCTGAATCCTCTGCATCCTCTTCCAAGACAGCAGCAGCTTCTTCGTCCTGACCGGTGTGGATAAAACCTCCACTCTTGAATAGCCCTTTCTCATTGAAGACCCCAGAAGAAAAGCCAATGCCAGCCTGGGACTTATTGTCTTCTAGCTCAATCATTTTTCCTAGACCAGCAATTGCACCACACTCAATGGCCAACTTCGCATCTCTATAGGAAGTAAATGAAGGAGTTCTTTTCTCAATAGGATCAGCAATAGATAAAGCTTGGAAAGGAGTTCCAACTTCATCCTCAGCATCTATATATGAGAAGGAAGACAAGTGGCTAACTAGGAGAGCCTTTTCTCCCCCTACCACTACCAGTTTCTTATTCTTCACAAATTTCAGCTTCTGGTGTAGGGTGGATGTCACGGCACCAGCCTCGTGAATCCATGGTCTTCCTAAGAGACAGCTATAGGATGGGTGGATGTCCATAACCTGGAAGGTAATCTGGAAATCACTTGGTCCAATTTTGATTGGGAGATCAACTTCCCCAATCACAGTTTTACGCGACCCATCAAAAGCTTTCACAACAACTCCACTCTGCCTCATGGGAGGCCCTTGATAAGACAGTCTTGCAAGAGTGAACTTTGGAAATACGTTCAGGGATGACCCAGTGTCCACCAGCACATTGGACATGGCGTCGTCTTTGCAATTCATGGAGATGTGCAATGCCAAGTTGTGGTCTCCTCCCTCCTCAGAGAGATCAGAGTCACAGAAACTCAAATTGTTACAAACGGTAATGTTTGCAACAATGCTATCGAATTGTTCTATTGTGACATCATGATCTACATATGCCACATCCAAAACCTTCTGCAGAGCCTCTCTATGTGGTTCTGAATTCAATAGCAGAGATAATACTGATATTTTGGATGGCGTTTGTAGAAGCTGGTCTACAACATTGTACTCACTCTTCTTGATGAGCCTCAGCATCTCATCATAGTCTTCTTTCACATTACCACTAGGGCCAACAGAAGTAGGAGTTTTTAATGTAGATTAGGGTTTAGCAACGAGTGCCGGATTCAGAGAGTTCACCGCATTCCCCATCGGGCGTTCAACAAAATCAGCACTAGCTTGAGACTTCGGTGGTGCTGAAAGCACGCGACCGCTGCAGGTCAAACCACTTACAGCAGCGATGTTTACAACAGAGGAGGATGGCAAAGTCACCTCTTTCCCATCTTCTACAGAAATAGCGTTGTAACGAAAGGGAAACGCCTTCTCAGAAGAATACGGTACTGGACCGGCAGGCTTAATGATCAGAGAAGGAAGAACCTTCTGCTTGCTACCATCGTACTTAATGGTAACATGTTCGGGCATCTGGAATACTGGGGAAATCGCGTTGACCTCAGGCTCATCTTCGTCAACATTCCTATTCTGAAGAATTTCAATGACCCCTTCGTCCAGCATTTCCTGGAGATCCTTGCGCACCTGGCGACAACCCAATCTGTTAATAGGGCAGATTCAACATCTATCATGGACGTGCTCATAGTGACTGTAATCACACAGAAAACGATGCAACTCGACCAGAGACTGTCGAATATGACTGACATATTTGACCTTATATTTGCCAGGGTAGCCCTGGACCATGTTGACAGATTTCCCATGCTCGGGCAATGGGTTCTTCTTCACATTAGGACCTACGTCCTCAAAACACAGAATGCCACACCTCACAAGGTCTTGAACCTTAGTCTTCAAAGGATAGCAATTCTCCACGTCGTGGCCGGGAGCACCAGAATGGTATACACAATACAATTCGGGCTTATACCACCACTGAGGGTTAGCAGGTATAGCCGGTGGGTCTCTCGGAGTAATCAACTTCCTCTCTACCAAAGAGGGATATAATTCTGCATACGTCATCGGAATAGGATCAAAAGTGACCTTTTTCCTCTCGTAACTTGTGCTGGTTTGATTACTGTTTCGAGGCTGGTAGGCCTACTGTTACGGACGGTGCTGTTGTTGCTGATATTGCTGAGGTGATTGCTACTTGTTGCTATGTTGATTGTCTCTGAACACAGGTGCTATATGAGCCACCTGGTGCTGGTTACCGGCGGGACGCACAGTCTTCCTCCTCACAGAGGGTCTTCTTGGTTTTACATGGGAGGTCATAGCATGTGCCTCTCCATCTTTCTTATTTGCAAACGCCCCATAACGTTTGGCAGAAGAGCCTTCATCTCTGGTTAGACGCCCTTCTCTAACCCCTTCTTCTAAACGCATCCCCATATTCACCATCTCGGTGAAGTCAGAAGGAGCACTAGCAATCATCCGCTCATAATAGAATGAACTAAAGGTCTTCAGAAAGATCTTGGTCATTTCCTTCTCTTCTAGCGGAGGCACGATCTGTGCCGCCACCTCTGGGCATACTCTTTAAACGTTTCCTTGTCCTTCTGGGACATGGCCCTTAGCCGATCCTTATCGGGAGCCATATCTACGTTGTACTTGTATTGCTTGACGAAGGCCTCGCCAAGGTCGTTGAAGGATCAGATGTTCGCACTGTCCAGCCCCATGTACCATCTCAGGGCAGCACCGGACAAACTGTCCTAAAAGTAGTGAATGAGTAACTGGTCATTATCAGTCTGAGTAGACATCTTTCTGGCATACATGACCAGGTGGCTGAGAGGACAAGTATTTCCTTTGTACTTTTCAAAGTCGGGGACCTTGAATTTCACAGGAATCTTCACGTTTGGAACTAAGCAGAGATCGGCAGCAGACTTGCTGAAGAGATCCTTTCCTCTAAGAGTCTTCAATTCCTTACGAAGCTCAAGAAATTGATCATTCATAGCGTCCATCTTCTCATAGACATCTGGGCCCTCAGATGGCTCAGAATGATAGATGATGTCGTCTACCCTAGGCATGGTATGCATGACGGGGGGAGGAACAGCAAGGACCAGGCTAGATGCCGGCATAAAAGCAAAAGTTGGAGCAGGACCCTCAGGCATGAAATTAGGAGGCATCCCCCAGGGGAACCCGGTTGGCATGGCTGTAGGAGCAAAGTGTGCACTGGCTGCAGGCACAGTAGAAGAGACGACCTCTGAGATAATTGTCCTCTGGGGAGGAGTTGAAGGCATCGGAGAGGACTGGCTCTGGGCAGCCAAGAACGATTCCATCAAAGCGCTCAGTCTGGCGAATTCCTCCTTGAGTTCACGGTTCTCTTGCTCTAGTTGATCCATCAGTCTTACAGAGTTGGCTCTAGTGTAGTACCGGTGAGTCAGCTTGTCTTCCAAATAAATGAAGAGCACAGAGTTAGGCCACAGGACAAGAGACCGGAAACAAAACCTGCTTATGCATATGATGCGTGCAATGCTTGTGCACATGATTTGTTTTTATGTTTCAAAGGAACTTTAGGGTTTTACTTGCAAATTTCAGAAACATTAAGCATCTATCGCGTATAGAAATATCTCATAAAATAATATCAGGGAAAAGAAGTACAACAATGTCAATCATGTATAAGAGGAAAGGAAAATAATCATCCTATGGATCCCTAGAAACAATCATCTAAAGCTCGGGACACAGGAAGATAAGATGTGCGAAGCCTCTTTACTTCCTCTTCATAGGCTGCCTCCATATCTGCCTTCTCTTTGGCGAGTCTATCATACTTCCTCTTCTAAAACTTGGAAGACTGAGGAAGTAGAGAAGTCCAAGCATCATCAGGGTCGTCAATAACTTGATGCTCGAGGAACTCAATCAAAGCATCCTTCTCCTTAATCTGCTGAAGTAACTCTTCACGTTCACGGATCCAGGCACGTGATAGGTCTTCGTCTCTCAACTCCTCTACTCCTTGATTAGGGAGGGTTGAAGGCCCAGCCACAATCATAGGTGTAGGTCTCGGATACTCGTAAGGCATGAGATACTCGGACGCTCTCTTCCTTACCCAAGCAGTGTAAGGCTCCAAAGTGATGCAATTCTTATGACCAAACTCCTTCCTTCCTTTCTTATGAATCTTGCGCCAAGCGCGGACCATCCTGGCTTTCAAGCCTTGGGGATCTTTACCCTCCTGAAAGAACACTCCCTCTAACAAAATGTTATTAGGTTTATCCTTTAGGGGGAACCCAGGCTGATGACGTGCTAAAACAGGGTTGTAGTTAATCCCACCATATGTACCAAGAAGAGGTACATTGGAGAACTCACCACAAGAGTCGATAATCTGCACACCATCATACACACGGTTGTACCAAGAGATATCATCATTAGTGAGAGACATAAGTCTCGTGGACCACCATAGACATCCCTTGTTCTCCTTGAAAGCGACCGTCTGAGGTAAGCGAGAAATAAACCACTTATACAACAGAGGCAAACAGCACACAATAGCGCCACCACCCTTTGCATTCCTCATATGCAAATAGAAATAAGCATCACCCAACAGAGTCGGAACGGGATTAAGAGTAGAAAAGATCCTAATAGCATTCACATCCACGAACTTGTCGATGTTGGGGAACAAAACCAACCCATAGATGAGAAGTACGAATATGGCCTCAAAGGCATCCTCACTCATGGCCTTCCCATAAACAGTTGCTTGAGCAATGAGGAACTCAGAAGGGAGACCTTGAATTCCACCTTTGGTAGTCATATGAGCACCAACCAGAGATTCATCTATGTGCAACATGTCTGCTATCTCTCGAGAAGTAGGAATACTCTCCAAGCCATTGAACGGCGACTGATCCAGGATAGGTATCCCCACAAGATAGGCATACTCCTCAAGCGTAGGCAAAAGCTGGAAATCTGGAAACGTGAAGCAACGGTACAGAGGATCATAAAAATGCACCAACACGCTCATCAATCCTTCATCCACCTGAGTAGTCAGAAGAGGAAGAAGCTTCCCAAAACGAGCCTTGAAACCCAAGGGATCTAGTACATAGGATGTCAGATTCCTTAACTCTTTCAGATCTGGTTGTCTGAAGCTGTACTTCTTTGTATTCCTTCTTTGTCTTTCCATGTCTGAAAATTTTGCAAATAAACCCCTTAAGTTCCTTGAAATTTTCCTTTATTATTGATGATATGGATGCAAATGAGTGCATGAATGCATGAATGCAACAATCACACTCAAGGATCAAGCAAAGCACACCAAACAAAGGTCATGGGATGGATCATATCATCCTTAATATCAATCATCCATTTTGGTGGATTATGGTTTACACCTTATCAACACCCAAGTTCCATTGATATTAAGGATATATGAATGGATCAACCATGAATCAAGGGTTTGTTGCAAGTCACGAGCATGGAGTTTAGGTTAAGAACCACCCAAAGGGAGTGTACTATGGTTTAAACCTGCCAAACATGTTCTACAAGAGGTTCCCATAGTCATCATCCCATCTTTCGGATATTATCGGAGAAACGACTACTCGTATTCCAAAAATATTCTCAAGAGAGACTCTTATGAGTGTAGTATCGCGTAACAATCGTATCAAATCTTACACTTGAACGACCTTCGCACTACATCCTAAAAATAGGCCAAGAGGGGCTTGGTAAACTAACGTCCTTGGCTTCTAAGGTCTATATTGGAAAGAGTAATGTCTAACCACAACTTACTTGTGTGACATTATTGATCCCAACATAACCTCAACCAAGTGAATGGACTTGCAAGTCAACTTGCTAAGGAATAACTCCACACAAGTCAACAAGACTACGCCATTCTCCTATCCTAAGTGCACTCGAGTTCGGGTATAGAACTCATCTCACAAAGATCACCAAGCATACAAGGAATTAATATCAAGCAAATCAATCATTACATACAATACAGTAATCCCAAATTGCACAAAAATATGTCACAAGACAATACAATACAACAAGCATGAAAAGTTGGCAAAACCCACTAGGCAAAAGTTTTGTTCCCCGCCAGAGTCGCCACTTTTCTGTAGCGGGGTATTCGTTACCATTAGAGATATTGATTAAATCCAAGGTAAATCATACAAGTCGAGTCGCCACCGCACTTCTATTTATCCAAAGGAATGGTTAGAAAGCGAACAAAAACCTAAAAGTTTTATCGAATCAAAAACTAGTAAAAATCTCAGAGATCTGGGTAAGGGGGTTGGTTATGCAATGGGAAGGTGTTAGGCACCCAAAACATCCTAGGTACTCCTAGGGAGCCCTTTTCACACTTGTTATAAAGGTTGTTGTCTTTGTGAAAATTTGTTTGTGCAAACATGATTGAAGAGATGAGAAGAGAATATACAAGTTTATTTACATTTGTGTTTGAATGGATTAACCCATTGCCTACGTACCATCTTAAAAAGGTAGGATCAAAACCTCGTAGTTCGGGGTAAAAATCTCAAACAAGTTGGTGAATTGATTGGTCCAAAAGCCTTAAGGTCTTTTGTTATCAAAGGGAGAAAACTCAACCAAACCACAAATCCACCATGTGAGGATAGCTTCAACATGCTAGTGAGGGGTTAACCCTATAATAAGCATGGAAGACTCATTGTCCATCACTAAGGATATAGGTGAGTATTACATCTACCACAAGGATAACTCAAACCTAATAGCTAAAGGTTATGAAATTTTTTGATTAGGGAAGTGGCCATTGGAACCACAAAAGAAATTTGAATGGGTTATATTTACCAATTAGAAGTATATACAAAATGGTCAAAGTTGACTTAAAAGTTCAATTCAAAATGAGTGTTATGAAAAGAAAGTTTTAAAATCAAAAGCATAAGGCTTAGGTTTCTAATGTTTGAAAAAAATAGTTAAATGTTTGCACAAAAGGTTTTGGCTTGGGTTAGAGTGGAGAGAAGAAGAAGAATGGCTAAGTCCTAGGGAAAACAAAAAGATGAGGGATAAGAAATGAAACCACACTAGGAGTTCCTCTCTTGGGATCATATTGATGATCCAAGTAGCTCCCATCCTTTGGAACAAAGCAACCACAAAGCAAATACTTCAAGCAACCAAGCACAAGGTCATGCTTCTAAGAATCCTTCAATGGATTTGGCATCTCCTTCTTTGGATGAACATGGTAATGGTCCTCCAATTAAGCTCAAATGGAAACTCCTAGCACAAAAGCACACACATCAAAAGTTCCATGAAGTACAACAAGAATGGACAAGAGTGAGTTTAGAGATTTGGTCCTTCTAATCCATCTTCATCATTAAGATCCTTTGACTCCAATTTTGCATAAGGAAGGTCCTAGAATCTAAGTCCAATTCTCCATTTCTTTGCATAGGGAAAGTCCTAGAAACTAAGTCCATTTCTTTGTATTTGGTTCACAACAATCAAAACAAAACACAAGCACAATAATATATACACAATTATGTGCTCAAGTGAGCAAAAGGCAAATGGCATTAACATAAACATGTGCTCAAATGAGCAAAGAGAAAAAGAAAATGAATAATATGTGCAAGAATTGCAAATTGCATAAAAGTAAATTGCATGAAGTAAATTGCTTAAAGTAAATGTTAATTGTCAATAGTTAGTGTTAGTAGTTAGTGTGCCATAAGGCAAATTTAGTGCTATGTTAAGCAATCGTAATTGGACTTATGTAGAAGTCACAACTATCTGAGGCCGGTCAATAATAATGTAGGCAACAAACATAAGTTAGGAGTCTTGATTAGTGAACCAAGTCCCAACAACTTGCCATGCCAAAAAGAAATGAGAATTGATCTTGTATTGGTTTAAGCCATTTGCATGATTTAAAAGACAACCTATCCTTAATGCAAAGCCATTCACTTGATCAATTGATCAAGATGAATTAGATTTGAATCAAGGAAGGTTAAATCCCTCTAATCAATGCTAACTTATCAACCTTCAACTCATTGATCAAAAAGAAAAAAGAAGAAGAAGAAGAAGAAAGAGATGAATAATGGAGAATGGAAATGACAAAATAAAATGCATTAAATGGAATAAAATGTACCAATCCTCATATGTTGACCAATAACATTGAAAGTCAAGGTCAAACAATCAAAAACAGAAGTGAGATGAAGATTGGATGTCAAGAAATGAATCAACTATTTTTGGCATTTTTTAATATTAAAAATAAACTTGAATTAAAAATATTAAAGAAAGGTCAAACTTCAAAATCACTTCAAATGAACCTTGAAAGGTCCAAGTAATTTATCCTAAGTTCAAAAAGGTCAAACAAAGTTTGACAAAAAAATTTCAGCATTTTTAAAAGTTAGAAACTATTTTTAATCAATTAAAAATGAATAAAAATAACCTAATTGAACTAAAATCTCAAATAAGTCTCAAATAAATTCAAAAATTGATGAGAATATTTTTCATAGATCCATCATCATTCAAATAGGTTGGGAAAATATTTTTGTATTTTTTGAATATCAAAAACTATTTAAAATGAATTAAAAATAACCAGAAAAGAGAAAATTCAGAAAAAATATCAAATGACAAAATAAAAAAATATTAAAAATCAGAATAGAAACTAGAATTTATTTGGGAAATAATGCAATTGGTCCCTTAATTTTACGATTTAAAATGAAGGAGATATGAATTTTTGAAATAAAATGGAATAAAAGAAAATTAAATCAGAAATTAAAAATTAGAAAAATCCACAGCGCTTGGATCCCACTTCATTAATTGACGTGGCTGATCACAGGGCTGGGAGACGCGCGCGCATGGTAGACCCTGGTCAATGCAACCACACATGGATTAAATAAAAGTCATAACAATCAAAGGCCATGATCAAATCTGGAAAATGAATCCAAGGGTCCACAATGCATCTGACAATAGGACAGCCACCGGAGCCACCGTCTTCTCCGGTGAGCTTGGATTTTCCGGCCAAAATTGCAGAGATCCAAACCTTAATGAAAATGCATGATCTATACATCTTTGGGAAGCTGGGATGATGTACATCATCCCTATACCATCCATTTTCATTCTAGATCTCTATGATTTGAGAAATTAGAAGTTGAAAATTCTGGTGTTCATCATGAACTCAATGAATTGCAAAAATTAAAAGCATAAACATGATACCTCTATTGAGAGGACTTCAGCCAACACAAAATCACAACCAATAGGTCAAAGGATTAGGAGAATCGAAGAAAATACCAGTTGGAGTTCAAGCTTGAGGTCTGGTGATTTGAGCTTGAAACCTTGCTTGCTTTATCAAAACAGAAGTTCAATGAAGTGTATGGTGAAGGTCTAGAAGCATTAGATCTATGAATACAACCAGATGTAGTTGAATTCGAGATCTGAAAATTTTAAGAGAAATGAAACTTGCTTCTTTAGTGATGGTTAGGGAATGAATTCTGCAGCATTTCAGGTTGAAATTGGGTTGTGAAATGGAGGGAATGAAGCTTCTATTTATAGAGGAATTGGCAAGGGAAGTGTGAAGGAAACCGTGTGCATGAATTTTGGATATCACTTGCATGGGCTTGCATTATCATGCACAAGGCCCAAAAGCAATGCCAAATGAACTCTGAGCAATGACCAAAGGGAATTGGACGTGTAATTTGCCTTGCACAAGCTTGCATTTCAAGATTCAATGTGAATTTCATAATTGGTCACAAATATTCAGCTCTTCGAAAGTCGCTCATGAAAAATCCAAACATAAGCACATGAGTAATGGTTGGAAAGGTATTTGTATGAGGAACAAATCTTATGTTGGCCAAAAATCCATTTGGAGTGTGGAAGTTCATGAAATTTGATTTTAAAGTGTGATGTGCAAAACATGTAAAGGCAAAGTTTCTAAAATTGGCCAACTTTCAAGCCCTTCTGTTTTGATGATGCATGCTCCAAATGGAAAAACCTCCAACATCAACGTTGTAGATCTTTTCATGATAATCAAAATGGACTTAAGGTTTGCATCATTTAGATTTTTTATGAAGACGTTATGGGCACTTGAAGTTGGACTTTTTTGCCTTTTAATGCATTTGGTCAAAAAGGACCTATAATGTCTTGCATTATCACATGTATTTCCTTTGAGATTTTGAAATTTTGTTCAACATAACATTTGAATTAGACATCTTAAGCTTTCCAATTCATTTGATCCCACCTCAAAATCATAAAAAATGAATGAGTTATGTTCTTGGGAAGTTGACCTAAAATTAGGGTTTCAGTGAAAATGACCTATAATGTATTGGAATGGAAGATGGTTTTACAAGCTTCAAATCAAATTTTGATGAACATGAAATTTTTTCATATTGTCCTTAAGAACATTTTTGCTTTTGGAACCATCTCCATTTGACCAACACATAAAACGTTAGGTCTCCGTACATTTCAAAATAGTCAGATGAATTGACTGATCAACTTCTCAAATCCATGACACATATTGTCATACGGTGAACTGGACTTTTTTGTGGTTTTAATCGCAATGTCGCGGTTAGCAAGAGTCGCCACCGACTTTTCTTTTATCCAATAAGGAAAGGTGGAAAAGAACAGGAAAGACCTTAATTTAGATTTTGGGTTCGGGAGGTACATTATACAAAGGGAAGGTGTTAGCACCCTTTGTATCCATGGTTATCCATGGGCTCTTAATTGCTCGATCACTTATATTATTTTTGTCTGAAAAAAAAGTGTTTGTGAATTGTTTAGAAAAATTGTTTTGAAAAGAGAATTTAACTTTGTAATGATTCTTGTATGAATGTATACAAAGTGATTATCTCGTTTAGTTTTGAAAATTGTTTAGAAAAATATAACTCGGTAATGATTCTAGTATGAATGTATACCAAGTGGTGATTTTCTGAAGGTATTTTGAAAGGTGTGAGGTGTGAAAAAATGTTTTAGGTTGTGAGCCAGCAATTAAGAGTTATACCGACCCAAGGTCTTTATGAGTATTTCCTATCCTTATGAGGGTAAAACTGTCCTTATTATTGAGAAATAAGTAGTTTTATCCTTTGGATGTAAAAGGGTCATCGTAGGGTCATCGATTGGTCATTGAAGGCAACAGTTACGAGGATACCTTAGCATTCGAAGGGACTATCATCTTTTAACCGTAGGCAACATCGGAGGGTCATCGAGGGACAAAGTTGTATATTCGAAGGCAACATCCGAGGGACTATAATTTATTTTATGATGATTTAACCGAAGGGTCTTTGCTAAGGGTATCCCCACGTTCGCGGGACATGACCGTAATATCGTAATCGTAAGGCAACAAAGAGAGGTCCAAGATCACTTATTCAAAGGCAAAGTTTTACAATTAATTATATAATTAGGATGAAACTCCACATTAAAATTATTAAAAATAATATATTAAAAAATTAATACATTAGAAATTAATACATTAAAAATTAATTTAGGGTGAAACTCCACAAGGGTATCCCACAAATAAAGTGGAATACCTAGCCAATAACCTTTTCCTGGGATATGTGAACCTTTACGAAACTCACAAAAAAAAAGAAACATGTCAGAACACCAAATCAGGGTGCAATCGAAGATTACACCGGAGAAATATCACAACAATAAATAGGATAGGATGAATAATGCATGGCTATGATAAAACATAAAAAAAAAAGAATAGAAAAGTCAGCTACTGTCTCGTTCGCCTCTGCCTCGCCTAGCGAAGGCCAGGCGAATACTCGCCCCAGGCTCGCCTAGCGAGGTGCTAGCGAGCGGCCACGGATTTTGAATTTGAAAACAGCCCCACGTTAGGAACTTTGAATTTTATGGCATTTTATCACAGGAATAACATGATCAAACATTCAGGGTATTCAGGCATATTTAAATTCCCATACGAAAGCAAATTATATATCAACATTTAATCATGATGCATTATATATGTAGATATGGCCAATTGAAAGTATAAACAATAGAAATACGCAAACCTGTTTGCCAATTCAAGGTTGAAGGGATTGACCACTTGTAGTATCGGAATAAGTTAGGCAGCGGGAATTGGACGGCGATGGCTTCGGTGCAGATGGGCTGCCTTCAGGGTTTCTTTACTCTGAATTCTCCGGGTAGGCAGGGTTCCTATGCCAAAACTTCTATTCGTTCTTCTCTGTTCTCCTCCTCTTTTTTCTTCAGTGAATCTCCCAGTGTAACTCCCAAGTGTAACTCCCAGTGTAACTCCCCTACTGAAACTTCAGTATTTATAGACTAATTTCGTGGGTAATGGGCTTGGAATGAGGGAGACCCAAGTCCAAAATAATTTGTTATATTTTATTTATTTATTTATTTTAATTATTTAATTAATTAATTAATTAATTAATTAATTAATTAATTAATTAAAAATTTTTTTTTTTTTTTTTTCGTTTCTCGTTTTTTTTTTTTTTTTTTTTTTTTTGGGCTCAGAATGAAGCCCGAAATTTTTGTTGTCTGTCAGCTTCGCTAGGCGAGCGCGTAGCGAACAGGCCAGTTTGGGCCATTTTCTAGATTGGGCCATCCGTGAGCTGGGCCTTTGTTTCTTCAAGATCAGTGTTATATATGAGTCGGAATGCCTTGCAAAATGTCTTGAAATATTAATGGGCAAATTTTGGGGTATGACACATATCTTGATGAATTGATGATTGAGGATACTTAAATAAGTTCAAATATGCATGAAATGATGAATTAAATAACTTCCCTTGATTGTATTTGACCATGAGCTGAGGTTGCTTCATGAGCAAGGCATTGTGATGCACATATGAATTAGGGCTTCTCTAGGGAACAAGGCCTCAAACCCTTTGACTTGCTTTGATCAAAATGATGAATTGAGATACTAGGGGGGAATATTTGATGGATGAGAGCCTTGGGAACCATTACCATGCTTGCTTTCATCTCCTCTTGACCAATGTCTTTCTACCAATGATCTCCTAGAAGCTTTTGACCTTGTGATTGCTCAAGCTACAAACAAAAGATGTTAGTGACATATTTTTGTGCTTTTGGTTAGTAAACAAAATGAGAAAAGCAATGATATACAATTCAAGCATGCTTGGTGATCTCAAACCACCCACAAGGAGTCCCACCCAAAGGCAAGGGGAACCAAGATGCTTAAAGATCCTTGAGGTTATGCAAATGCAATGTTATGATGCCATGAGGGATCTTAGGGACAAAATTGGGGTCTTACAGTTACCAAATCAATGAGAGGGAACCTCTATTTATAGCTGAAAGTACCAGATGATCACACTTCTTTCATGTGCATGGCAAAGTGAAAATGCATTGCATGGGCCTATACAGGCATGTGGAAGGCCCAATGATGGTTGCAAAAGCTAGCTGAGATCATCTAGAGAGAAAATGGTCGTGTGCATTGGACTGAACAAGCTTGCATACTCAAGTTTCATCATAAAATACCAAAATGCACATAAATGAAGATAATTTCAAAACTCACAAATGGTAGGTCTAAATGAGTAATGTGAGTAATGGTCGGAAAGCCCTTGAAATAAGGAACAAAAGTCATGTTGGGAAAAAATTCGTTTGGCATGTGAAAATTAATGAAAACTGGTCTGGAAGATCCAAGTACAAAACATGTTTAAGTCACATTTGAAAAATTTCACCAAAAGCAAGCTTAATCAAACCCCTTTGTTTTTATGATGCAAGCTTCAAATGGAAAAACATCCAACATCAATGTTGTAGATATTTTCAAGATGATCAATTTAGACTCAAAGTTTGAATCATTTGGATTTTCTATGACAAAGTTATGGGAACTTGAAGTTGGGTACTTTTTCAAATTCAATGAATTAGGTCCAAGATGACCTATAATGTTTTATATTATCACATGTATTTATTTTAGGATTATTAAATTTTGTCAAAAATAAAATTTGAATTAGACATATCAATATTTCCAATGCACTTGGTATCACCTAAAAATAATAAAAAAATAAAGAAGTTATGCCCTTGCTAAGTTGACCCAAAATTAGGGTTTCAGTCAAAATGACCTATAATGTTTTGAAATGCACTACGATCTTCCAAGTTTCAAATGGATTTTTGATTAAAATGAAACTTTTTCATATGGTTCTTAGTAACATTTTTATTGTTGGGGTCATCTTCATTTGACAAACACATCAAAAGTTGTATCTCAATGGTGCTCGGCTTAGTCAGATGACTTGATTGGTTAACTTCTTAAGGCCAAACTTCCAATCTTGATGAATGAATGATTGAGGGGCCTAAAATAGGCTCATATATGAATAACTTGATGAATGAAATAACTTCCCTTGATTAAATTTGATCATAGGTTGAGGTTGCTTCATGGGCAAGGCACAGTCAAAGCACAATGAAATTAGGGTTTCCTTGGGGAACAATCCTCAAGCCCCTTGGGTTATCTTGATCAAATTGGAAAATTGAGACACATATATGATGATTAGGAGATTTTTGGACCATTGTCATGCTTTTTCTCATCTTCATCTTGCCATTTCATGGGGCTTATGAGCCTCCTAGGAGCATTGTGGCACATGATCACTTGAGCTTCAAAACAAAAAGAGTTAGTGACATATTTTTGTGCTTTTGGTTATTAATCAAATAAGAAAAGAAATAATATACAATAAAAGCATGCTTGGTGATCTCAAAACACTCAAACAAGTCCCAACCCTAGGGTTAAGGAGCCAAACATGCTATGATCCTTGAGGCAATGCACTTGTGCAATAACATGATGCCATGAGGGATCTTAGGGTCAAAATTAGGGTCTTACACCATGCGAGAAAGATTATTGGATTGCATCAGCCTAATTATGAGTGGTTTTAGGCTGCTTTGTCCCTATCTAGGATGTGGGACTTATGAAAGACCGATTATGTTACGGTGAACCACAGGATACTTAATGCATTTGTAGAGAGATAGCATATTGAGACCTCATCATTTCATCTACCACTTCGTGAGATGTCTATCATAGTCGACGATGTTTCTTGTCTGTTGTATCTTTTGATTAAGGGGAAGCTTTTAGATCATTAAAGGATTAAAGAAGATGACGCACTTGAGTTAATGGTAGAATATATGGGAGTTGACCTAGAGGCTACCTTAAGGGTATTGGGAAAAACCAAAGGGGCTCATGCTAGGTTTAAATCCTGAAAAAGGTATATACATATGAGTTGCTTAGAGCATAGCAGGTTAGAGGTGTTGAGCTTCCTTGGTTGGCACTTCCATTTTTATGGACAAGAGTTCCACTTATGTGGATGTCATCTACCTACGATACTTCAAGGACTTTGAGTGGACCCATGAGTACAAATGAGGGCCACTTGTTTGGTCTACTTGCACTCTAAGTTATCCAAGGGATATTGGTGGAAGACGAAGTAGGTGACAAGCAACATCACACTTTGACGGTAGTATTTATTGGTCTTTTAGTGTTTGTGTGTCATTTTCATTATATATTTGCAACATCATTAATAATGATTCGTGTGTTCCAACACTTTTCAAGCTTGGATCCTATAGCACTTTCCACGCATCTCCGGCTGGTCGTGTGTACCGGTCTATACTAAGCACATGTTGTGTGCTTATTGTAAGAACCCAATTTTAACCCTAAGATCCCTTATGGTATCTCATCATATGCATTGGCTTTGGGATCACACCTTGGCATCCTCCTTACCCCTCATTCATTGGTTTGCATTGGGAGAGATCACCAAGCACATTTGATTGTATCATACATTGTTTTTATTATTCTACTAACCAAAATACCAAAAATATGTCAATGTATAGTTTGTTGCTTTTGTAGGTGGTGTGTGTGTTCACCCATGCTCCATCAAGCTCATATTTAGGGTTTAAGACCCTTAATGCAAGGAAACCAATCAAGAAATGGCTCAAATTGGTTCTAGATATCATATATGGATCCCCATGGTCTTCACATATCATTTTGACCAAGAATCCATCAAGAGTTTGAAGTTTGTTTTCTTTGGAAACCCTAATTCATCTGGGTATCTTTTGTGACTTCTTCAACAAGCTTCTTCAACATTTTATCAAATATTTCAAGGTATACTGCATATTAAATCATCTTATCATATATCATCCTCCATGAGTCCCAAAAGTTAATATAATGTCAAGCTAGCAAGATGGTCCATGGTGGTTGACCAGAGAAAGTCAACTGGTCAAAACTGGGGTTCCCTAGACCCTATCTCCTACAATTTTCGTCATATGAAAATGATTCCAAGCGCAGAGTTACTCAAAATGACATTCCAAACAACTTTCATGTTGAAGTCAAGAGCTAGTTTTGCTTGGAAAGTCATTTTGTATGGTGAAAGATTATAGGTCATTTTGTTTTAACCCTAGTTAGGATGTCAACTTCCCAAAACCATAACTTTCTCAAATTCCATGATCAAATTCAAGATGCCTACTTCATTGATGTTTGGAGGAAGTTCAAATTAAACTTGAAAATGCATGTTCCAAGAGGAAACATTATGGTCATTTTGGGCCATTACCATTGAACAAGTGATTTTCCTCAACTTCTAAAATGTATAACTCCTTCATGCCAAATCCAAATGAGGTCAAATTTGTGACCAAATTGAATAGGTTTGAAAGAGATACTGTAAGAACAAAAATTGTTCTACAACAGATTCCATGATTTTGATGATAACAAAGGATGAAACCAAAAATGGCACCCTAACGAAAAGTTTCTAAGTGTGCAGGGTTCTAAGGAAAGAAGGAAGAAATCATCAGATACAGAATCATATCAGATACAAATTATCAGAAGACCAGAAGCATCTGAAGTAGAAACACGTTCAAGAAAGTCTAACTCTGAGCAAAACAGCGAAATATCAGAAGCATCTGAACAAGAAGTACGCTCTAGAAGTTCTGATTCTGAACAACGGTATGTCAAACTCCAGAAGTTCTTAGCGCTATCTGAAGAAACCATCAGAACTCAAAAAGATCAACATCAGAAGTTAGATAGCAAGATTCCAAGATCTCCAGAAACACGAAGACCTTGATTATGGAATTGCTAAATAAGGAAGAGTAACGTTAACTTCAAGTAAAGTTATGGAAATGGACTTCCTAATACAGAAAGAGACGTTAACTCCAAATTCAAATGAATAGGAACTATTTTTGGAAAGTAATCATTCAAGGAGAGAAAGTTGCTTTGGCAACAAGCAACATAAGTTATGGCACTAATTATTATTTAAGAGTTATTATCTGCTATGATTTTTCAACGGATCCTTCTCTTCTATATAAAGTACTGCAAATCAACATTGAGAGATACAAGTACAACATCACAAGATTTTACTGAAACATCAACTTTGAGAGGTTAGAGAAAGCAAGCATACAAAAACAATCTTCATCTCTCTCAATATTTCAAAAAGCTTTTGCTTGAAACGTAAACACTTTGTTCTTACTGTTGTAATATTTGCTTATCTTAGAAGCACTCTAGATTACATAAGCTTTTATCTTTGTTGTATTTCCTCAAGTGACTCTATGTAGTCTGTATACTTGAGAGGACTAAGAGATCTTTCTCTTAGACGTTGTTTGTAATCAATCTTTCAAGATTAGTGAATTAAGTCCTTGTTGAAGGCGAAATCACCTTGGCCGGGTGGACTGGAGTAGCTTTGTGTTATAAGCGAACCAGTATAAAAATCCTTGTGTGATTTTCATTTTGAAAAAGCGCTTATTTTCCAAACAATTCAAACCCCCCCTTTCTTGTTTTTCTCACCTTCAATTGGTATCAGAGCTCCGACTCTGTTATTGATTTTCTAATCAAACACTTAACGGTGTAGAGAGATCCAGAACGAGAAAAACTATGGCCCACACAAATGAAAAGGATAGTTACAATGCTAAGCCTCCTGTATTTGATGGAGAGAAATTCGATTACTGGAAAGATAGAATCGAAAGTTTCTTTCTAGGCTATGATGCTGATCTCTGGGACATTGTCACAGATGGATACAAACCTCCTGTCACAGAGGATGGAGCTGAAGTTCCCAGAAGTAAGATGTCAGATGATCAGAAGCGAGTTTTCAAGAATCATCACAAGGCCAGAACCATACTCCTCAATGCTATATCTTACAACGAGTATGAAAAGATCACCAACAGAGAAACAGCCAAAGACATACTTGACTCTCTGAGGATGACTCATGAAGGAAACTCTCAGGTCAAAGAGACAAAGGCTCTGGCGCTTATCCAGAAATATGAAGCTTTCAAAATGGAAGATGATGAAGCCATAGAGGCAATGTTTTCTAGATTCCAAACTCTGATTGCAGGTCTCAAAGTTCTAGACAAAGGATACACAACTGCAGACCACGTCAAAAAGATAGTCAGAAGTCTGCCAAAGAAATGGAGACCCATGGTTACTACACTGAAGCTGTCAAAGGATCTGAACAATATCAGTCTTGAAGAACTTGTCAGCTCCCTTAGAAGCCATGAGATAGAACTAGAGGAAGATGAGCCTCAGAAAAGGAACAAGTCTGTAGCATTAAAGTCCAGATATGAAAGACGCAAACCTGACAGAACCAAAGCTCTCCAGGCAGAAACTGAAGATACTGATGACTCTGAACTAGAAGATTCTGATGATGAAGAAGAATTGTCCCTCCTGACCAAAAGAGTTAAACAACTCTGGAAAAAGAGGAACAACAACTTCAGAAGACCAAGACCCAGAGGGGATCGATCAGAATCAACCTCAAAAGGTAAAACTAACAAAGATATTACTTGTTATGAATGTAAAGAAACAGGTCACTACAGGAATGAATGCCCCAAGCTAAAGAAAGACAATTCTAGAAAAGAAAGCTTCAAGAAAAATACATTCAGGACAAAGAAAGGATTGATGGCTACCTGGGATGATAGTGAATCTGAGTCATCAGAATCTGACTCTGATGAAAAGGCCAACGTGGCACTTATGGCTACCACATCCAGGAGCAGCTCAGATGAAGAATCTGAAGAGGTATTTTCTGAACTCTCTCGATCTGATCTAGAATCATGCTTGTCAGAAACTCTTAGCTCATATCAGAAATTAAAACAAAAGCTTAAAAACATAAAAGGCTGTTTTAAAGCAAAATTTGAAGAATGTGGCAAGCTTGAGATGACAATTCTAGAGCGGGAAGATACAATCAGATCTTTAACATTAGAAAGAGATGGAGCCAAAAGAAAAAGCTTAGAATTAGAAGAAACGTTGTCTCAAGCACCACAAACTTCAAATAAATTAATTTATGAATACGAAGAAGCCTTTCAAGAATTTCTGAAAAATGGAATAGGTAGGAGTATTATGGCATCCATGATTTATGGAGTCAGTCAGAACAATAAAAAGGGAATTGGGTATGATCCTAATGAAGTCAAAACTTCTTCTAGTGACCAACTTAAATCTCCATTTTCATATCACTACACACACACACAAGAACAAAAATTTGAAAATGCTAGAAAACCCAAAGTTATAAGAAACTCTGGGAAGACTAATCAGAAAGGACCCAAGAGATTCTGGGTACCAAAAGATAAGATTGTTTATGTTGCAGATATCCTATGCAGCAAAGTTCAGACACCAGTCATGGTACCTGGACTCTGGATGCTCGCGACACATGACTGGAAGAAAGTCTATGTTCCAAAGTCTGGAACTTAAAGACGCTGGATTTGTAGGTTTCGGAGGAGATCAGAAAGGAAGGATCAGAGGCTCCGAAACTATTGGTAATGGTACTCTTCCCTCTATATCTGATGTCCTTTATGTAGAAGGATTAATGCATAACTTATTATCCATAAGTCAATTAAGTGATAATGGTTATGATGTAATCTTTAATCAAAAAACATGTAAAGCCATAAATCAAAACAATGGTTCAGTCCTATTCACAGGCAAGAGGAAAAACAACATTTATAAAATCAATCTTTCTGATTTAAAAGAACAAAATGTCAAATGTTTGATGACTGTTCACGAAGAGCAATGGGTGTGGCATAGACGCTTGGGCCACATTAGCATGAGGAAACTTTCTCAGCTAAATAAACTCGAGTTAGTCAGAGGCCTACCTAAACTGAAGTTTTCTTCAGATGCTCTGTGTGAAGCATGTCAGAAAGGAAAATTTTCAAAAACATCCTTTAAAAAGAAAAATGTTATTTCTACCTCTAAGCCTCTGGAACTTCTCCACATTGACTTATTTGGTCCTGTGAAAACAGCATCAGTCAATGGAAAGAAGTATGGACTAGTCATTGTTGATGATTACAGTCGCTGGACATGGGTGAAATTCCTAAAGCACAAGAATGAGTCTCACTCTGTATTCACTAGTTTCTGCTCCAAAGTGCAAAAAGAATTTGACTCTAAAATTATTAGAGTCAGAAGTGATCATGGTGGAGAATTTGAAAACAAAGATTTTGAGGAATTATTTGACTCTAATGTAATATCCCATGATTTCTCCTGCCCTAGAACTCCACAACAAAATGGAATTGTAGAAAGGAAGAATAGGACACTCCAAGAGATGGCCAGAACCATGATCAATGAATCTAATGTGGCAAATCACTTTTGGAAAGAAGCTGTAAATACAGCATGTTACATTCAGAATAGAATCTCTATAAGACCTATTCTGGAAAAGACTCCCTATGAACTGTGTAAAGGAAGAAAACCAAACATTTCATATTTTCATCCTTTTGGATGTTCTTGCTTTATCTTAAATACTAAAGAACATCTGAACAAGTTCGATTCCAAAGCACAGAAAGGTATTATGTTAGGATACTCAGAACGCTCTAAAGGCTACAGAGTATACAACACAGAAACCAAAATGATGGAAGAATCAATTCATGTCAGATTTGATGATAAGCTTGACCCTGAAAAGTCAAAGCTAGTTGAAAATTTTGCAGATTTAGAAATCACTCTTGCAGGATCTGATAAAACTCCAGAAGCAACTGTCACTCAGAACTCTGAAGAAATTAAATCCCCAGAAATCCCAAAGAAAGTTAAAAGTCGTATCAATGTATCTGAAGATTTGATTCTGGGAAACAAAGACGAACCTGTTAGAACCAAAGCTACCTTCAGGACCTCTGAAGATACTCCTCTGGGACTAGTGTCTCTGATTGAGCCTACGTCCTGTGATGAAGCACTTCAAGATAACGACTGGGTTTCATCCATGCAAGAAGAATTAGATCAATTCACAAAGAATGATGTCTGGGATCTTGTTCCAAAGCCCAGAGGCACTCACGTTATTGGAACCAGATGGGTATTCAGAAACAAGCTGAATGAGAAAGGAGAAGTCGTCAGAAACAAAGCTCGACTGGTAGCTCAAGGTTATAGTCAACAAGAAGGTATTGATTATAATGAAACTTTTGCTCCAGTCGCAAGGTTAGAATCTATTCGTCTTCTTGTATCTTTTGCTATTAACCATTCTATTAAATTATATCAAATGGATGTCAAGAGTGCATTCCTTAATGGTTATATATCAGAAGAAGTGTATGTCAACCAACCTCCTGGTTTTGAAAATCCAAATTTTCCAGAACATGTTTTTAAACTTAAAAAATCTTTATATGGACTTAAACAAGCTCCCAGAGCTTGGTATGAACGTTTAAGCAATTTTCTTCTGGAACAAAATTTTATCAGAGGGAAAGTTGACTCCACACTCTTCTGTAAGAACCTTAACAATGATCTCATGATATGCCAGATATACGTTGATGATATTATTTTTGGTTCAGTTAACGCCTCTGTTTGTCAAGAATTCTCTAAGTTAATGCAGGCAGAATTTGAAATGAGCTTAATGCAAGAACTAAAGTTCTTTCTGGGAATTCAAATTAACCAAACTTCAGAAGTTACATATGTTCATCAAAGCAAATATATTAAAGATGTTCTGAAGAAATTTGACATGGCTGACTGCAACTCTGCAAAAACTCCAATGCATCCAACATGCATTCTTGAAAAGGAAGAAGTAAGCACAAAGGTTTGTCAGAAGCTCTATCGAGGTATGATAGGCTCTCTTCTCTATCTGACTGCTACTCGTCCTGATATTCTCTTTAGTGTCTGTCTCTGTGCCAGATTCCAATCAGATCCTAGAGAATCTCATTTAACAGCAGTTAAGAGAATTCTTAAGTATCTGAAAGGAACTCCTAACCTGGGCCTGATGTATAAGAAAACATCAGAGTATAGACTTTCGGGTTACTGTGATGCAGATTATGCAGGAGATAGACTAGAACGAAAAAGCACATCTGGAAATTGCCAGCTTCTGGGAAACAATCTAATATCCTGGGCTAGCAAAAGACAGTCAACTATCGCTCTATCAACTGCAGAAGCAGAATATATCTCAGCATCACTGTGCACAACTCAGATGCTCTGGATGAAGCATCAGTTAGAAGATCTGCAAATCTTTGAGAGTAACATTCCTATCTTCTGTGATAATACTAAGTTCAGAGCTAAACACATTGAAATAAAACATCATTTTATCAGAGACTATGTTCAGAAAGGGATAGTAACATTGAAGTTCATTGATACAGATCATCAATGGGCAGATATCTTTACTAAGCCTCTAGCTGAAGATAGATTTCTTTTTATCTTAGAAAATCTGAACATTCAAAATTGCCCTGAATGAAGTGTGGCTCTGAAGATGTAAAATGAGACTCTGACATAAACAAATGTGTTTCTGCCTCTGACTCGGATACTTCTACCTGTTAAGAAGGTATCTGAGTTAGAAATCTCCAGGAACCAATCCTTTGGTATTTCTGAAGATCAGATACATCAACACGTGGAGCACTTAGCGTCTAACCCTAGAACTTCTAGACAGCTGTCCAGAAGAAAATCAAAGGGAAACGTTTGAGATCTCCTCGAGCAGTGTGCATACTGTTGGGATTAGACATTCATTAATGAGCCTTAATCATTTCCCCCAAGCGTGCTAACTTGTGCTTTGTGCTAACGCTGAATAGTGTGTCGTTTTGCATGTGTTTTCGTTTAGGGTATTTAAACACTTTTTCTCACATTTCACACACTATCACTCTCACTCACTCCCAAACCCTCTCTGAAGCATTTTTGCAAACACTTCATCTTCACCTTCTTCTTCATCAACTATGTGTAGCACCTCAAATTTGCACCTCTCATTTTGTACATACATTTTCATTTTAGGTCATTAACATTGCATTGTCCATGGCATAGCTCATTGCATTATCATTTGCATAGTCAACGGTCATCAGGCAAGATCAATCAAGACTGGTCAGGAGATTCAGTGGTGCAGGCAAGCAAGTGCATTTGCCATAGAATCAAAGCCCTAGGGTTGGTACAATGAGTTCATGTGACCCAAGGATCATTTTGAAGTGGGATGGCCAAAGATTGAAGGCTCAAAGCTCATCAGTCAATGATCAATTCATCTGAAACCCTAGAAAGTCAACAGAAGTCAGCTGTCAAGTCAACCATGGATTTGAAGGTGGGAGATGGTTAGAGATGCCTCATTCATGTCCATACAAGTCTAATTCATCATGTCAAACATCCACCTTGAAGATTTTGAAGCCAAATCAAGAGTTTCCCAAATGGAAAGTGACATGTAATTTGAAAGTTTCCAAAAAAATGGCAAGTTTTGGACCAACTTCAACTCAACTTTCTAACATCAAAAAAGCTTCAAATGAAATTTTGTTGAACATGAAAGTTGTAGATCTTTCTCTCCCATTTCCAAAAAGTCCAAGATCATGAGAATCTGATGAACGGTTGAGGAGATATGACCAAATCATTGTCAGGTGTGCATGGCCAAAATGTGCTACGCATTGATGCATACGAATTTCGCATCGATGCATGCAAGGCAAAATATGCTACGCATTGATGCATACGAATTTCGCATCGATGCATGCAAGCCAAAATGTGCTACGCATTGATGCATACGAATTTCGCATCGATGCATAACTCTGTTTTGATCATGCATTGGCTACTGTTCACGTCCATATTACTTCATGCACCACTAATTTTCAAGTTTTGTCAAAACACCTCCAAACTTAACCTAATTTTCATTAGCAATTGGTTTAGCATAATTAAGCATGTTTAGCATAGCATATAAAAGAAAAAACCCTAACAGAATTCTGCTAACACACATCAAATTTTCAGATCTACAAAATTTCTCTCAAACTTTCTCTCATTTTTTTTCTCTCAATTTCTTCAAATCAAATTGCATTTCATTGCCTAATTCGTCACTATGAAGCATCACTGAGCAAGATTGAAGGGAGAATCAAAGCATTTCGTGCAGTTTGGAGCAGTTCAAAGCAAGAACTCATCCATGGTGAAAGCAAAAATCTGTTGAATCAAGAGTAATTGGACTTCAAGATCACTTCAATACACTTGTACAAGCTTGCTAGAGGAAGATTGAAGCATTGCCAGGCCTGGAACACGCGAAGTCACAAGGCTGCTCTTCAAGAGGTTCCAAATCGATCTTCTTATTTCTCATTTTTGTTACGTGATTGTTATAGATCTCTCTCTTGTGATTACTATGAGCTTTGAACCACGAATTTTCATGCACAAATGAGTTAGTTACATGTGATTAAAGTCTTGATGTTGATTTTCGTTTCCTTCGATTTGCACATGTTTGTTGGTTTCTTGATGAAATATTTATGTATTATGAATGTATCATGATGGACCTACACGATGATAGGTTCAATTTGAGGTTCTGGAAATATTTGTTCTTGAGTTCTTGAGGATACTCACTGTTCATGCATGAAACGCGTTGAGGAAGATGGTACTGTTGCATTGGCCACGCTGTTGGATCTTTAGAGAACGGTTTTCAGTGCTGCATGTTGTTTTCAGGGCTGCATTGTGATTGGTCATGCTGTTTAGCCATGCTAGCACGCGATTGGTTCGTGGCTTCTGTTGACCGGGCGCTGACTTTTCCCATTTAAATGAAACGCTGAGTTTCATCTTCAGCGCCCATTCCCACCTAATTAAATAATTAATTCATATTATTTCCTTTTCTTTCTTCAATGTTTATTTCATTTCCAATTGCATTTTCTAAAATTCATAAGTCCATCAATAATTGTCCAATTGAGATGAGGTTTTTTGAATAATTTTCCTCATGACCTCTAGAATTTTATGGTGATTTTTCCAGAATTTGTGCACGTGTGGATTTTTGTTTTGGCTAGGGAATGTTCATACATGTGTTTTGTTGCACCTTGCTTGCCATTTTCATTGTGAAATGATGATGCTTAATCCAATGGAGCTTAAAATTTGCATGCTTAATCTAGACACCTTTAGGGATTTTTGGTATAGAGTTTGTGATTTTATCATGCTTGGTTGATGAGATATGCTCTGTTCATTGGAGGTGTGACAATGTGTGTCACACCATTTCTTGTCCAATTTGATGATTTTATTTACCATGCCATATGAATTTGAATTGATGTAAATTTTTGCATGTTGAGTCTTCTGGATGTTAGGTTTGAGTATGAATTTTTGTAGAACTTTTGAGTGCATTTCCAATTTGTTTGAGAATTTCTCTTCTGTTTGACCAATTGTGGACCTTTTGTAAGTCATGATCTTATATGATTTGTGAAATTCTTGATGTTTATTGGATGGACCTGAAATTTTGCACATGTATTCTAGACACCTTGAAGTTTGCCATGGCTTTGGTTTGATGTCCATATCATGTTTGGATTCTGTTTTGTGCTTGGTTGAAGTTGATGTATGATTTGGTGCCTTGTATGAGCTTGTTTGAACATGCTTGACTTATGGATTTTAATTGACATTCCTCCCTTTGTCCAAATGACTTGAAATTTGGTGTGATGATCCTTTGATTAATGCTGTTTAGCCATGATTTTTCTGGGGATTTATTGAAATAGTTTTGAGTTGGTTTGAATTGAATCTTTCTGTTTGGTTCTATGAGCTTTGAATATGCATGCTATGCCTTCTATGCTTTATGAAATGAAATTGGTTGATGATATGAATATGAGACCACTTGGATTTGTTTCTTATTGGATTGAACTTGATTCTTACCAATTTTCATATTCTTTTTTGGTTTATTACTCCCATTTTGACCCTAGGCCTTGTACTAGTGGTTAGTGCTTAATGTTTGAGCTTTGTTTCAGGTCAAAGAGCACAATTGCTTATACTTGATGATGTGCACTCAATTGGAGTTGGTTTATTGCTTGTTTATGACTAACCTTGAGTTTGTTTTGTAGGCTTTGAGACTTGAGCCTAGGCTTTGTGGCTTGCACCTTTGTGCATTGATGCTTGTTTGTCTGTTTATGTACAGTTGTCTGTTGACTTGTAACTGTCTGTTTGACTTTTGTTTGAGTTGTGTACTGATTATGTTGGATTGTTTTTAGGTACCTTAGTTGCTATAGTTCCATTGTGAACTTGCCTTTGCTTTGCTTGATAGCTTGAGCATTGAGGTATAACCTTCTAACTGCATGTAGTCTGGAAGACCTGGCCTGTTATTTGGCCAGGCACCTGTCTGAAGTCCTCCTTAAGAGGCAATGCTTGTGCTTGTTTATCTTTGTCCCCTGTACATATCAAAGACCTCCTAAGTGAAGAGGCATTGGCAGACACAAGAGATGTGTAGTCCATCTCCTGCTATTCAGTGTGTCATCCCTTGGCTCACATTACATGTTGATGCCTTGAGGATATTAACCCAAGATCTTTGTTGAGTCAGTCATAAGTGTAGAAGGGTTCCCACTTTCTGAACCCATACTTTCATCTGTCTAAAAGCTCTCCCAGGCCAGGGATAAGAGCTGTGAGGCACACCCCTCACTTCCTAATTCATCTGCTTCACCCTAACTCTCAATGTTAGGGTTAAGAGCTAACATCACCCTGATATAGTGGCTTGTTTGTCGAGGTTGACATGACCCCTTGACTAAAGCCTAGCCTTGTTTGAGCCCCTCTGTTTGTATATAGTGTGTGTGCTTGCTTTGTGCTTCTGTATGACTGTTTGTGCTGCTTAGGATAGCTTGCTCCCTGTGCAAGTTAGATAGCAACCTTAACTTAGGGATGATTTGCATGATAACATCTAGGCTCGAGTCGTAGTCTCCCTAGTTGTGTCTCCCTTTGTTATCTGGTTAGGCTAGTCCTTTGTCCCTGCGTAGGGGAACTACGTCGCCCTGATCCTCATACCAGATGAGGTACGTAGGCAGGAGATGAGCAGATCTCTCCGGGCACCCTCTTTTTGTTTTGTCTTTGTGTGTGTCAGGAGATGGATGTAAGCCCAGCGATTGGCATTCCGTATCCTCTTGTTGTGTGCTCGGAGTCTGATGTAAGTCCAGCAATTGGCATTTGGTTTCCAGTGTGCGTGCGTTTGGTTCGGAGTCTGATGTAAGTCCAGCGATTGGCATTCGGTTTCCATGTTTGCCTGTTTGTGTGGAGTTTGACGTAAGTCCAGCGATTGGCAGTCGATTTCCTGTGTTGTTTTATTTGGCGTGCGTTAGCCGAGCTACGAGTGCTCTGATTCTTCTTTAGTCCGAGAAGATACGTATGCATAGGATGCGACATCCTAGCGAGCATGTTTTCCCCCTGTCCCGAACTACGTCGACTCTGATGTCTGTGCCTGACAGACTACGTAGGCCCAGGATGCGATATCCTGCCGAGTTCAGTTTCTTTTGTTTTCTGTGTCTCTTTCAGCCTGTGTTTGATGTTTGAGCAGTGTTTAGCAACCATATTCCTTCCTTTTGTGCGTGGATCCCGTCGAGTACGACGGATGCGTAGGGGTGCTAATACCTTCCCTTCGCATAACCGACTCTGGATCCCATCTCTCCCTGGTCGCGAGACCATGTTCTTTCCAGGTTTACTTCGAGCGTTTCCTTTCCCTCTTTGGGATAAATAACGCATGGTGGCGGCTCTGTTGTTTTGTTTTCCCGCCGGTTTTTCGCGTAATGCGACAGCTGGCGACTCTGCTGGGGAGGAGAGAAGTTGACCTCTTTCTGGTCCATCTTCCCTAAGCGAGTCAGTCCTAGCGCTCTCTAGGATAGGGTTTGGTTGCTTTTGCTGTTTCATTTATTGCATTCATTTATTTATTGTTTGCATTTATGTGTGCATTGATGTTTGCATTCATTCATGTTCATCTGTGCTGGCTGTGCTGTGTTCTCTCTGTTGGGGTGGGAGTTACTCGAGGTAAAAGGCCCAATACCCAGGCTATGAGTGAAATCTAGGAAACCTAGGAATAGAGTGATTCATGGGAAGCGGGTGGTATGCGCCACTCAGCGGAACATTGACATCACGAGCAGTTCAGACCCTGATGGGATATTATCGTTACATACTTCGGGTGTGTATATGATGATATTCTGTGAAAGGTTATTTATGCTGCGTTTCTCTCGACCTTACCCTGGCCTAGATGACACCCGTGAGTGGGGAGGGAATGATCATTATTACAGGTACAGTTGGTGACTTGTCGGTGACTCGTTGGTGACTTGTGTTCCTGTTGGAGACTCTTGGTTCTTCAGAGGACAGTTTATCAGATGACTTTGGGTTTTAGATCAGATGACTTTGGGTTTCAGATGAATTGTGGTTCCGAGTTCAAGCCGAAGCTCTGATCCTGTGCCTTGAGATGCACAGCCTGACCAGTCATGTTCGCATCATCTGCATCATAGCATATTTATTTTCAAAAAAAAATAATAATGCATAAAGAAAAAGTTAACCCGCATGTGCATATCCTTTATCAGGATCATTCATGATAAAATAGCATCCGCATCATGCATATCATGCACATATCATTCTTGCATTACAGACATGCTTGGGAGAGATTTCTCACTCTGGTTCCTGACTGAGACAGGATTGCTGATCATCGTCCGCATCGATACGCTACCAGACTGAATCAACAGAGAAGTATGGACCAAGTTCAAGCTGAGTTAGCAGAGATGAGGGCGAACATGGCCCAATTCATGACGATGATGCAAGGTGTTGTTCAGGGGCAAGAGGAGCTACGTGCCTTAGCCCAGAGACAGGAAACCGTGATTCCGCAGTCCAACCGAGCGTCACCAGTGGGTGTACCCGTTCATGACATTGTTACTGCTGCTATTCCCGTCAATGACTACGCCGTGGGTGATGAGTTAAGAGGGATCAGAATCAATGGACAGCCTCTTGCTGCAGAGACTGTTAATGCCAGAGCTACCCGGGCTCCGATTCGTCATCCTGCTCCGCTTGTTGATAGACAAGAGGACATGTTCACTCTGATCAGTGAGGATGATGAAGTTGTGAGAACTGAAGAGAGGGATATAAAAGTGGATGCCCTTGCTGAGAAAATCCGGGCCATGGAGTGTCAAAACTCTCTGGGGTTCGATGTAACTGATATGGGTTTGGTAGAGGGTTTGAGGATCCCATACAAGTTCAAAGCACCTTCTTTCGACAAGTATAACGGTACTTCTTGCCCTCGCACCAACGTGCAGGCTTATTATCGGAAAATCTCTGCTTATACTGATGATGAGAAGATGTGGATGTACTTTTTCCAAGACAGTTTGTCCGGAGCGTCCTTGGACTGGTACATGGAGCTGAAAAAGGAATCCATTAGAAGCTGGAGAGATCTGGGTGAAGCCTTCTTGAGGCAATACAAGCATAATATGGATATGGCTCCGAGCCGAACTCAGCTGCAGAGTTTGTGTCAGAAATCTCGTGAAAGCTTCAAAGAGTATGCCCAGAGGTGGCGTGAGCTAGCCGCAAGAGTGCAACCTCCGATGTTGGAGAGAGAGCTGACTGACATGTTCATCGGGACCTTGCAGGGTGTGTTCATGGACCGCATGGGGAGTTGCCCGTTCAGTAGCTTTTCTCATGTTGTTGTTTGTGGGGAGAGGACTGAGAGTCTTATCAAAGCAGGAAAGATACAAGATCCTGGCTCTTCATTTTCTTCGAATTCTAAGAAGCCATCCTCTGGGGCACCCAAAAGGAGAGAGAGTGAAACAAACGCTGTGCACCGTCGGAGGAATGTGAACAAAGGACAATACCGTCAGGCTGCTGCTGTGACTATTCCAGCTACTCAACCCCAACAGCAGAGAAGGCCAGCTCAGCAATATCAACAGCAACAACCTCGTCCTCAGTAGCAGGCTTACCAGCCTCACAATGGTAATCAAGCTAGTACAAGTAATGAGAGGAAGAAGATCATTTTTGATCCGATCCCTATGTCGTATGCAGAACTGTATCCCTCTTTGATAGAGCGGAACTTGATTACTCCCAGAGACCCGCCGGCTGTACCCGTCAACCCTCGGTGGTGGTATAGGCCTGATCAACATTGTGTGTATCATTCAGGTGCTCCTGGTCATGATGTGGAAAGCTGCTTTCAGCTGAAGAATAAGGTGCAGGACCTTATCAGATCAGGGATTCTGAGCTTCGAGGACTTAGGTCCCAGGGTTAATCAAGCTTGAAGATAACAAGTCCCGGGCTGGCGGTGGCTTTTCTTCTGACGTCTTCAACGAAGAGGTTTGTTCAAGAGCAGAAGCTGCTGATGCAAAGGATTCTGACATTTGTCATCCCTGGTGGTATCTATCACAATTGGGTCACTGTGGGCGTTCCTACAGTTGTTCATAAGTCAGAGTAATAATCACTCTGTTTAAAAACCCTTCTCCCATGCCAAAAGGAGAAGTGATGACATTGTTGGCAACATTTTGTGCAATGATATTTTCATTCAAATAAAAGCATGTTAAAACATTTGTTTTTCCATTTGTTTTCCCTTTTTGCTTTTTTGCATGAAATTGGTGATCACAAAAAACCCTAAAAACAAGAATAAAAGCAATCTTTTCATCTGCATAGCGATTATCTTGTTTGATTTTCAAAAAGCTTTTCATACTCAAAATCATTATGCAGGTTGATTCTTAAACCCATTGAACATAATGATCCGACGTCATCTCCCAATTTTGAATTCCCTGTATTCGAAGCGGAAGAAGATGAGGTTGAAAGGATTCATGACGAGATTTCCCGACTTCTTGAGCAAGAAAAGAAGATCACTCAGCTGCATCTCGAGAATCAGCAGAACAGCCAACTGGGGCATAAAAAAAGATAAAAATAAAAAATAAAATAAAAATATAAAAAAAGAGAAAAAAGAGGAGGGTGCAAAATCAAAAGAAATCAAAATAAATCCAAATCAAAAGAAAAGAAACAAAAGAAAAATAGCACCCTCAAAGTCCCAAGTTGACTGATGCTGAATGGATTCAGAGTCGTTACGACCAACCGAATCCGATCGAAAAGAAGAGATTAACTGCCATGTGTCATGGTCAGTTACATCAGCAAAGAGTGAAGAAAGCATTCGACAAGAAGGTCAAGCCCCGTGTGTTCCGAGAAGGTGACCTTGTGCTCAAGAAAGTCTTGTCTTTCGCACCCAATTCCAGGGGCAAGTGAACCCCAAGCTATGAATGTCCATATGTTGTCAAGAGAGCCTTTTCAGACGGTGCTTTGACGCTTATAACAATGGATGGAGAAGTTCACTCGTCCTGTGAATTCCGATGCAGTCAAGAAATACTTCGCCTAAAAAAATAAAAAAAAAGAACAAAATAGCTCGCTAAGTCGAACACCCCAAAGGGCGACTTAGACAAAAAGGAGTGTCTCGGTGGATTGAAAACCCGAAAGGGCGATCCAGGCAAAAGTTAGAGACATAAAAAAAAAAAACAAGAATTTGCATCCCGCTAGATTGATCACCTCACACTGGGGCAGTCTAGGCAAAAGTTAGGGATTTGGCAAGTAACTGCATCCTGACAAGACTGTGTGCTACATCTGTTATCCGTCAGGGATTCTCGATTCGTCATTGACTGAAGCTCCGGATACATCGAAATTCGGAATGGTAGAGGAAAGGTCATTATGTTCAATGTAGCCCTCTTCCAATATATATCACCGATTTCAAACTTGTACAAATCTATGGAGTCCTGCCATCTGCAGACTACCATTCCTTCACATCAAGTTGAGCTTTTGTCCAATTATTTGCACTCTTATTTGTTTCAACTCAACAAATGTTTTGCATGTTTTAATTGATAAAGTATCATTGTTTTCAAAATAAACAAATTTTTCAAAAATTGTTCTTAAACAAAGTGAACATTCACAATGATGGAAGGATACTTAGGAGATCCGCAGTGCTATCCCAAGGGTGGTATGATTACCAACAGGTAAGACATGTGTTTGTATCTCGAGCATAACTGTATCTTTTTCCTGTAGAACCTCTTATGGTTTCTCCTCAGCGAGGTTGCTCAGAGCAGTGTTGGTTGAAGTTGTTCATCTTCATGTCCCCGGCAGTGCAACATTCTTCCTCCAATTCCTTGTTAGTTCTATTGTGGTGCATCCCCAGTAGAGTGCTGTTTGAGCCCTACCATGGGGCATTCCCAGCAAAGTTGTTGTGCGAGCCTTTCTGTGAGCCAGTTCCCAAGCAGAGTGTTTATTGAAGACTTTAGCTTTGGACTCTCCAGCAGAGCAGTCTTCTCCTCTCCCCGACATGGGTGTTTGTCTTTGGAAGATTTGGTATTTGGTGTATTGACATCCCATCCGGCATCCCCTTGGATAGATTCCTCAGCAGAGTTTGATGGCATGATGAGCTTTATCAGTGCCTATCTATCTTCCTCAGAGATCTGGTTGCTTCTGGGTATTTCTGATCTCCAGCATGAGTTGTTGTTGTGGCGTGTCTGCCTGTATACTGAACTCTTATCTCCGGTTGTGATTGATGATCCCTCCGGAAGCCTATTGTGGCATTCCTCCCCTACAGGATGATGTTATTCCCTGATGTCCCAGTCTCCAGCAGGTTTTCTCTGCTCTCTGGTGATCTTGGCCTTCCCTCTGGAAGAGTAGCACCGGATAGTTGATTCCTGGACCTATGTGTGTTAGCATGTCTGTTTGTCAGCATTCATCATACATTCCTCATGTATAATGCATACATGCATAATCATAGCATTCAGATACTCATGTTGCATCTGTGGCCGTGTATTTGTTGATGGTTGTCTCCTGAAAATTGGTGATGCAGATCTCCCCAGTAGATCCTCCCCTAGTAGATGTGGGTGTGTCTGATCTCTCCATATAGAGTCGACCCATTAAGCAGAAAGTGTCTGTCATTTCCTTTTGCGCTCCCCACTGAGTTATATCCTCGTGGATGACGGTTGTTTCCGCTCCCTCCCTACACACCTAACGGGATGGGTTTTCCCTATTGAGTTCTTTCCTCATTAGGATGAGTCTTGATTCAGTCTGCCTTTTCGGATCAATCCTAAACTGGCTACCTTGTGGTTGTCTCTTGTGCTTTCCTGTGGTATAAATGGATAGTTGCTCACTAACCGGCACTCATTCATCTTATCCTCAGCGGAATAGTTGGCCTCTGCCTACAAACCAGCAGTTGTAAGTCCTACCTTTGCGGTCTTCTACCTACTACCCGGTAGTTATAAATCCTACTTTCATCCCCTAGCAGAGGTAACCTTTGTGGTTCATTCTGGTTGTTGGCGGATTTTGCGGTCTTCTACCTACTACCCGGTAGTTGTAAATCCTTTTTTCTCACTCTGTCTCTCAGCAGACTGTTTGTTGGCTTCTACCTACTACCCGGTAGTTGTAAGTCCTATCTTTGTGATCTTCTACCTACTAACCGGTAGATGTGAATCCTCTGTCCTCCCCTTGGTGGAGTTAACCCCTTGTGCTCATCCTAGTTGATGACGGTTGCTTTTCTGTGGTTTTCTGCCTACTAACCGGTAGATGTAATCCCCTCTTTGAGGTTATCATTATCTAGTCGGTATTGATATTCCCTTTCCTCTTTCGGATATTTGCTTTGATTAAGCAATCTTATCCCCAGCGGGTCTCACCTTTCCTTGTGGATAATTGCTCCGAGTAAGCCATTTTATCCTCAGTGGGTCCTCTTTCATTCACCGTTTGCTGGTGATGTTTGTGGTTTCCCCTTTTTGATTGGTCATCTTTGCATACCTAGTCTGGTACCCCGATGCCTTTCTTTTCGGTCGATTTATCCTTTAACAACCTACAAACCGGTTAGGGTAATCTTCCATGCGAGTGTATTATCTACGTTTTGACGGCTATAGATAATATATCTCATGCGCTCTTTGGTCAATCTTTTGATTGTTTTCACCATCAGAGTAAGATTCGTATTCCTTTGTTCGGAATCGAATGTCCATCCTTTAACAAGATTGCTTTGCTCGCTCTCTTCAGGATGTTGAGTGTTTTGGAACACACACCAATTCACGATTTCGGTTGATTTATCCTCTAACAACCTACAAACCGGTTAGGATAATCTTCCATGCGAGTGTATTATCTACGTTTTGACGGCTATAGATAATATATCTCATGCGCTCTTTGGTCAATCTTTTGATTGTTTTCACCATCAGAGTAAGATTCGTATTCCTGGTGGAATCGAATGACCATCCTCTAACAAGATCGCTTTTCTAGCCCTCTTCAGGATGATGAGTGTGTTGGAACGCAAACCAATTCACGCTTTGGTCGGTCACCTGTTTTGTGCCTACAACCCGGTATCCTTGGTGTTCCTTCCTGTCTGCTCCCTGTCGTGACCTAGATCCCCAGTGAGTTCTCCTCTCCATTGGTGTCGATAAACGTCGAGTTTTTCCTATTCGTCCGTTGACGTATAGTTGTATTCCTTCCCCAGTGAAGTAACTTCTCCTTCTCCGTTGGTGTCGATAAACGTTGAGCTTCTCCTTCTCCGTTGGTGTCGATAAACGTCGAGCTTCTCCCGTTCGTCCGTTGACGTCTGGTCGAGTTTTCCCATTCATCCGTTGATGTCTGGCTACCTCTCCGTTGGTTTCGATAAACGTCGAGTTTTTTCTAGTCGTCCATTGACATCTAGACGTATTTCTTTCACATTCATCCGCTGATGTCTGGTTGCCTCTCCGTTGGTTTCGATAAACGTTGAGTTTTTCCCATTCGTCCGATGACGTCTGGTTGTACCCATTTCTTTCCATTCATTCGTTGATGTCTGGTCACCTCTCCATTGGTCTTGGTAAACGTTGAGTTTTTCCTAGTTGTCCGTTGACATCTAGATGTACTTTTCTTCCAGTCATTCATTAATGCCTGTGCACCTCTCCGTTGGTTTCGATAAACGTCGAGTTTTTCCTAGTCGTTCGTTGGCGTCTAGTTGTGATTTCTTTGTTCCCATCCATCATCCTTCGATGACGGGTCGTGTTTCCCTTTGAAAAAATCAAAATCCCCAGCGGAGTCGTTGGTAAACATCTTGACTGGTTCAGTAACAAGTATCAGATCCCATTGGAAGCATCCGTTGGTGTATTTTCCTTTCTTGGATCCCCGCAGTGTGCAAATTTTCCGGTTCTTTCGGTATTCAATCCCTGTTTACCCTGAAAGTATGACAGTCGTTGCTCTCATCCATTCGGGTTCCCAGCTGATTGAATAGGGGCAGCTGTAGCACCTCAAATTTGCACCTCTCATTTTGTACATACATTTTCATTTTAGGTCATTAACATTGCATTGTCCATGGCATAGCTCATTGCATTATCATTTGCATAGTCAACGGTCATCAGGCAAGATCAATCAAGACTGGTCAGGAGATTCAGTGGTGCAGGCAAGCAAGTGCATTTGCCATAGAATCAAAGCCCTAGGGTTGGTACAATGAGTTCATGTGACCCAAGGATCATTTTGAAGTGGGTTGGCCAAAGATTTAAGGCTCAAAGCTCATCAGTCAATGATCAATTCATCTGAAACCCTAGAAAGTCAACAGAAGTCAGCTGTCAAGTCAACCATTGATTTGAAGGTGGGAGATGGTTAGAGATGCCTCATTCATGTCCATACAAGTCTCATTCATCATGTCAAACATCCACCTTGAAGATTTTGAAGCCAGATCAAGAGTTTCCCAAATGGAAAGTGACATGTAATTTGAAAGTTTCCAAAAAAATGGCAAGTTTTGGACCAACTTCAACTCAACTTTCCAACATCAAAAAAGCTTCAAATGAAATTTTGTTGAACATGAAAGTTGTATATCTTTCTCTCCCATTTCCAAAAAGTAGAAGATCATGAGAATCTGATGAACGGTTGAGGAGATATGACCAAATCATTGTCAGGTGTGCATGGCCAAAATGTGCTACGCATTGATGCATACGAATTTCGCATCGATGCATGCAAGGCAAAATGTGCTACGCATTGATGCATACGAATTTCGCATCGATGCATGCAAGCCAAAATGTGCTACGCATTGATGCATACGAATTTCGCATCGATGCATAACTCTGTTTTGATCATGCATTGGCTACTGTTCACGTCCATATTACTTCATGCACCACTAATTTTCAAGTTTTGTCAAAACACCTCCAAACTTAACCTAATTTTCATTAGCAATTGGTTTAGCATAATTAAGCATGTTTAGCATAGCATATAAAAGAAAAAACCCTAACAGAATTCTGCTAACACACATCAAATTTTCAGATCTACAAAATTTCTCTCAAACTTTCTCTCATTTTTTTTCTCTCAATTTCTTCAAATCAAATTGCATTTCATTGCCTAATTCGTCACTATGAAGCATCACTGAGCAAGATTGAAGGGAGAATCAAAGCATTTCGTGCAGTTTGGAGCAGTTCAAAGCAAGAACTCATCCATGGTGAAAGCAAAAATCTGTTGAATCAAGAGTAATTGGACTTCAAGATCACTTCAATACACTTGTACAAGCTTGCTAGAGGAAGATTGAAGCATTGCCAGGCCTGGAACACGCGAAGTCACAAGGCTGCTCTTCAAGAGGTTCCAAATCGATCTTCTTATTTCTCATTTTTGTTACGTGATTGTTATAGATCTCTCTCTTGTGATTACTATGAGCTTTGAACCACGAATTTTCATGCACAAATGAGTTAGTTACATGTGATTAAAGTCTTGATGTTGATTTTCGTTTCCTTCGATTTGCACATGTTTGTTGGTTTCTTGATGAAATATTTATGTATTATGAATGTATCATGATGGACCTACACGATGATAGGTTCAATTTGAGGTTCTGGAAATATTTGTTCTTGAGTTCTTGAGGATACTCACTGTTCATGCATGAAACGCGTTGAGGAAGATGGTACTGTTGCATTGGCCACGCTGTTGGATCTTTAGAGAACGGTTTTCAGTGCTGCATGTTGTTTTCAGGGTTGCATTGTGATTGGTCATGCTGTTTAGCCATGCTAGCACGCGATTGGTTCGTGGCTTCTGTTGACCGGGCGCTGACTTTTCCCATTTAAATGAAACGCTGAGTTTCATCTTCAGCGCCCATTCCCACCTAATTAAATAATTAATTCATATTATTTCCTTTTCTTTCTTCAATGTTTATTTCATTTCCAATTGCATTTTCTAAAATTCATAAGTCCATCAATAATTGTCCAATTGAGATGAGGTTTTTTGCATAATTTTCCTCATGACCTCTAGAATTTTATGGTGATTTTTCCAGAATTTGTGCACGTGTGGATTTTTGTTTTGGCTAGGGAATGTTCATACATGTGTTTTGTTGCACCTTACTTGCCATTTTCATTATGAAATGATGATGCTTAATCCAATGGAGCTGAAAATTTGCATGCTTAATCTAGACACCTTTAGGGATTTTTGGTATAGAGTTTGTGATTTTATCATGCTTGGTTGATGAGATATGCTCTGTTCATTGGAGGTGTGACAATGTGTGTCACACCATTTCTTGTCCAATTTGATGATTTTATTTACCATGCCATATGAACTTGAATTGATGTAAATTTTTTCATGTTGAGTCTTCTGGATGTTAGGTTTGAGTATGAATTTTTGTAGAACTTTTGAGTGCATTTCCAATTTGTTTGAGAATTTCTCGTCTGTTTGACCAATTGTGGACCTTTTGTAAGTCATGATCTTATATGATTTGTGAAATTCTTGATGTTTATTGGGTGGACCTGAAATTTTGCACATGTATTCTAGACACCTTGAAGTTTGCCATGGCTTTGGTTTGATGTCCATATCATGTTTGGATTCTGTTTTATGCTTGCTTGAAGTTGATGTATGATTTGGTGCCTTGTACGAGCTTGTTTGAACATGCTTGACTTATGGATTTTAATTGACATTCCTCCCTTTGTCCAAATGACTTGAAATTTGGTGTGATGATCCATTGATGAATGCTGTTTAGCCATGATTGTTCTGGGGATTTATTGAAATATTTTTGAGTTGGTTTGAATTGAATCTTTCTGTTTGGTTCTATGAGCTTTCAATATGCATGCTATGCCTTCTGTGCTTTATGAAATGAAATTGGTTGATGATATGAATATGAGACCACTTGGATTTGTTTCTTATTGGATTGAACTTGATTCTTACCAATTTTCATGTTCTGTTTTGGTTTATTGCTCCCATTTTGACCCTAGGCCTTGTCCTAGTGGTTAGTGCTTAATGTTTGAGCTTTGTTTCAGGTCAAAGAGCAGAATTGCTTATACTTGATGATGTGCACTCAATTGGAGTTGGTTTATTGCTTGTTTATGACTAACCTTGAGTTTGTTTTGTAGGCTTTGAGACTTGAGCCTAGGCTTTGTGGCTTGCACCTTTGTGCATTGATGCTTGTTTGTCTGTTTATGTACAGTTGTCTGTTGACTTGTAACTGTCTGTTTGACTTTTGTTTGAGTTGTGTACTGATTATGTTGGATTGTTTTCAGGTACCTTAGTTGCTATAGTTCCATTGTGAACTTGCCTTTGCTTTGCTTGATAGCTTGAGCATTGAGGTATAACCTTCTAACTGCATGTAGTCTGGAAGACCTGGCCTGTTATTTGGCCAGGCACCTGTCTGAAGTCCTCCTTAAGAGGCAATGCTTGTGCTTGTTTATCTTTGTCCCCTGTACATATCAAAGACCTCCTAAGTGAAGAGGCATTGGCAGACACAAGAGATGTGTAGTCCATCTCCTGCTATTCAGTGTGTCATCCCTTGGCTCACATTACATGTTGATGCCTTGAGGATATTAACCCAAGATCTTTGTTGAGTCAGTCATAAGTGTAGAAGGGTTCCCACTTTCTGAACCCATACTTTCATCTGTCTAAAAGCTCTCCCAGGCCAGGGATAAGAGCTGTGAGGCACACCCCTCACTTCCTAATTCATCTGCTTCACCCTAACTCTCAATGTTAGGGTTAAGAGCTAACATCACCCTGATATAGTGGCTTGTTTGTCGAGGTTGACATGACCCCTTGACTAAAGCCTAGCCTTGTTTGAGCCCCTCTGTTTGTATATAGTGTGTGTGCTTGCTTTGTGCTTCTGTATGACTGTTTGTGCTGCTTAGGATAGCTTGCTCCCTGTGCAAGTTAGATAGCAACCTTAACTTAGGGATGATTTGCATGATAACATCTAGGCTCGAGTCGTAGTCTCCCTAGTTGTGTCTCCCTTTGTTATCTGGTTAGGCTAGTCCTTTGTCCCTGCGTAGGGGAACTACGTCGCCCTGATCCTCATACCAGATGAGGTACGTAGGCAGGAGATGAGCAGATCTCTCCGGGCACCCTCTTTTTGTTTTGTCTTTGTGTGTGTCAGGAGATGGATGTAAGCCCAGCGATTGGCATTCCGTATCCTCTTGTTGTGTGCTCGGAGTCTGATGTAAGTCCAGCAATTGGCATTTGGTTTCCAGTGTGCGTGCGTTTGGTTCGGAGTCTGATGTAAGTCCAGCGATTGGCATTCGGTTTCCATGTTTGCCTGTTTGTGTGGAGTTTGACGTAAGTCCAGCGATTGGCAGTCGATTTCCTGTGTTGTTTTGTTTGGCGTGCGTTAGCCGAGCTACGAGTGCTCTGATTCTTCTTTAGTCCGAGAAGATACGTATGCATAGGATGCGACATCCTAGCGAGCATGTTTTGAAGGTGAGAAAAACAAGAAAGGGGGGGTTTGAATTGTTTGAAAAATAAGCGCTTTTCAAAATAAAAATCACACAATGATTTTATACTGGTTCGCTTATAACACAAAGCTACTCCAGTCCACCCGGCCAAGGTGATTTCGCCTTCAACAAGGACTTAATCCACTAATCTTGAAAGATTACAAACAACACCTAAGAGAGAAGAAAATCTCTTAGTCTTCTCAAGTCTACTGACTACAAAGAGTCACTTGAGGAAATCAAATAAAAATTAGATACAAGATATGTAATCTAGAGTGCTTCTAGGAAAGCAAGTATTACAAACTTAAGAACAGATTTTTCACTTAATAAGCAAAAGCTTAGTGAAATTCTTTGAGAGCAAAGATGATTTTCTTGAGCGTGAAATAATTCAGTATAGTTTTGGCTAGTTGATTTCTTTCTTACTGAAAGTTGATTTCTTCTCTATTTATATAGGAGTTGAAGTAGTGTTGAAATAGAGTTGAAGTAGAGTTAAATCTGCTGGATAATGAGATGTAATTACGCCATTCCATAAATAGCTTCTGCAGGAGACTTTTTTCTTTTAGAAGTGACTACTTACCACAAGTAGTATCTTCTCTCTTGAAAGAGGAGATTAACGTCTCTTTCTAATTGAGGAAATCCATTTGCAGAACTTTAACTTGGCTTAAACGTTACTTCATCATGATTAACAAATCTGATTAGAGTCTTCATGTATCTGGAGAATCTTGGGATCTGGCTTCTGATGTTATTTCTTGAGAGTTCAGATAGCGCTGATAAATTTCAGAGTTTACAGAAGGCATTTGTTCAGAGTCAGAGCTTCTAGACTTTACTTCATGTTCAGATGCTTCTGATACTTTGCAGTTTTGTCCAGAGTCAGAGCTTCTTGAAACGAGATTCCACTTTAGATGCTTCTGATACTTGATAATTTGTATCTGATCTTGTTGTGCATCTGATGACATCATCAGATTTATTTCTTCTATCTTTAGAACCCTGCACACTTAGAAACTTTTCGTTAGGGTGCCATTTTTGGTTTCATCCTTTGTTATCATCAAAATCAAGGAATCTGTTGTAGAACAATTTTTGTTCTTACAATCTCCCCCTTTTTGATGATGACAAAACAACTTAAAATAGCAGATGAAACATGAATAAAATAAGATCAGATAGACAGAAGCTCCCCCTGAGTTAGTGCTAGGGAGTTCAGAAGTTCTTACCAGAGCTTTTCAAGTAATTAGATTTCTGAAACTTTCTGCAAATTCTTAAATTTAATGTTAGAGTTATTTAATCAGAGCTATTTTTATCAGAGCTATTTCTATCAGAGCTATTTCTACAAATGTTGCAGAGTGCTTAAGGTTTTAGACAAATTTTCATCAGAGCTATTTAATGATTTCTCCCCCTTTTTGTCAGAATCAAAAAGACATAGTAAAAAAAAATAACTTAAAGAGAAAAACACTTCATTAAAAGAGAAACATCAGATTCATTAAAATCAAGAGCAAAACATTAGATCCAAAAAGAAGACAGAAGCAAAAAACAACAAAAGGCAAACAAAACATAAAATCCTAAGTGCCTAAGGGTTCTGAGGCAATTTCTGCAAGATCATGGCAAGCATCTTCTGGATATTCTCATTGACCGTATCTTGCTTGTCCATTCTGTCTCGGAGGATATTCTGATCTTCCTTAAGATCCTTCAAAGTCTGAAGAATCATGGGAACAGCAGTTGAAGACTCCCCCTGAGTCAGAGCCTGCTGGGCTTCAGCTTCTGCAGCAGCTTGAGCTTCTGCATCTGCCAGAGCCTTAGCTTCAGCTTCTTGTTGCCTTAGGATTTCTGCTTCTTTTGCCAGTCGTTCTTCCTCTAGTCTTTTTGCTTCTTCTTCAGCTTCCTTAGCCAACCTCTCCTCTTCTAGCCTTCTGGCTTCAGCTTCTCTGGCAAGTCTCTCCTGGAGTCTTGCCTCAGCATCTCTGATGTAGCCATTTCTGACTTGTTCAGAGACACTCTTCAGCCTAAAAGACTCAGATGTCATCCAGCCAATGACTCTGTTCCAGTGTGTCCTTACAGATGTAGGATCATCACTGATTTCAGAGTTTGTGACTAGAGAATCTATCTTTTGAGCTGAAGCCTCTGCAATCATAAAGATGGCTTCCTTAAGGGTAGGTTTAGAAAGCTCAGGTTCAGGTTCTGGTTCAGAGGTATGAGGTGGAGAGTTTTGAGGGCTGAGATTTAGAGTTTGAGGTTCAGATTCTGACTCAGGTTGGGGTTCAGAATCTGCTTCTGGTTGAAGACTGGGGGATGAAGCATAAAGTGGGTTTAAATCTAAAGGTTCGGATTCTGGTTCTGGGACAGCGGGAAGGATTGGTGGAATTATATTAGAGGTGAAAGGAGCAGATGGTTGAATTACAGAGGGTATGGTGGTTGTTTGTTGTAGTGGTGAAGTTATTTCAGGTTCTGTGGTTTGTGTTCGTTGTGAAGCAAGTCTATGGGCATAGAGTGTTGCTATGGTTGGGGAGTTTGGGTCAGAGTGTTCTTGGTCAGAGGACTCTTGGTCAGAAGAAGGGGAAAGGTAAGGAGGTGATTCATATTCAGAGGATGAAGAAGAAGAAGTGCTTTGGTGGGTTTGTATAGGTTGAGAGGGAGGAATGAAGGTTCTAGCTATGTTTAGAACTGGTGTAGGTTGGGAGGTTCTGGTGATTGAGGGTGGTATTTCAGAGGTGGTATATATTGGTTGTGAAGAGAGAGGGTTAGAGGAAGCCATTTTAAATTCAGAGGAGACAGGAGGAATAGACTTACCAGAAGAGACATTCAGAGGTGCTGAAGTTTTGCTTCCAGAAGTTTCTCCAAGTCTGGCTTTCTTCGCTTTCCTTGCCTCAGCAGCTATCTGTTTCTCAGAGACACCTCTCTTGTATCTGACTAGGTCTTCTTCTGAATCCAGACAGTCATCGATGCTGAAATCAGAGACATCAACACCTTCCTCCAGCAGACGATGAAGGTAGAGGGCAACAGCGTCTCTGGGCTCATTCTTGAAGAATCTGGCCAGGCCATGAGGCATCTTCCTCTGATCTTTTAGAGATTCCCAGGAAACATCCAGAGTGGGCTTGACTCTAATGTCTTTGATGATTCCCATGCTCTTGAGGTTTTTGGCATTCAGAGGCTTTCCCACATCAATTGCCAGATCATCCATACATCTGGTCTTTTCCAGAGCATCTACCAGTCCATGCTCAATGAAGATGTCAGAGAGCAATCTACCCAGAGGAATGTAGGATCTGGGCTTCATGTTATTCCTGGTTTCTCTGACTGAATCCCTCAGATATCTGAACAGGAGAGTAGGGAGGTTGATCTTGATACCCTTCTGAATGCAGTACAGAATGCATTTCTGGTCTGCATTGATATAATCTGAAGAGTTAGAGGCTGGACGGTGATGGATTGTTCCCAGAATTATCTTCAGCCAAACTCGGAGGTTCTGGTGAAGCTCCTTGTTCTTAGAGGGGTTTCCTTCAACATTAGGTTTGAAGATTGTTGGGTTGATGACTTCAGTGATGCGCTTTGACCTTGGAGGAATGTTGTAAATCCTTTTTCCTCCACTTTCCTCCATATTCAGCAAGGAGGCTATTGACGCTTCAGTGATGACAATTTTTACCCCTAGAACAAAAGAGACAATGAATTGGTCATCTGCATCAGCATGTCTCCAGAATTCCTTGACCAGAAGAGGGTAGATTGGACCATAAAGCCTGTCGAAGTAGGTTTCCCATCCTTGTTGACGAAGTTCCCTAGTGAGATCAACGCCATTTCTTCTTAGGTTGTCAAAATCAACCAAGGATTCACACAAAACATCCAAACCTTCAAAGGGAGTTGAAAGGTTTATGTGGCTTTCTCGGTCAAGAATGTGGGGTTCTTGATAAACAGGGGTTATGGTGACGCCTGTAACAGTGGGTGTTTGAGTGTTTGAGGTTTGGGGATTAGAAGCGGATTCCATCTGTTGGGAGAAGTTAAAAACTTCTTGCTGTTGAGCATCCATGAAGAAGATTGAAGAAGAAGGTGAAGAACTTGCAGAGAACTTGCAGAGAAGGGTTTAGGGTTTTAGAGTGAGTGAGAGTGATAAGTGTGTGAAATGTGAGAAAAGTGTTTATATACCTAAGTAAAAACGCATGCAAAACGACACACATACCAGCGTTAGCACAAAAACCAAAATAGCACGTTTGGGGAAAAAATGATTACAGCTAATAAATGAATGTCTAATCCCACAGTTTGCACACTGCTCGAGGAAAACTCAAACGTCTGCCTTTTGAATTTCTTGACAGCTGTCTAGAAGTTCTAAGGTTTGACGCTCAGAGCTCCACGTGTTTAATGTATCTGATCTTCAGGAATACCAAGAGATTGGTTTCTGAAGATTTCTGATTCAGATATCTTCTAAACTTGTAGAAGTATCAGAGTCAGAGGCAGAAGTGTATTTGTTTTTATCAGAGTCTCATTTTACATGTTCAGAGCCAAATTTTACTCAGGACAATTTTTAATGTTCAGATTCTCTAAGATAAAAAGAAATCTATCTTCAGCTAGAGGCTTAGTAAAGATATCTGCCCATTGATGTTCTGTATCAATGAACTTCAGCGTTACTATCCCTTTCTGAACATAGTCTCTAATAAAATGATGTTTAATTTCTATGTGTTTGGCTCTGGAATGTAAAATAGGATTCTTACTCAAACAAATAGCAGCAGTATTATCACAAAGGATAGGAATGTTACTCTCAAATATCTGAAGATCTTCTAGCTGATGCTTCATCCAGAGCATCTGAGTTGTGCACAGTGATGCTGAGATATATTCTGCTTCTGCAGTTGATAGAGCGATAGTTGACTGTCTTTTGCTAGCCCAGGAGATTAGATTGTTTCCCAGAAGCTGGCAATTTCCAGATGTGCTTTTTCGTTCTATTCTATCTCCTGCATAATCTGCATCACAATAACCAGAAAGCCTATACTCTGATGTTTTCTCATACATCAGGCCCAGGTTAGGAGTTCCTTTCAGATACTTAAGAATTCTCTTAACAGCTGTTAAATGAGATTCTCTAGGATCTGATTGGAATCTGGCACAAAGACAGACGCTAAAGAGAATATCAGGACGAGTAGCAGTCAGATAGAGAAGAGAGCCTATCATACCTCGATAGAGCTTCTGACAAACCTTGTTGCTTACCTCTTCCTTTTCCAGAATGCAAGTTGGGTGCATAGGAGTTTTTGCAGAGTTGCATTCAGACATATCAAACTTCTTCAGAACGTCTTTAATGTACTTGCTTTGATGAATGTATGTGACTTCTGGAGTTTGATTAATTTGAATTCCCAGAAAGAACTTTATTTCTTGCATTAAACTCATTTCAAATTCTTCCTGCATTAACTTGGAAAATTCTTGGCAAACAGAGATATTAGCAGAACCAAAAATAATGTCATCAACATAAATCTGGCATATCATGAGATCATTTTTATGGTTTTTACAGAAGAGTGTAGAATCAACTTTCCCTCTGATAAAATTTTGTTCCAGAAGAAAATTGCTTAAGCTTTCATACCAAGCTTTGGGAGCTTGTTTAAGTCCATATAAGGATTTCTTAAGTTTAAAAACATGTTCTGGAAAGTTTGAATTTTCAAAACCTGGAGGTTGATTGACATACACTTCTTCTGAAATATACCCATTAAGAAATGCACTCTTGACATCCATTTGGTATAATTTGATAGAATGATTAATAGCAAAAGATACAAGAAGACGAATAGATTCTAACCTCGCGACTGGAGCAAAAGTTTCATTATAATCAATACCTTCTTGTTGACTATAACCTTGAGCTACCAGTCGAGCCTTGTTTCTGACAACTTCTCCTTTCTCGTTCAGTTTGTTTCTGAAAACCCATCTGGTTCCAATGACATGAGTGCCTCTAGGTTTAGGAACGAGATCCCAGACATCATTCTTGGAGAATTGATCTAACTCTTCTTGCATAGCTGCCACCCAATCGTTATCTTGAAGAGCTTCATCACAGGACGTAGGCTCAATCAGAGACACTAGTCCCAGAGGAATATCTTCAGAAGTTCTGAAGGTAGATCTGGTTCTAACAGGTTCATCTTTGTTTCCCAAAATCAAATCTTCAGATACGTTAATACGACTTTTAACTTTCCTTGGAATTTCTGGAGATTTAATTTCTTCAGAGTCTGGAGTGACAGTTGCTTCTGGAGTTTTCTCAGATTCTACCAGAGTGATCTCTAAATCTGCAAACTTTTCAACTAGCTTTGACTTTTCAGGGTCAAGCTTATCATCAAATCTAACATGAATTGATTCCTCCACAATTTTGGTTTCTGTGTTGTATACTCTGTAGCCTTTAGAGCGTTCTGAGTATCCTAACATAATACCTTTCAGTGCTTTGGAATCAAACTTGTTCAGATGTTCTTTAGTATTTAATATAAAACAAATGCATCCAAAAGGATGAAAATATGAAATGTTGGGTTTTCTTCCCTTACACAGTTCATAGGGAGTCTTTTCCAGAATAGGTCTAATAGAGATTCTATTCTGAATATAACACGCTGTATTTACAGCTTCTGCCCAAAAGTGCTTTGCTACATTTGTTTCATTGATCATGGTTCTGGCCATTTCTTGGAGTGTCCTATTCTTCCTCTCTACAACTCCATTTTGTTGTGGAGTTCTAGGGCAGGAGAAATCATGGGATATTCCATTAGAATCAAATAATTCTTCAAAATCTTTATTTTCAAATTCTCCACCATGATCACTTCTGACTCTAACAATTTTAGAGTCAAATTCTGTTTGCACTTTAGAACAGAAACTGGTGAATACAGAGTGAGACTCACTCTTGTGCTTTAGGAATTTTACCCATGTCCAGCGACTGTAATCATCAACGATTACTAGTCCATACTTCTTTCCATTGACTGATGCTGTTTTCACAGGACCAAATAAGTCAATGTGAAGAAGCTCCAGAGGCTTAGAGGTAGAAACAACATTTTTCCTTTTAAAAGATGTTTTTGAAAACTTTCCTTTCTGGCAAGCTTCACACAGAGCATCTGAAGAAAACTTCAGTTTAGGCAGGCCTCTGACTAACTCAAGTTTAGTTAGCTGAGAGAGTTTTCTCATGCTAATGTGGCCTAAGCGTCTATGCCATACCCATTGCTCTTCGTGAACTGACATTAAACATTTAACATTTTGATCTTTTAAATCAGAAAGATTTATTTTATAAATGTTGTTTTTCCTCTTGCCTGTGAAAAGGACAGAGCCATCGTTCTGACTAATGGCTTTACACGTTTTTTGATTAAAGATTACATCATAACCGTTATCACTTAATTGACTTATGGATAACAAGTTATGCATTAATCCTTCTACATAAAGAACATCAGATATAGAGGGAAGAGTACCATTACCAATAGTTCCGGAGCCTCTGATCCTTCCTTTATGATCTCCTCCGAAGCCTACAAATCCAGCGTCTTTAAGTTCCAGGCTTTGGAACATAGACTTTCTTCCCGTCATATGTCGCGAGCATCCAGAGTCCAGGTACCATGATTGGTGTCTGAACTTTGCTGCATAGGATATCTGCAACATAGATGATCTTATCTTTCGGTACCCAGAATCTCTTGGGTCCTTTCAGATTAGTTTTCCCAGAGTTTCTTACAACTTTGGGTCTTCTAGCATTTTTAAATTTGTGTTCTTGTGTGTGTGTGTAATGATATGAAAAAGGAGATTTAATTTGGTTACTGGTAGAGGTTTTATTTTCCTCAGAATCATACCCAATTCCCCTTTTATTATTCTGACTAACTCCATAAATCATGGATGCCATAATACTCCTATCTATTCCATTCTTCAGAAATTTTTGAAAGGCTTCTTCATATTTATAAATAATTTCATTTGAAGTTTGTGGTGCTTGAGACAACGCTTCTTCTAATTCTAAGCTTTTTGTTTTAGCTCCATCTCTTTCTAACGTTAAAGATCTGATAGTATCTTCTTGTGCTAGAATTGTTGTCTCAAGTTTACTACATTTTTCAGATTTTGCTTTAAGAAGGCCTTTAATGCTTTTAACTTTTTGTTTTAATTTCTGAAGAGAGGTAAGAGTTTCTGATAAACATGATTCTAAGTCAGATCTAGAAAGTTCAGAAAATACCTCTTCAGATTCTTCATCTGAGCTGCTGGATGTGGTAGCCATAAGTGCTACGTTGGCTTGTTCATCAGAGTCAGATTCTGATGATCCTGATTCACTATCGTCCCAGGTGGCCATTAATCCTTTCTTTGTTCTGAAGGTATTCTTCTTGAAGCTTTCTTTTCTAGGGTTGTCTTTCTTCAGCTTGGGGCATTCATTTCTGTAATGACCTGTTTCTTTACATTCAAAACAGGTAACATCTTTATTAGGTTTACCTTTTGAAGTTGACTCTGATCGATCCCCTCTGGGTCTTGATCTTCTGAAGTTGTTGTTGGTCCTTCTTTTCCAGAGTTGCTTAACTCTTCTGGTTAGTAAGGACAGTTCTTCTTCATCATCAGAGTCTTCAGGTTCAGAGTCGTCAGTATCTGCAGTTTCTGCCTAGAGAGCTTTGGTTCTGTCTGACTTCCGTCTTTCAGGTCTGGACTTCAGCGCCACTGACTTGTTTCTTTTCTGAGGCTCATCCTCCTCTAGTTCTATCTCATGACTTCTGAGAGAGCTAACAAGTTCTTCAAGGCTGATATTGTTCAGATCCTTTGATAACTTCAGAGCAGTAACCATTGGTCTCCATTTCTTTGGCAGACTTCTGACTATCTTCTTAACATGATCTGCAGTCGTGTATCCTTTGTCAAGCACTTTAAGACCTGCAATAAGAGTTTGGAATCTGGAAAACATAGCTTCTATAGCTTCGTCATCTTCCATCTTGAAGGCTTCATATTTCTGGATCAGCGCCAGAGCCTTCGTCTCCTTGACTTGGGAGTTTCCTTCATGGGTCATCTTCAGAGAGTCAAGTATATCTTTAGCCGTCTCTCTGTTGGTGATCTTTTCGTATTCGTTGTATGATATAGCATTTAGAAGTATTGTTCTGGCCTTGTGGTGATTCTTGAAATCACGTTTCTGATCTTCTGACATTTTGCTTCTGGGAACTTCAGCTCCATTTAAGACTGGAGGTTTGTATCCATCTGTGACAATGTCCCAGAGGTCAGCATCATAACCCAGAAAGAAACTTTCGATTCTGTCTTTCCAGTAATCAAACTTTTCTCCATCAAAAATAAGAGGTTTAGCATTGTAAGAATCTCTTTCATTTGAGTGAGCCATTTGTTTTTCTCGCACTGGATCTCTCTACACGGTTAAGTGTTTGATTTGAAAATCAATAACAGAGTCGGAGCTCTGATACCAAATGAAGGTGAGAAAAACAAGAAAGGGGGGGTTTGAATTGTTTGAAAAATAAGCGCTTTTCAAAATAAAAATCACACAATGATTTTATACTGGTTTGCTTATAACACAAAGCTACTCCAGTCCACCCGGCCAAGGTGATTTCGCCTTCAACAAGGACTTAATCCACTAATCTTGAAAGATTACAAACAACACCTAAGAGAGAAGAAAATCTCTTAGTCTTCTCAAGTCTACTGACTACAAAGAGTCACTTGAGGAAATCAAATAAAAATTAGATACAAGATATGTAATCTAGAGTGCTTCTAGGAAAGCAAGTATTACAAACTTAAGAACAGATTTTTCACTTAATAAGCAAAAGCTTAGTGAAATTCTTTGAGAGCAAAGATGATTTTCTTGAGCGTGAAATAATTCAGTATAGTTTTGGCTAGTTGATTTCTTTCTTACTGAAAGTTGATTTCTTCTCTATTTATATAGGAGTTGAAGTAGTGTTGAAATAGAGTTGAAGTAGAGTTAAATCTGCTGGATAATGAGATGTAATTACGCCATTCCATAAATAGCTTCTGCAGGAGACTTTTTTCTTTTAGAAGTGACTACTTACCACAAGTAGTATCTTCTCTCTTGAAAGAGGAGATTAACGTCTCTTTCTAATTGAGGAAATCCATTTGCAGAACTTTAACTTGGCTTAAACGTTACTTCATCATGATTAACAAATCTGATTAGAGTCTTCATGTATCTGGAGAATCTTGGGATCTGGCTTCTGATGTTATTTCTTGAGAGTTCAGATAGCGCTGATAAATTTCAGAGTTTACAGAAGGCATTTGTTCAGAGTCAGAGCTTCTAGACTTTACTTCATGTTCAGATGCTTCTGATACTTTGCAGTTTTGTCCAGAGTCAGAGCTTCTTGAAACGAGATTCCACTTTAGATGCTTCTGATACTTGATAATTTGTATCTGATCTTGTTGTGCATCTGATGACATCATCAGATTTATTTCTTCTATCTTTAGAACCCTGCACACTTAGAAACTTTTCGTTAGGGTGCCATTTTTGGTTTCATCCTTTGTTATCATCAAAATCAAGGAATCTGTTGTAGAACAATTTTTGTTCTTACATGTTTTCCCCCTGTCCCGAACTACGTCGACTCTGATGTCTGTGCCTGACAGACTACGTAGGCCCAGGATGCGATATCCTGCCGAGTTCAGTTTCTTTTGTTTTCTGTGTCTCTTTCAGCCTGTGTTTGATGTTTGAGCAGTGTTTAGCAACCATATTCCTTCCTTTTGTGCGTGGATCCCGTCGAGTACGACGGATGCGTAGGGGTGCTAATACCTTCCCTTCGCATAACCGACTCCCGATCCCATCTCTCTCTGGTCGCGAGACCATGTTCTTTCCAGGTTTACTTCGAGCGTTTCCTTTCCCTCTTTGGGATAAATAACGCATGGTGGCGGCTCTGTTGTTTCGTTTTCCCGCCGGTTTTTCGCGTAATGCGACACTATGGATGCTCAACAACAACAAGTTTTCAACTTTTCTCAGCAAATGGAATCCAACACCACTGCCCAAAGTTCAAGCATTCCAACTCCAACTGTTACAGGCGTTTCCATTACTCCAGTGTACAAGGAACCCCATATTCTTGATCGTCAACCTCACATTAACCTAGCAACTCCCTTTGAGGGCCTGGATGTGTTATGTGAAACACTGGTGGATTTCGACAACATGAGGAGAAATGGAGTAGATCTTACTGAAGAACTCCGTATACAAGGGTGGGAAAACTACTTCCAAAGGCTTTATGGCCCTGTTTACCCAAATCTCATCAAAGAATTCTGGAGATTTGCTGATACTGATGACCATTTCATCGTCTCCTTCGTATTGGGGGTAAAGATAGTAATTACTGAAAAGTCAATTGCTTCTTTATTAAACATGGAGAAAACTGGAGGAAAAAGGATTTACAACATCAACCCTAGGTCAAGGCGCATTGCTGAAGTAATCAATCCAACCATCTTCAAACTTAACACTGAAGGAAATCCTTCAAAGAACAAAGAGCTTCATCAGAACCTCAGAGTATGGCTCAAGATCATTCTGGGAACCATTCATCATCGCCCAACATCAAACTCCTCTGACTACATCAATGCAGATCAGAAGTGCATTCTTTATTGCATTCACAAGGGTGTAAAGCTCTGCCTTCCTGCACTTCTCTTCAGATATCTCTCAGACTCTGTAAGGGAGACAAGAAACAACATGAAACCCAGATCCTACATCCCTCTGGGAAGGCTTATATCTGATGTTTTCATTGAGAATGGGTTGGTAGATCATCTGGAGAAGAACATGCTGATGGAAGATCTGGCGATAGATACTGGAAAGCCTCTGAACGCCAGAAATCTGAAAAGCATGGGAATTCTGAAGAAGATTCAAGTCAGACCCACTATGGACACCTCCTGGGATGCCTTGAAAGATCAGAGGAAGTTGCCCCATGGTCTTGCAAGGTTCTTCAAGAATGAACCTGTAGATGCAATCCTCCACTACATGCAACGTCTGAAGGATGAAGGAGTCGACATATCTGATTTCAGATTGGACGATTGTCTAGATTCAGAAGAAGACTTTGTCAGATTCAAAAGAGGTCCCCCTAAGAATAAGTTTTCAAAGGCAAAGAGAGCAAGAATAGGAGAAACTTCTGGAACCAGATCTCCAGCGCCTCTGCAAGAAACTACTGGTACGTCTGCTCCCTCTATTCCCTCTGAACAACTTATGGCTTCTTCTAATCCTCTCCCAACACCACCCATATACACAACCTCTGAAACCCCACCTTCTACAACCAGAACCTCACTACCTCCACCTCAAATTAATCTTGCCCAAACATCTTTACCACGTTCTGAAGAAATGAACCAAACCACTTCCTCTTCATCATCTTCAGCCCCAGAATCACCTCCATACCTTGACCTCTCCTCTGACCAAGAATACTCTGACCCTAACTCTCCAACCTTAGCCCAAATTCACGCTCAAAACCTTGCTTCACAACAACCAACACAATCTGAAGCAACTTCACCTCCCCCAGAACAAACAACCAACATCACTTCTGAAGACCAACCTTTTGAAACTCAACCCTCTGACCTCCACACATCTGATATCACCCCTCCAAACACCTCAGCTGAACCTGAAGCTGAACCTGAAGCTGAACCTGAACCTCTAACATTAAATCTCAGCCCTCCAACCTCTTCACCTCAAACCTCTGAACCTAACCTCTCTGTACCTACCCTTGAGGAAGCCATAATGCTGGTCGCAGGGGCTTCAGTACAAAAGGTCAAGTCTCTGACCATTAACTCTGAAGTCAGTGATGATCCTGACTCTGTAAGGACACACTGGAACAGAGTCATTGGCTGGATGACCTCTGAGGCTTTTAGACTGAAGAACATCTCTGAACAAGTCAGAAATGGCTACATCAGAGATGCTGAGGCAAGACTTCAGGAAAGACTTGCAAGAGAAGCTAAAGCTAGAAGGCTAGAGGAAGAAAGATTGGCAAAGGAAGCTGAAGAAGAAGCTAGAAGGCTAGAGGAAGAAAGGGCAAAGGAAGCTGAAGCTAAAGCTCTGGCTGATGTTGCTGCTGCTGCCGAAGCTGAGGCACAAGCTGCTGCCGAAGCTGAAGCAAAGGCCGCTGCTGAAGCACAGCAGGCTCTGACTCAGGGGGAGTCCTCATCTGTTGTTCCTATGGTTCTCCAGACGCTGGAAGAACTTAAGAAAGATCAGAAGGAACTCCGTGCCAGAATGGATAAACAAGACTCTGTCAACGACAACATTCAGAACATGCTGGCTCTATTGCTTCAGAGAATGCCTCCGCCTCCCAACCCCTAGGCACTTAGGATTTTTTTTGTTTCTTTGCCTTCCTTGTTTTTGATGTTTTGCTCCTGTTTGCCTCTGTTGCTTTTTCTATGAATACAATGTTTTTCTCTTGAATTTTATTTCTGCTTTGTCTTTTTGATTCTGACAAAAAGGGGGAGAAGTCATTAATAGCTCTGATGAAAATACTGTCTAAATACCTTAAGCACTCTGCAACATATTTTTTCTTAAAAATAAATTTATCTAACTCTAGACTCTAGACTTAAGAAATTGCAGAAGGTATCAAGAAACCTCATTGCGTGGAAGCTCTGGTAAGAACTTCTGAACTCCCTAGCCTATCTCAGGGGGAGCTCTTGTCTATCTGATCTGATATTGTTTATGTTTCATCTGCTAATTAAGTTTGTTTTGTCATCATCAAAAAGGGGGAGATTGTAAGAACAAAAATTGTTCTACAACAGATTCCATGATTTTGATGATAACAAAGGATGAAACCAAAAATGGCACCCTAACGAAAAGTTTCTAAGTGTGCAGGGTTCGAAGGAAAGAAGGAAGAAATCATCAGATATAGAATCATATCAGATACAAATTATCAGAAGACCAGAAGCATCTGAAGTAGAAACACGTTCAAGAAAGTCTAACTCTGAGCAAAACAGCGAAATATCAGAAGCATCTGAACAAGAAGTACGCTCTAGAAGTTCTGATTCTGAACAACGGTATGTCAAACTCCAGAAGTTCTTAGCGCTATCTGAAGAAACCATCAGAACTCAAAAAGATCAACATCAGAAGTTAGATAGCAAGATTCCAAGATCTCCAGAAACACGAAGACCTTGATTATGGAATTGCTAAATAAGGAAGAGTAACGTTAACTTCAAGTAAAGTTATGGAAATGGACTTCCTAATACAGAAAGAGACGTTAAATCCAAATTCAAATGAATAGGAACTATTTTTGGAAAGTAATCATTCAAGGAGAGAAAGTTGCTTTGGCAACAAGCAACATAAGTTATGGCACTAATTATTATTCAAGAGTTATTATCTGCTATGATTTTTCAACGGATCCTTCTCTTCTATATAAAGTACTGCAAATCAACATTGAGAGATACAAGTACAACATCACAAGATTTTACTGAAACATCAACTTTGAGAGGTTAGAGAAAGCAAGCATACAAAAACAATCTTCATCTCTCTCAATATTTCAAAAAGCTTTTGCTTGAAACGTAAACACTTTGTTCTTACTGTTGTAATATTTGCTTATCTTAGAAGCACTCTAGATTACATAAGCTTTTATCTTTGTTGTATTTCCTCAAGTGACTCTGTGTAGTCTGTATACTTGAGAGGACTAAGAGATCTTTCTCTTAGACGTTGTTTGTAATCAATCTTTCAAGATTAGTGAATTAAGTCCTTGTTGAAGGCGAAATCACCTTGGCCGGGTGGACTGGAGTAGCTTTGTGTTATAAGCGAACCAGTATAAAAATCCTTGTGTGATTTTCATTTTGAAAAAGCGCTTATTTTCCAAACAATTCAAGCCCCCCCTTTCTTGTTTTTCTCACCTTCAGATACAATTTTTATGAAGAAACTTTTTCCATTTGAAGTCCATAGAAAAAGTTATTCAAGGTGGAAGAAGTGAACATTTGACTTGGTACTTAGAAAATTTTCATCTATGTTTGATTTTCTAAACTTCCACCTCAAAATTCATAATGATCTAAGCTTCAAATGGAAAAGTGTTCAACATGAAAGTTGTTCCCCTTGATCTCAACTTTCCAAAAAGTTAAAAATCATCTCATTTGGATCAATATTGAAGGACTTGCGCATGGGTGCAATGTATGGTACCATTTGGAAGGATTTCATGATCAAACTCATTTCAATATTGCATGGCTTAATGCAATGCTTTCAGCATGACCTATGCACAATTTTGGACCTTTTCAAATGATTATTTAGGATTTGCACACACCCATGATAGCTCATGAAGGAAGTTTCTAATTTTGGATATTCAAATGGAAGTGTCTGAAAAGCATATGCATTGGCTATAAATAGAGGAGCAATGTGATCAAAACGAAAGAACACCTTGCCCAAGCTTTGCCAGAGCAATCCAAACCCTATATTCCATAGAATTCTTGAAGATTTCATTTGAAATCGAGCTTGAAATTCATCTTCTGTTTGGAAGTTCAAACTCCAAGAATTCATCCCCATTTCCATATCAATTGGTTTTGTGCAAGAAAGAGGAAGAGAAAGCAAGCAAATCTAGATCAAGATCAAGCAAATTTGAAGCAACTCGAAGGTGATTTTTCAGAAACTTCATCTCTTCGATTCTCTCTCAATTTTTCACCATTCTTTATGATTTTTGGTTGGCTGAAGTCCTACCAATGTAGGCAACAAGATTGAGTTGCTTTGAGGTCAAATCGAAACAACTCAGTTCATGATCCTCAAAATTTAGGCCAGATTCGAGCTCCTGAGCATTTTTTCTTCAAATTAGTGTATTCATTTTCCATTTTTCATGAAGTTGATCTTGAACCAGACCGGTGATGATCACCGGAGAAGATGATCGAAGTTAGGGCTTCGGTGGTGCGTTGGCGAAACCTAAGTCGTCTGATCTGATTCATTTGTTTTAGTCTTAAGCGTTAATTGTGATTACCACGCGTACAACGTATTGACCAAGAACTATGGTGGAACGCGCACGTATGTCCATCAGATCTGCCACCTGAATTAATGAGGGAGATCTAATGGCCCTTGTTTTTTGTATTTTCTAATTTTTATGTTTAATCCATTTATTTTGTTTAATTCATAATAATTTTATTCTTAATCCAAAAAATATGGGACTTTCACCAAAAATCTTTAAATATTTTCCTCTTACATTTTTTGAATTAAAATTATTCTTTGGATTAATTTTGATATTTTTCATGAATTAATTGTTTTTTGCATATTTCCAATTGTTTAAAAATACTTCTGACTTTTCAAAAATCATGAATTTTTTTGTCTAAGGTCATTTGACCTTGTTTGACCTAGTATAAATCTCTTGGCCATTTATTTGGTGTTTTGAAGAGGTTTTAGGTTTTGACCAAACTAATTTGTATTTTAATGCATTTTAAATTTGATTTTTAATTGGTTAATTGTGTAAAAATTATGTTGAGCTATTTTTATTGACTTGTGATGTTTGTTTATTTGTCTGGGCCTTGGTCAAGGTTGATTTGACTTTTGTTGGATTAAAACCATTGAATTTAAGGGATTGATGAAATGTATATTTCATCTCCCAAAATGAATGAATGATTTTAATTTGATAAAACTCCTCCCATGACCAATTTGTGTTTTTCTCATTTCCCATCCCTCTTCATCTTCATCCCATTCTTTACCATCCCTTTCATTGACCAATGAAATCTCAAGATCCTAAGGCTAATTGGTTCACCAATAACCTTGTGTTAGATGAACCAATACAAGTATGGATGAGATAGGTCCATCCTTTGATCTTTTTTCTTTTAGTGTGTGGTATGTTTTAGGAGTTTGGTTCATTATAACAAATCTCTAACATGCATTAGCACCAAAAACTTTATTGCCCGACCTCAGATAGTTGTGACTTCTACATAAGTCCAATTATGATTGCTTAACATAGAGCTAAATTTGACCCCTAAAGGCATAACATTCTAGAAAGTGAGATTGTAAGTCTCCCATATTTCATGGTATCGTGTGGAAACTTGGTCTTTTTTCCTTCCTTTGGAAGATGTCTTGGTTCAAGGATCCATGCTTGTGAATAGATGGTTGAGTGTTCTCCAAAGAATGACTTAATCAATTCAAAAGCAAAATTCCACTAACATCCAATTAACTTTGACTAACTATTGTTAATATAGATTTACTCTCAAGTCACCTACTTTATGCAATTTAATTTCTAGTCATTTACCATCATTTGCCATTTACATTACATTTAACTTGTTTATGTTTATGCCATTTTCACTTTGCTCATTTGAGCCATATATTGTGATTGTATATATTTGTTTGTGTATTTTGTTTGTGCTTATGGTCTTAGGACCTTAAAATACCTAATAATTAACAAAAAACCCTAAAAAATGTTTGTGTGGACTATTGATCTTGATCTGAACTTTTGGACTTAGGATTAAGCAACATTCCATATGCAAAAGGACTTGGCCAATGTCAACATTTCTGAGACTAAGTGATTGTCATTTGAGCTTTCATTTGATGCAAGTATTTAGGATCCACTTGAATTCATCTGCTACATGATCTTGATGCAACTATTATTTTGATATTGTGTCTAATGCGTTATTTTGAGTTAATCAAGGGGTATTTCATCTGATACATGAGAAGACAAAGAAGACTTATAGCTATGGGATTTGCTTGCTTGGATATGGCCATCTTTATTTGATGCCTTGAACTTTATGATGTCTAATAATGCTATTTGTTTGCTGATTATTGCATGATTCAAAGTCCAAAGGGAAAATGAGTTTTCTATATGACATTTTTGTGTGTTGGATTGCATCCCATTGGTCAGATCTTTTCAACTCTTAAATTTTATTTTAATGCTTAGGGTAGCCTCTTCATCTTCTCCCACTTCTTAAATTTCAAAATCTCTCCCCTTTTTTGCAAAAAAACTTTCTTTGCTTGTGAATTCAGACTTAGACTTTGTTTAAATGATTAAAAACTTTGGTCTTATGCCATTGAATTTTCAAACTCTTTCTTAAGTCAAACTTGTAAATAAATCTAATCATATTGACTTAAAATTTCAAAAGACAAAAAGAATTAATACTCATTCAAACTCTTAGGCCCTTTGTGCCTCTTTAAACTTAAATTTTGATTAAAAGTAACTCACTCATTTTGAAGCAGTGCTCCTCGTAGAGATTGAGATTCCTTCATTGCGTGTGCTCATGGAAGCCAAGTTAACTGAGGTTGAATGGTGTAAGACCAGGTTTGATCAGCTAAATTTGATTGAAGAGAAGAGATTGACTGCCATGTGTCATGGTCAGTTATTTCAGCAAAGGATGAAGAAAGCTTTTGATAAGAAGGTCAGACCTCATGTGTTCAGAGAAGGTGACCTTGTGCTCAAGAAGATTTTGACATTTAAGCCATATTCTAGAGGAAAGTGGACTCCTAATTATGAAGGCCTATATGTTGTTAAGAGAGCCTTTTCAGGCGGAGCATTGATTCTTACAACTATGGATGTTGAAGAGTTCACTCGTTCTGTGAGCGCATATGCAGTCAAGAAATACTTCCCCTAAAAAGAAAAAAAAGAAAAGAACAACTGGCTAAGTTGAAAACACGAAATGGCGTCTTAGGCAAAACGGAGCGGCTCGGTGGATTGAAAACCCGAAAGGGCGGTCCAGGCAAAAATTAGAGACATAAAAACAGAAAATTTTCCCGATAAGTTGAGTACCCCACCTTGGGGAAACTTATGAAAAAATTAGGGATTATGGCAAGTAATTGCATTCTGCTGGTCTTCAAGGTTTTGAAGATTTGATTGAGCACAAGGATTGACATCGATTCATCACCCCAGTAACGGTCAAGAGCATAATGGATATCAAGAGTTGGTAGAAGGATTAAGGATCATTTGTATTCAATGTAACCCTTTTCCATTGTAAATTACCATTTTCAACTTTGTAAAAATCTATGGAGTCTTGTCATTTATAGACTATCATCCTATCAAATAAAGTTGAGCTTCTATCCGATTGTTTCTACTCTTATTTACTTCAGCCGATAGTTTTAAATTTTATTATGATCATTTTGAAAATTAATTTTTTGATCAAAATCATTTTTTTCGTAAATATATAAGAGCAAGAATTTTTCAAAGCAATTAAAAGGAATATCAATAGCATTTTAATGGATAGCAATTCTTTAAGTGCGAAATATTAAAGGTTCCCCAAGCAGTTAACCCTTTGGTTATCCCTGGACGTTTATGTTGATTCAGTTCCTCGGTGGAGTGTTTGTTCCCCTAGTAGAGCTTTGTTCTGTTTCCCCAGCTAAGTTGGTTGGTTCAGATACCCCGCGGTGTGTTATTTTCCTCGACAGAGTTTCTGCCTTCCCCAACGGAGTTCGTATTTCCTCAACAAGGGTGGATCTTCAGCAGATACGATTGACTTCCCCAGTAGATTGCATTGGTTTCCCCGCCGATCGCCATTCAACTTGCTCCCAGTCAGAGTTTCCTCCTGGTTTCTGAGCAGTTTATTTTCTCTGTAGGGTTGTCTCCCATTTTTGTGGTGTTGACCTAAAATTCCCTACATATTTGATGTTTCCTTCCTCAACAGATCTCCTTCTTCCCTAGTTGGGGTTGAGCCTTTTTGGATTATTGATCTCTCTGTTCTCCAGAAGTTGTCTCCATATTTTGTGGATTGACCAGGATTTTATCGATGGTTCAAATTTCTTCTCGACACCTTCGTATCCTTTGTGATCGTCTTTGTCAGCATAATCATCATATATACATATACATACACATTCATATAATTTCATGGTTCGCATGATTCATTCGAGATTATTACTCTTTGCTATGGCGGTACTCTATCCCCATACAAATCTAGTATCTGTCCTCCTTCAATTGTAGAGTGTCAGCCCCTTAAGCAGGAAGATTTTAACCTTTCTCCTTTTCCCCCACTGAGTTTGTCTCCTTGTGGATGATTATTATTTCAGTTTCCTCCCCAGTTAATCACCTGGATGGAATCACTCCGCTTTGTAAGTTGTAAATGCGCCTAAGAGGGGGGGGGGGGGGGGTGAATTAGGTGGTTAAAAATTCTTCGAACTTGTTTCCAGTTATTGGTTATTTTACGTTTAAGTGCGGAAAGATAAATTGCGGAAAGTAAAAAGACACCGGAAATTATAGTGGTTCCCTTCACAATCCGAAGGTACATCCACTCCCCTTTCGACTCGAAAGAGATTTTACTATAGTTAGAATTATTGTACAGCCTACTCACACCAATGGTGATGCTTACTATCTAACCTATAGGTAAACAAGTGTATGAAGAACAATCCTCTTCAACACAAACCCTTGTGTCCAACAATCCTGGATCACAAGTCAAAACAGAAATAAGTCTTTTTTGATGATTTTAACAAAGTGTAGTATTATCAATCTTCTCTTGATTGATCTTCTCCTTAGATAAATAATTCACTCAATGAATAATATACAAGTGTTCAAAAATTGGAATGAGATGGAAATTTGGTTATGAACACTTTTATGAAAATAATGAAGGAAATATGAAAGAGTGATTATCTTAAGTTTGTATGAAAATTCTTGGAGGTGAAAATTCATTTTGAAAATTCAAGAATTTATATTGCCAAAACACCTTTTCAAAGAGGTATACATTTCTCATAAAAAGTGATGAAAAGGTACAATTTTCTGGAAATAATTTTCACTGAAACGAACAGTGTTAACCGGTTAACCAAATGGGTTAACCGGTTAACGCATATAACGTTAGCACAAAATTTCAAAAAACTGGGCCGTTAACCGGTTAACCCATATGGTTAACCGGTTAACACTGTTGAAATGCAAATAAATACTTTAAGAAAAATGTGTATATCATTTCAACATGTTAACAATTGGTTATGTTAAAAATGCAAATGCAGATCATGATTGTTGAACACTTGTATACTAATCTAAGAGTGAATTAGATATACCTTAGAAGTGAATCAACAATCTTGCAAACGGTTGACTTGAAAAAGAAGCTTGATCAAAAAGTTTCTCATGCATATGTCTTGATAACTTTGATGCTTGAATTATCTTTGAAGCTCTTCTCTTTTTGCATTGATACATGTTGTCTTCATTAAAATACTTTTTGGATTGAAGCTTGCTTCTACAATCTCCCCCTTTTTGATGATGACAACCAACTTTGAGATAGATGCTTGAAAGTGAAGTTTCTCTAATTTGATTCTCCCCCTAAGTTTAAGAACTCCCCCTAAATGAGAGGCATACAAAATTCTGCATAGAGAAAACATTAGAGAACCAAGTCTTCTCCCCCTTTGGCATTAGCAAAAAGGAAGAAACATATGAACAAGAAAAGTAGACAAGCATACACGCATTCTGTGATCATTTAATAAACATTCAAGCACATATGATGACAGAAATAAAATTGGATTAATTAAAAGTGTACAGTAAACAATCAGCATAAGCAAAACTAAAAATAAAACAGAACAACACATAGCAAGAAACATAGATAAAAAATAGTGCTTTATTCTTCTTCCAAACCGTCCTCATTCTCCTCGCCTTCCGCTTCACTACCGGCTTCACCTTCATCATCTTCCACGGGAAGGTTGCGGGAACTTAACACAAGGTTTCGAAGGCTTTTGATAGCGCGGGTGGTTTCACGGTGTTGGGTCATCATGGTGGTATAGAGAAACTCATTTGTAATGCCACCCTCCGGAATAGGAAAGTTTGAAGAAGAAGACCCGTCATCATACTTGTAAGATCCGTCATTGCATTGAATAATCCCGGTATTCTTCATAATAGTAACGCCGTTGATCTCATTGGTGGTAGGGGTCATAGCCAGAAACGGTTCTCTCCTGATTTCCATGTCTGTTAATTCCAAAATCCTTGAGATAAGACGACCATAGGGAAGCCTTGTTTTGAGAGATAGTTGTTGTTTGAGATGATACATCATGGTAGGTAGCCAATTAATTCTGATTTTGTTCTTCACAGCAAAGAGAACCTGCATCTTCAAATCATTGATTTGGGAAAGGTTTGAATCCTTTGGCAGGAAGACATGGCAAATAACATAATGTAGCATTCGATCATCAACAGACAAGTTCTTAGCATAACAGAGTATGCGAGAAGTGCGTTGTCCCGACACAACAGCATCCCTTGGAAATCGACAGATTGAGTAGTAATATTCCATTTTATCATATTGAGCCCATTTTCCATCAACATGATTAACACCTTTCCGAAGAAAAAATCCTGCATAGGGAATCCTAAGAGACGCAGCCAGCGACCTTAGGTCTGTTACAATTTCACAATCTCTCACAGTGGCAGACAACATATGTTGATCATCATCATTCATATTCAAGGTGAAATGGTTCAGAAAAGATTTTACCAAATCAGTATAAATTTTGCCATTATCAGTTATAAACTCATGCAACCCTTGGTATCTCAACAGCTCAGGGAAAGTGAAAGTAGTAGAGGTGAAGGATTTGAGATTCACATACTTACCCTTAAGCAAATGTCTAACCCTGACTTTGAAATCCATTCTCCTTTTCTTGGCTGTTTCCATTTTCAACTCTTCCTCTTCACTGCTAGATGATGATACAAGAGCCTTTCCCATTCTTGGAGGAGCCATGAAGAAGATGGAGATTCTAGGGTATTGAGAGGGATTTTCGGAATAGGATTTTGAGAGTTAGTAAGTGGGTATGGTTGAGTGGGGTTTAATGGAGCTTTTAAAGATACTCAAGAATATTGAAAGTTGAAAAAGTGAGATGAAGGGTTTATGGTGAGTAAAAGTGGGAAGAGAGAGGTATGAGGTGTAGGTGAAGAGTAAAGCACATGCACCAAACATAAAACACATATACCAAAATTTAAAGTTAAAAAAAAAAATTAAAAATTCTGTATTCATAACGTTAACGCAGAAGTGCTGTTTTGGAGGTGTTAACCGGTTAACCTATACCGTTAACCGGTTAACGGTCTGAAATTTTTCAAAAATAATAAAAAAACAGCAGCTCTGTTTTGAAAAATTGGGAAAAGATTTTTACAAAAAATTTTCACAAAGTATTAGCACTTATCAATACGCAACTTTCGATTTAAAAATATTTTAAAACGGATAATTTTCGGACATGCGAAAGTGAGAAAAACTAAAAACGGCGAAAAAGAAATGCAAGCATTGCATAACATAAAAATTGAAAATAAACAAATTTTTAGCAACTCTACCACATAACAAGTAATTTTAAGACAAGGTTAGATGTCACCTTCATTGAGAATACCAAGTTCTCGCCGAATCTTGAAGAATTGTTTAGCCAATGGTTTTGTGAATATGTCGGCGAGTTGGTTATGTGTATCCACGAACGTAACATCTACATCTCCGTTCAGCACGTGATCTCGAAGGAAATGATGCTGGATATCTATGTGCTTTGTCCTTGAATGCATGACCGGGTTCTTTGTGATGTTGATGGCACTTGTGTTATCGCATCTGAGAGGAATGCAGACGAGGTCTACACCAAAATCCAGAAGTTGTTGCTTAAGCCATAAAATCTGTGCACAACAACTGCCTGCAGCAATGTACTCTGCTTCAGCCGTGCTAAGTGCGACACATGCTTGCTTCTTGCATGCCCACGACACTAGTGCATTCCCGAGAATGTGACAGGTACCACTTGTGCTCTTTCTATCGGTCTTACATCATGCATAGTCAGCATCCGAATAACCAATCAAGGAGCATGTACTACCTTTTGGATACCATAGTCCGACGTTTGTTGTTCCTTTGAGATATTTCATAATCCTCTTTACGGCGGTGAGATGCGATTCCTTCAGGTTTGCTTGAAAGCGTGCACACAAACATACACTAAACATAATGTCAGGACGGCTTGCCGTCAAATATAGTAATGAACCAATCATACCTCGATATTTTGTAATATCTATTGAAACTCCGGATTCATCTTGATCAACGTACGTTCCGGATCCCATAGGAGTGGACATCACTTTGCAACTATCCATATCGAATCTTTTCAACAATTCCATGCAATACTTGGATTGGTTGATGAAGATGCCATCCTTGGTTTGCTTGATTTGTAGTCCAAGAAAATAGTTCAATTTTCCCATCATGGACATCTCGAATTCTCCTTGCATCATGATTGAAAACTCTTCGCAAAGATCTTTGTTTGTTGAACCAAAGATGATGTCGTCGACATAGACTTGAGCCAATAAGGTGTTACCCTTGATCTTCTTTATGAACAAAGTCTTGTCAACCTTTCCTTTTACAAATCCCTTTTCACATAGAAAGTTGTGGAGGCGGTCATACCACGCTCTTGGTGCTTGCTTTAAGCCGTATAGTGCTTTCTTCAACTTGTAAACATGTGAGGGATTCTTGAAGTCTTCAAAACCCGGAGGTTGTTTGACGTAGACTTCTTCATTGATGTAGCCATTTAGGAAAGCGCTTTTGACATCCATCTGAAACAATTGAAAATTCATAGAGCAAGCATAAGCAAGTAATAATCGAATTGCTTCTAACCTTGCTACTGGAGCGAACGTTTCATCAAAATCAATTCCTTCCTGTTGGTTGTATCCTTGTGCAACCAATCTTGCTTTGTTACGAACTATGATCCCATTCTCATCAAGTTTGTTCTTGAAGACCCATCTTGTTCCTATGATGTGCTTGTTGTCCGGTCTTGGTACAAGACTCCAAACTTGATTTCTTTCGAATTGGTTGAGTTCTTCTTGCATTGCTACTATCCATTGATCGTCGCCTAAGGCTTCATCAACTTTGGTTGGTTCTATTTGAGATACAAAAGCCATGTTGAGACAAGCATCCTTGAGATTTAGCCGTGTTGCAATGCCTTGGCTAATATCACCAATAACTTTATCGATCGGGTGATCTCTATGAGTTTTCCATTCTTTCGGTGGATCATGATGTTCTTCAATGATTGGTGAGCCATCTCCTTGTGGTATAGATTAAACATTTGAAAGTTCCTTTTGAGACATATCTATATCATCATCATCATTAACAATAATGTTATCCTCTTTCGAGGGGTTAGTTTCATCAAAAGAGACATGCATTGATTCTTCAATAGTAAGAGTTCTCTTATTGAAAATTCTAAATGCCTTACTAGATAGGGAGTAGCCAAGGAAGATACTTTCGTCGGATTTCTCATCAAACATACCAAGGTTTTCCTTTCCATTGTTGAGGACAAAACATTTGCACCCAAAGATGTGAAAGAAAGATATATTAGGCTTCCTTCCTTTGAAAAGCTCATACGGAGTCTTTTTGAGAATCGGCCGAATGTTGACACGGTTGCTAACAAAGCATGCTGTGCTAACTGCGTCCGCCCAAAAATATTTAGGAAGGTTGGAGTCATTGAGCATAGTTCTTGCGAGTTCCACCAAAGATCTATTCTTTCTCTCTACGACACCGTTTTGTTGTGGTGTTCGTGGTGCGGAGAAGTTGTGGGAAATTCCGTGCTTTTCGCAAAATTCTTCAAAGAATGTGTTTTGAAATTCTCCCCCGTGGTCACTTCTTATGGAGGTTATTGAGAGAGACTTCTCATTCTGAATTTGTTTTGCATATTTTTTGAAAGCCTTGAAAGCATCGCTTTTCTGCACAAGAAACAAAGTCCACGTATATCTAGAGAAGTCATCAACAATTACTAAACCGTAAACATTACCTCCGAAGCTTTTCGTTCTTGATGGACCGAAGAGATCCATGTGCAAGAGTTGAAGTGGCCTCGACGAAGATACAACATTCTTGGATTTGAAAGTTGTCTTGGTTTGCTTTCCCTTTTGACATGCGTCACAAAGCCTATCCTTGATGAACTTAATCTTTGGAAGACCAACAACTAGATCATGCTTTATTAATTTGTTCATGTGCTCCATGTGTATATGAGCGAATCTTTTATGCCATAGCCAAGCCTCGTTGTTGTTTGCCATTAAGCATTTTACCTTCAAGGAAGAGTCATCAAAAGTAGTCATAAAAATATTATTAACCCTTTTACCTTTTAGAAAAATATCATGGGTGACTTCATGCTCTATCACACATTCATCTTTTGAGAAATTTATCCGGAACCCTTTGTCACACAATTGACTTATGCTAAGTAAATTGTGCTTTAGGCCTTCAACATAAAGGACATCTTCGATGATGGTAAAAAGAGGTGCTCCAATGGTTCCTACTCCAAGGATCTTTCCTTTAGTGTCATCACCGTATGTAACATATCCCTTGGCCTTTAAAGATAGATGTGAAAATTTGTCGATGTCGCCCGTCATATGCTTGGAACAACCGCTATCAAGATACCACTGATTCGAGGTTGTCTTCAAGCATACCTACAAAACAAAATCAAGTTTTGTTAGGTACCCAAATTGCTTTGGGTCCTTGGTAGTTAGTACCCTTTTTAACCCACACATAATTCCCTTTTGGAACGCTAAAGTTTCGCACATAACAAGCATTAGGTGTGTGCCCTTTGATTCCACAATAAAAGCAAGTAGGTTGAAAATCACTCTTATATCTAGGAACATAATTCTTCTTTTTAGCAATCATTTTCTGTTTATGACTTTGATGCATATTTTTAGAATTGTTTACTTTCTCTTTAGCAACTTGTTCACTTGCTTTAACAAAAATGGTCTTATTTGTGATTGGTTTAGAAAACTTAGAATATCCTAATCCACTTTTATCATTAGAATACCTTTGGTGCTTAAGAATTTCTTCCAACCCAATTTGACCTTTTTCATATCTTTCTAAAACTCTTTTAAGTTGAACAATTTGAAAAGATAAAGATTCACAATTCTTACATGCAAGACTTTGTTTTTCATCCATCAACTTTTGTTTTTCACTTATAATATATTTTTCCAAAGCAATATTTTTTTCTTCTAAGGATGAAACTTGTTTCTTTTGGGATGAAATACTTTTATACAATGTCTTGCATTCTTTTAAGAGTTCATTTATAACATCTTGTGCGTCATTGTCATAAACTGAAAAATTGCTACTAACCCCATCGATTTCTTCATCGGAGTCATGTGAAGCCATAAGAGCCATGTTCGCACATTCATCGCTTTCCGATTCCGAAGATGAACTGATCTCATTATCGTCCCAAGCGACGTAAGCCTTTTTGTTTTTGAATTCCTTCTTGCCTTCGAATCCTCCTTTCTTTGCAAGTTTTGGGCAGTCCGTCTTTATGTGACCTTGCTGTCCACATTCATAACACGTGACATCTTGCATTGATGTGGATGCTTCCTTTTTCCTGAAATGGTTATTCTTTTTAGGATAAGAGGAATTTTTATTTTTATTAAAAAACTTACCAAGCTTCTTTACAAGAAGCATAAAGTTCTCATCTTCAGACGTCTCATCATCTTTGTCCTTTTTTGAATCAACCTTCAAGGCAATTCCCTTGGACTTCTTTTCTTGACTTTCGTGCTTATCGAGCCTTCCAAGTTCCAATTCGTGTTCTTGAAGTTTTCCAAATAGAGACGCTGATGTCATCGTTGAGAGACTCTTCTTTTCCGAAATGGCGGTCACCTTCGGTTGCCATTCTCTTGTCAAAGATCTTAGGACTTTCAGGTTGAGATCATCATTGGTTAAAGTTTTACCGAGAGCAATCAAGTGATTTGTTAGATGGACGAATCTCTTTTGTAAGGCAACTATAGATTCACCGGGCTGCATGCAGAACATCTCATATTCTTGACTTAGAGTGTTTAGCCTCGATCTCTTCACTTCGGTGGTTCCTTCATGTGTTTCAACCAAGGTGTCCCAAATCTCCTTTGCCGATTTACATTGAGATATACGAAAGAACTCGTCCATACTAAGAGCGCTTTGGAGTATGTTGATTGCCTTCTTCTCATTCAGAATCTTTTTCCTATCATCTTCATCATAAGTGTTTTTCAACTTTGGGGTACCAACTCCGTTCACCACATTCACCGGTTTGTGTGGACCTTCTTCAACTGCTTCCCATATACCTTCCCCTTGGGCCTCAAGATGTGCCTTCATTCTGATTTTCCAGAAATCGAAGTATTCTCCGGAGAAGAGTGGGGGCTTGTTGCTACTTCCACCGTCTTTGAAAACCGGGTTTATGCTTGCGGAAGCCATGCTGGATCTCTAGGAACAAGTTACCTATAACTTGCTCTGATACCAATTGTAAGTTGTAAATGCGCCTAAGAGGGGGGGTGAATTAGGTGGTTAAAAATTCTTCGAACTTGTTTCCGGTTATTGGTTATTTTACGTTTAAGTGCGGAAAGATAAATTGCGGAAAGTAAAAACACACCAGAAATTATAGTGGTTCCCTTCACAATCCGAAGGTACATCCACTCCCCTTTCGACTCGAAAGAGATTTTACTATAGTTAGAATTATTGTACAGCCTACTCACACCAATGGTGATGCTTACTATCTAACCTATAGGTAAACAAGTGTATGAAGAACAATCCTCTTCAACACAAACCCTTGTGTCCAACAATCCTGGATCACAAGTCAAAACAGAAATAAGTCTTTTTGATGATTTTAACAAAGTGTAGTATTATCAATCTTCTCTTGATTGATCTTCTCCTTAGATAAATAATTCACTCAATGAATAATATACAAGTGTTCAAAAATTGGAATGAGATGGAAATTTGGTTATGAACACTTTTATGAAAATAATGAAGGAAATATGAAAGAGTGATTATCTTAAGTTTGTATGAAAATTCTTGGAGGTGAAAATTCATTTTGAAAATTCAAGAATTTATATTGCCAAAACACCTTTTCAAAGAGGTATACATTTCTCATAAAAAGTGATGAAAAGGTACAATTTTCTGGAAATAATTTTCACTGAAACGAACAGTGTTAACCGGTTAACCAAATGGGTTAACCGGTTAACGCATATAACGTTAGCACAAAATTTCAAAAAACTAGGCCGTTAACCGATTAACCCATATGGTTAACCGCTTAACACTGTTGAAATGCAGATAAATACTTTAAGAAAAATGTGTATATCATTTCAACATGTTAACAATTGGTTATGTTAAAAATGCAAATGCAGATCATGATTGTTGAACACTTGTATACTAATCTAAGAGTGAATTAGATATACCTTAGAAGTGAATCAACAATCTTGCAAACGTTGACTTGAAAAAGAAGCTTGATCAAAAAGTTTCTCATGCATATGTCTTGATAACTTTGATGCTTGAATTATCTTTGAAGCTCTTCTCTTTTTGCATTGATACATGTTGTCTTCATCAAAATACTTTTTGGATTGAAGCTTGCTTCTACACGCTTGGGTTATGTCCTCAATGGGTTGAGTCTTGATTGACCGTTTCTTTCTAGTTTTTACCTAGATAGATGCTTCGAGTCTCCTAAGAGTTTATTGCCCAGTAACTGGTAATATTCTTCTTAGTTTGCAGTTTGCTACTTTTTGCCCAATACTTGGTGAAAGTACCCCAGCTTTCCCAGTAGTAGAGTCCCCAGTGGATCTGATTCCCCAGGGAGTATATCCTTGATATGTTCATCCTAACCAGGGACATATATCTTTCTCTCCCCTGCTTGAGTCTATCCTTGATATGTTCATCCTAACCGATGAAGGATATTCTCTTCTTGGTATTCTACCCCGTAAAAAGGTAGTTATAGTCTCTATTTTTGTTCCCCAGAGAGTTAATCCTTTATATGTTCATCCTAACCGATGACGGGTTTCCTTATCTTTGCGGTCTTCTACCCAGTAACCGGTAGTTGTAAATCCTACTTTGTGTTCCCTCCGTAGAGTTGATCCTTGATATGTTCACTTTAACCAGTGACGGGTTCTCTCTTTTGGTATTCTATCCAGTAACTGATAGATGTAATTCCTATTTTATCTCCTCACAGAGTCTATCCTTGATATGTTCATCTTAACCGGTGACGGATTTTCTCTTTGACGGTATTCTATCCAGCATTCGATAGATGTAATTCCTACTTTTTGTTCAATTGGTTTACCCTTGATATGTTCATCTTAACCGATGACGGGTATCCTCCTTGACAATCCCAGGCAAGTCTATCCTTGATATGTTCATCTTAACCGATGACAGATTTTCTTCCCTGTTGAGTTTATCCTTGATATGTTCGTCCTAACCGATGACGAATACTCTCACCCTTGGTCTTTTGCCCAGTAGCTGGTAGTTGTAAATCCTATTTTCTGCAGTTTTCCCCAGCAAGGCTAATCTTACCCAGTAACCGGTAATGAATATTCCCTTTTGTTGGTTCCCAGCGAGTCATCCTTGATATGTTCATCCTAACCGATGATGGATGTCCTCTCTGTCAAATCTTTATTATCTCCTTACCCAGTAACATGTAGTAGATAATAGATTTCTGCTCCTCCTGTGTTGAAGTTTATTTCTTCCCCAGTTGAGTTGAGTGTGCATTTCCTTAGTGAAACCGCTTTTCCCCTGCATGATTCTAGTATTTCAGTTTTATCCTGACTTACTCGTATCCCCTTCGGATGTTGTTGTTTCCCCGGCTAAGTCTTTCCATTTCATATGGAATTCCTCTAATCCCTTAGTTGTTTTAAGTCATAGCCTGACCTACGCATAACCCCTTTTATCCCCCAGAGTCTCTGTCTCCCTAGTGAGTTTTCCTTACGAAATGCATTTTATTCCTGCGGACTTTCGGTCTCTCTCTGATTTCTTTTCCTTTGTGGCAATATTTCCCCACAAAGAATTTACTTTTACATTCATATCATATGCATCATGAGGTCTCTTAGGGACCAAAATTTGTTTCTATATGTTGTTATTTAAGCCCATTCTACTGAGTCGGCATGGAGATTTTAACCTTCGCCTCCTCAGTTAGAATGTCCTTAAATAGGGGCAACTGTAAGACCCCAAATTTGACACTAAGATCCATCATGCAATTTCATCATAAGCATTAGCATTGGGATCATATCTTGGCATCCTCCTTACCCCTCCTTCATTGGGTTTGTTTTGGGAGAGATCACCAAGCACCATGTGATTGTATCATACTTGTATTTTATCATTTCACTAACAAAAATACCAAAATATATGTCTTTGCATTTGCTTAACTCTTTTGTAGGTAGGGCATGATCTCCATTGATCTATCAAGTCCATATATAGGGTTTGAGACCCCCATGAACAAAGAGCACAACCATGAATTGATCCAATAATGGTTATGAACATCATATATGAGTTCTATTGAGTCCTACATGTTATATTGATCAAGTTTTCTTCAAGAGTTTGAGGGTGATTTGCCTTGGAAACCCTAGTTTGACTGGGTATCTTGAGTAACTTCCCCAAAAAGCTATCTCACCAATTGATAAAATGTCTCAAGGAGCCCTTCAAAATTAATCATCTTATGCATATATGATCTACCAAGAGCCTAGAAAGTCAAGATAATTGAAGGTTAGCAAGTTGGTTGATGGTGGCTGGCCAGATGAATTCATCTAATCAAATTTGGGTCTCCCTAGACCCTATCTCTTACAATTTTCACCATATGAAAATGATTCCAAGAGAAAACTTACACTAAATGAAATTCCAAACAACTTTCATGTTGAGACGTAGAGCTTGGAAATCATTTTCTATGTTGAAAAGTTATAGGTCATTTTGTCTAAACCCTAATTTGAAAGTCAACTTCCCAAGGCCATAACTTGCTCAATTATTTTGAGATGAAAAATTTACAAGTTTCACAATCAAATTCAAGATGTCTACTTCAACTTTGATGTTTGGAGTGAGAGCTGATTCAACTTTTTTGAGCATGTTATATGAGGTTACATTATAGGTCACTTTTGACCTATATCATTGATCAAGTGATTTTTCCAAACTTCAAAACTGCATAACTCTATCATTTCAAATCCAAATGACTTGAAATCGGTGACCATTTTGAAGGTCTTTTAGATAGCTACAACTTTTATGAAGACATTTTTCTCATTTGAGCTCACATAAAAAGTTAATAAAGGTGGAATATTGAGATATATGACTTGACACTTAGAAAAAATTTCAATATGTTAAAATTTCCAAACTTCCACCTCAAAATTCTTCAAGTTCCAAGCTCCAAATGGAAAAGTGTTGAACATGAAAGTTGTTCCTCTTGATCTAACCTTTCCAAAAAGCCCAAACTCATCCATTTTGGACAAGTAATGAATAGTTTGCGCATAGCTTGAACATGGTATCATCATTTGGCAAGATTGAACTTCAAACATCCATGCACAATTGCCTAGCATTCCAACATGACTTCAGCCTTGCTTACACTCAATTATGGATCAGATGGAGTAATTTCATGAGCCTGCACACGCCCATGCACTCATGCATCACACATTGCTAATTTTGGAAGTTCATTTCAAGTGTGCAAATATCAACTGACTCGGCTATAAATAGAGCTCCACATGCTCAGAATTTCACAGACATTCGCGCCATCTTTGTTCCCAAACCTCTAACCCTCACATTCCAAAGGATAATCCTGAGAATTTCACTTGAAATTGAGGTTGAATTCTCACTATTTTGATATTCAAAACTCCAGGGATCCAAGACCTTTTGAGCATTCAATTCTTCTTCTGTAAGCATTTGGAGTGAGATCAAGCACGAGCCAAGGCAAGAACAACCAAATCTAGACCTACATCGAAGGTATTTTCCAGAAATTTTAATCTCTTCGATTCTCTCTAAATCTTGCTCAATTCTCTTGATTCTTTGGTTGTCTGAAGTCCTACCAATGTAGGCAAGAAGATTTAGTTGCTTTGAGGCCAAATCGAAGCAACTCAGTTCATGTACCTCAAATTTCAACACCATGTATCTCTCAATATACTTGGAGTTAGGATAAATTGTGGTCAGATTCGTGCTCAGTGCAATTTTTATTTTGAAATCATGTCCTTCTTTTTAATTCTGGTGATGGTTGAAGGTGGACCAGTCCGGTGAGGTCCACTGGAGAAGAAGACCGGAGCTACAACTCTGGCAATGTGTTGGCATCTCTCACAACCATAGGATCCAACTGAAATGATTTAATCACGAGCGTACATGTTGATTACCACGTGTGTGGACAATTGACTCAAGTGCATGGTGAACCGCGCGCGCTCAACCACTTGATCTGCCACCTCATTTAATGAAGCAGATCAAATGGTCCACATTTTTTTTATTTTCTGTTTTTTATTTTAATTCCTTTGATTTTCATTAATTCATATTAATTTTAATATTGATCCAAAAAATATGGGAGTTCCACCAAAAAAATTCAAAAAATTTCCTCTTTCATATTCTGAATTAAAATTATTTTTTGGATCATTATTAATATTTTTCATGATTTAATTGATTTTGCATTTGTTTTTAATTGTTTAAAAATACTTTTGAATGTCCAAAAATTATGAAATTTTTTCTCCAAGATCCTTTGACCTTGTTTGACCTATGATATATCTCATGGCCATTTCTTTTGTGTTTTGATGAGGTTTTAGGAATTGGACAAACCATATTTAATTTAAATGCATTATTTTAGTATTTTTTTAATTTGATTAAATGCCAAATAATTTTGTTGACCAATTGTGATGACTTGTTGGTGTTTGACTATTGTTGTTAGGCCTTGGCCAAGGTTGATTTGACTTTGTCAAATTAATATCATTGGATTTAGAGGATTGATGAAATGTACATTTCATCTCCCTAAATGAATGTATGATATTAATTTGGTAAAAGTCCTCCTTTGACCAATTTTGTGTTTTGATCCATTCCCCTCCCACTTCATCTTATTCCCCTTCTTCATTCATTCATTCCATTTGGCATATGATATCTCAAAATCCTAAGGCTAGTTGATTAAAAAATTAATATGAGTATGGATGAGATTAGGCCACACCTTTTGCATATTCTTTTTGTGTGTGGTATGTTTCATGAGCGTAGTCTATTATACTATGTCTCTAACATGCATTAACACCAAAATTCTATTGCCCGGCCTCAAATAGTTGTGACTTCTAGATAAGTCCAATTACGATTGCTTAACATAGCGTTAAATTTGTGACATAAAAAGCATAAGCATTCTAGTTAGTGAGATTGTAAGTCTCCCCTCTTTCATGGTATTGTGTGGAAACTTGACCTATTTTCCTTCCTTTGGAAGATGTCTTTGTTCAAGGATCCATGCTTGTGATAAGTGGGTTGAGTGTTCTCCAAAGAATGTCTTAAAATGAAAAGCAAAACAATACTAACTTCTAACCTATTAACTACTAACATTTAAATTCAAGCCATTTACCTTAATGCAATTTACTTTTAGCATTTTATTTCATTTACCATTATTCATGTCATTCTAATTGTTTATGTTAATGCAATTTTCCCTTTGTCCATTTGGACCATATTGCGTGATATATTTTGTTTGTGTATATTTTGCTTGTTTGTGTGGTCTTTGATCATTAATGTACATAATAACAACAAAAAACCCTAAAAAACTTTTGTGTGGACTGTTGGCTTGATCTTGGACAAATGGACTTAGAATTTAGGCAACCTTCCTATGCTAAAGGACTTGGCCAATGCCAACTTATTGAGAAACCAAGTGCTTGCAATTTTAAACTTCATCTGATACATCATTCAAGATCTCTCTAAGTTCATCTGCAACATGATCATTGTGAAGCTGTTATTTTGAACCTGTGACTTGTGAAATTCATCTGTTACATGGGCTACTTTGAGGAAGATCATGGAATGGATAAGCTTAGATGTGGCCATCTTTATTTGATGCCTTACTCTTCAAGATAATATAATTGTGCATTTGTGTGTTGCTTGATTCTAAAATTCCAAGGGAATTCTAGGTTTCTATTGACATTTTTGTCTATTGGATTGCTACCCATTTGGTCAGATCTTTTCAACTCTAAACTTTTAATTTTGTACATAGGATAGCCTCTTCATCTTCTCCCTATTTCTCTAATTTCAAAGTCTCTCCCTCCCTTTTCAAAATCTTCTTTGATAGAACCTATTTTGTTCTAAACTTTAACCACTTTGCAAAAAGATAGAAACTTTGGCTTTATGTCATTGCACTTTCAAACTTCTTTTCTTAAATCCAATTTGTAAATAAACTTAACTATACTTGACTTAAACTTTCAAAAAGCAAAAATGGAACCAACTCATTCAAACCATTTTTAGGCCTCTGTGCCTTTCAAACTTAATTTTGTTAAAAGCAAATGCATCCACTTTGAAACGTGTATCACGAACTACGAGGTTTTGATCCCTCATTTTTATGTTGGTACGTAGGTACAAGTCCGAATGTCTTGTCAAACACAAAAATATAATTAATAAATTCTTTTCTCATCCCCCCATTCTATTTGTTTGTAAACATCACTTTATAGCAAGTACATATGCATACAAAAAGGGCTCCCTAGGAGTACCTAGGACTCTGGGTGCTAACACCTTCCCTCTGTGTAACCAACCCCCTTACCTGTAATCTCTGACATTTTATTAGTTTTGATTTGAAAATTTCTTACTTTTGGGTTTTGCTTGTACTTTTTCCCTTTTCCCTTGGAAATAATAAAAGCGCGGTGGCGACTCTTGTTATTTGATCTCTAGCTTATCCATAGCTTGATGATCACGAATTTAACGCTACAATGTCATTGGTGTCATTGTTCCTTCTTCTATGTTTATCAAGCACCGTCCCGTCTCCAGAAAGGGTCTCCCCAGAATGAAAGCGATCTCTTCATCTTCTGACATTTCAGGAATTACAAAGTCTACCATAAAAACAAACTTATCAATTTTTACCAGAACATCTTCAGCAATGCCATACGGTTTCTTGGCCAAATGATCGGCAAATTGGAGTGTCATTCTGGTATCTTGCACAACCCCTATACCAAGCTTCTTGTAAATAGATAACGGCATGAGACTCACACTAGCCCCCAGATCAATCAGAGCTTTGTTGAACGACCTATCTCCAATAGTACATGGGATAGTGACAGCTCCGCGAATGAATGTGTTGTACCTCCAAACAAACAGTCCCATTTCCTCATCATCCGAGTCTTCTTCACTACTTGACTCACCATCACCTTGCTCTTTATTTGAGGACTTAGAGCTAGAAGCCACAAGAGCTATGGACTTCTTCTCACTCTCTCTGTCTTTAGGCTTCTCCTTTTTAATCATCTTCTCATACTTTTCAAGGCTTGCTAGTTCTTGTTGATGTTCTTCCAACTTGCCAAATAGAGTTGTGATGTCGAGTGTAGTAAGGTCATTTGCTTCCTTGATAGCTGTCACTTTAGGCTGCCATTCCCTACTAAGACATCTCAACATATTATTAGTAGCAAGTTCATTGGAAATAGGCTTCCCAAGTGCATTTAAACGATTAATGATATGTGTGAATCTCTTTTGCATGTCGGAGATGGATTCTCCTTGTTTCATGCAAAAGAGATCAAACTCTTGAGTAAGTGTGTTTATGCGAGACTGTTTAACTTTGTCAGTTCCCTCATGGGAAACTTGTAACGCGTCCCACATCTCCTCGGCAGTCGTACAATGGGATACCCTATAATACTCATCAACACCAAATGCTGAAATTAAAATGTTTCACGCTCTCCAATCGTACACCCACTTCTTTTCATCGTCGGAAGTCCATTGTACCTCTGGTTTTGGTACAATGTCGCCTTTCGCGTTAGTCATAGTAATTTCAAAAGGACCGTCACGGATGGTAACCCATACATTCCTTTCTATGGAATTTATATGTACTCGCATGCAGTCTTTCCAATAGCCGCAATTTTCACCATTGAAAACTGGAGCTCTATTGTAAGCCCCCTTTGGTTCAAAAGCCATATTGTTACGAGAAGATGCAGAGCACTAGCGAACCAGTGCTCTATACCACTTGTTAGACGGTGTGGCAGGTGATCGAGAGGGGGGGGGGTAAATAGATCACCACGGAAAAATCACAGATGTTTAAAACTTTTAATTGATTTTTAAAGGATAACGGAAAAGCGCGGTCATGAATCGGATTCCATCTATTCTGAACCGACTACTAGAAAACTGGACATGCGATTAACCGATGGATAACAGTATGCCGATAACAAATAAACACGCTTGGATAATAATTTTAATGAAATTCACAAACAATGTTATATTCCAATGAACAAAAAATAAGCAGAACACTTTTATCAAATAGTTGGTGTGTAATGTTTAATGATCCTTATTGTCAATGGAGTTGTCAAAGCAATTTTCTCAAATCAAAACACTAAAACAGTTTTTCAATTATGCAGAATTTTTTTGCCAATGTAGGATTATTTAAAAAAAATTAACACCACAATTAAATGATAAACTTGCTGAAAAAGTAAAGAGATTAAGGATAGAAAATTGTACACAGAGAGTTTGGTAAGGAAGTTCCCCACCATCGTCCTCGCGTGTGGGTACGTCTCCCCTCAATTTCGAAATTGAAATTGAGATCTTATTTCCAATAATGTTGCAAATGTTTACAAGGTTACATCACAAATATCAAACACCAATCCCACCGATTATGTTGAATTTGTCTTAACCCCTTTTGATCAGATATGATCAAGTCTTGAACCTCAAAATCAACGATCAATCCTCCGCTCCATTACTTGTTTGCAAAATCTCCGAGATTTCCAAACCCCTTTGCTACGGATGAATTCGATCCACTTGACTTTGATGAAAACCCACAAGAAACAATCTGTTCTTGATGGAAAACCTTCCGGTTTTTCAGAGAAACCCCATTTGTATCCCTTCAACCCAACTTTGATTACAAATCCTACAGCTGAACATTATCTCAAAGATCTCTTGATGCAATGCACAATGATTATTATATTTCAATGTGATTAAATGTGAAAAGATGATTGAGAAGATGATGAAGACAAAGTATCTTTCAGGTTTCTTGCTCACACAAAAAATGCTCTCAAAATGTTTTCATGTCTTATATGAATAGAATAATGTTATACTACTTATAACAAAAAATAGCAAAAAAATTTAGTTGGATGAGTTGATACATGCGATGCATGAGTCGATACATGTGTTTAAAAATTGACTCATGAGTTGATACATGACCCAATGGATCGATACATTTGGTAACAAAAACGTTTTCCAGAATGAATGTATCATGATGTATCAATACATAGGGTATGGGTCGATTCATACTGGGATGAAAAACAAGTTTTCACAATTTTAATACAGCATGAGTCGATACATGAGTAAATGGGTCGATACATGTTTGGTAGAAAACACCAAACAGAAAGGTTGACATGACATGTATCGATACAATCATCAATGGGTCGATACACACTAAAGGAAAATTGATTTTTGAAAAAAACAATTACACATGTATCGATAAACCACCATATAGTCGATTCATGCTGAACCAAAATCGAATTTCAGAAACACAATTTAGACAGGTATCGATACACCAACTCATGCGTTGATCTAAAACATCAAAATATGCAAAAATGATATTTTAATGATGCAAAAATCTACTTAATTGTTATTTTAATGATATGTCATGCTAGAGATCTTTTTGAAATAATTTCCAACTACATTTCTATCATAAACTTTGATATCACTAAAAAACTCATAATAAGGGATAGCACTCACAAGCTATCCCTGACAGTGCCTTTCATCGAATGCAAGCCTTGATTTCCACTTGGGTTCATCTGTCACTCTATCTCTATGCTTGATTGTTTTATTGTTATTGTTTATTGTGGTTGATGATTGTTTCTGTAAGTTTACCAAGGAAATATTTTCATCTAATACATTTGAAGTCTGCTTGCTATTAGAATGATTTCTTGGATATTTGTGGCTATCTTTATTTGATGCGTTGGTCTCCATTATTGATTGCTTGGATATATCTTATGCTTGTTGCTTGCTTAAAAGTCCAAAGGAAATGGGTTTCTATCTGACATTCTTGTCTTGTGGATTGCATCCCATTGGTCAGATCTTTTTAACTCTTAACTTTTAATTTTTGTCTAGGGTAGTCCCTTCATCTTCCCCCACTTCTTTCATTTCAAAATCTCTTCTTCTTTTCAAAACCTTCTTTGTTTGTGTTTTTCAACTAGGACATGTTTTAATAATTCAAAACTTTGACCTTATGCCATTGAATTTTTTAAAATATTTCTTAAATCAAACTTGTGAATGAACTTAACCATATTGACTTAAATTTCAAACAGACAAAAAAACTAACAACCCCATTCAAATCTTTGGCCATCATTGTGCCTTTCTCTGCTAAACTTTTGTTAAAATCAACTCAACAACTTCTTTGAAATTTTTACCACGAACTACAGGGTTTTGATATCTCATTTTTATGTTGGTAAGTAGGCATAAGATCGAAGGTCTTATCAAACACAAAAAAATATAATCAATGAATTCTTTTCTTATCCCCCCATTCCATTTTTATCAAACATCTTTTCAACAAAAACACTTGGACATAAAAAAGGGCTCCCTAGGAGTACCTAGGATACTTTGGGTGTTAATACATTCCCTCTGTGTAACCAACCCCCTTACCTGTAATCTCTGGCATTTTATTAGTTTTGATTTGAAAACTTCTTATCTTTGGGTTTTGTTCATACTTTTCCCTTTTCCTTTGGAAAAAAATAAGGCGCGGTGGAGACTCTGATTTTTTTAATTGACATCAGGTTTATCCATAGGTCGATGGTCATGAATGCACCACTATAACATGTTGAAAATTGAAGAAGTTATGATCTTTGAAAGTTGGGGAAAAGTCACTTAAAAATAGGTCAAATTTGACTAAGTCCACAAATGACCTATAGTGTTTCCAAACTTTTGATGATCCTCCAAGAATAATTGGCTCTTGTCATTTAAAGAGAAGTTGTAGAGGATGTTGATAAGAGTCATATGAAAAAAGAATCATTCAAAAATGTTGAGAATTGAAGGAGTTGTGATCTTTGGAACCTTGACTTCAAAATGTTGACTTTTTGGTCAAACCACTTAGAACAAGCTTGTGTACTTGGACTTTCCTTGCATTTAAAAGCACATGGGTGATCATATGAACTCAAAATAAGGTTTACTTGGTTACCTTTTGATTAAATTGCTCAAAGCTTGAAATTTCTTGTTGAAGAAGGCATGGAAATAAACACATGAAGCTTTGACTTTCCTTGAGAAGTAAGCCATAAAACTTTGAGATGCTCTTGATTGAAAAACCTTACCTTGCATAATAAACTTAAGGATAATAAAACATATTTTTGCTATTTTTATTAGTGGTTAGATAATAAATTTAGAATATAAACACAAAGGTAAAAAACATCAACAAAGAGGTGCTTGGCGATCCCTGTAAGAAGCAAACCTAAAGATGGAGGGGATAAGGACCAAGAGGTGACCTTGTTTGTGTGCAAGGATGCAAATGATATGTGGGATCTTAGGGTTAAAAATTAGGGTCTGACACTTACCTTGTTATTCCTAGCAATGATACTCTTCATATGCTTCTCCTTCCTTGCCCTAGCCTATTTCTCTACTTTCTCCTCACAACTTCACGTAGAATGCAAAATAGTCCATCTTCTCCCAATTTTCTATTTTTCTAATAACAATTATCCCTCAAAATGTTATTTTCCACTTTTACCCTCAACTTACTCTCACAAAAGGTCTCCTTGTCGTTATTTCCTCTACACCTTATACTTTTATTTTATTTTAATTAAATAATAGTATAAAATTATTATTAATATCATATTTCCTCTAACCTATCAATTCTCGCACATTAGTCAATTAATCTATTCTCCTCTAATATTTCTCTTAACTCCCATTTTAAATACACATAACCCACCAATATACAACAATCGAAAATATCATGAAAAGGCATATTCAACAAATAAAACATCAAAACATCTACTAGAAAGAATTGGGGTGTTACAACATTCCCTCACTTACACAATTTTTGTCCCTGAAAATTACGTGAGGAAAACAGAGTCGGATATGACTCCCTCATCTGCTCCTCACGCTCCCAAGTCAAACTCCCACTAGCTGGTCCTCCCCACACTACCTTCACTAAGAAAATATCTTTACCTTACAAATACTTCACTTCCTGATCCTCTATCCATATGGGTGATTCTTCCACAGCCAGGTTATCTCTCACTTGTACATCAGTCACCTGGTTGACATGAGACAGACCCGGAATGTATCTCCTCAACTAAGACACATGGAACACATAATGAAGATTAGTAAGCGGTGGTGGTAAAGCAATCTGATAGGCCACTTCTCCTATCCTCTGCAAAATCTGGTATGGAACAACAAAACGTGACGTGAGGTTTCTAGACTTCAAAGCTCGACCAACAACAATTACTAGAGTAACTCTCAAAAACACATGATCTCCGTCTTGGTACTTGTCGCATCTTGAAAAATACGATTCCTCGCGATGGTCGCGGAAAAAGAGTTTGAACACAGTCTCCACCGAACTTTATTTATTCCAGTGATGGAATAGGAAAATATCGATAAAACATTTAAAAATAGAATAATGATTTCCGCAACCATATTCGGGTTCGGGAGTCGATTATGCAAGGGGATGATATTAGCACCCCTCATGTCCGTTGTATTCAACTGGAACCTTTTAGTCTAATTTGCAATTTGAATGTTAGCTAAATGTTATTTGTTTTCTTTGAGTGAATAAATATTGAAAAGAGAAATGAATGGGAACCTCTGAAGGGGGGAAATGGATATTTTTTATTAGTCTGCTCACCAAGATCTTGTGATCTCGTGCCTACATATCCTTATGGTGCAATAAGGAAATCAAAACATTCGTAGTTCGGGGAACTACGGTTTGTTGGTATCTTTTAATGAACAACTATTTAGATCGCGTTCTAAAGGCTAAACATTGGCTTGTCTACTCTCGGCGGAGGCTTACGAACTAGTTGATTATGCGCGTTAGAAGAGATTAAATAATGTTCTTTCTAAAAAGAGTTTTGATCACACAGGGGTGAAACGTTGTATTAATATGTTGAATGTTTTGTTGGATTGGTTTTTATCGCACGGGGGCGAGAAAAAGATAGATTTGATGTGCTGAGATATTTTGTTAGATAATGATTACTCAGATAGTCGAGTAACGGAACTCGTATCCAAATAGTCGAGGAGAGGAATCGAAGGCTCTAGACCATCTCCCTTTTCATCCTTAATTATAAAAAAAAGGTTTGATAATAGTTAAGGTGTTTTAAATGGATGAAGAATACTCGAATGGTTGAGTAAGGCAACTCGTATCCAAGTATTCTGGAAAGGGAATAAAAGGCTCTATACCACTTTCTTTTTCATCTAAATTGTTATGAAAACAAGTTTGTGTATGGTTTATGTGTTTGGATAAACGACAAATGTTCGAATAACTGAGTAAGGGAACTCATATCCAAACATTTGAGGAGAGGAGTCGAAGGCTCTAGACCATCTCCCTTTTCGTTTAGTTTATTATGAAAAATAGGTTTGATTTAATTGGGTTTAGAAGTTTTAAGAGAAATGACAATTGTTTGACTAACCGAGTAAGGGAACTCGTATTCAAATAATCGAGAAGAGGAGTTGAAGGCTCAAAACCACCCCCCTTTTCATCTCTAATGAAATGGTAGTTAATTATAATTAGGTATTTTAATTAATTTGAATAAAAATACTCGATGTTGGATCGAGGTTTTAAATTTGCATTTGCGGATGAATTGGATCATTTTTAGTGGATCATTCATCTAGTCGATTAATTAAAATCGAATAGGTCTCATTGTAAGAAAGCCCAAGAGTAAGCTATGCGAGGTTGATGGTGATGCTAAGAGCAATCGACTTACAAGGATATGGAAATGGGGCTCGATATTGAATAGGGAATTATGTAATATTAATTGTTTATCATGGTTTTGAATCAATGATCAAATTGGAGGGGGTTAGTTTGAGAATGATTGAAATGGTAGTGAAATAAGCCAATCGATATTTAATTAACAAAATTAATTGATTAAAATTCGGTTAAATCAACTAATTAAGATTAATTATCAAAATCATTTAATTAAATCAAATAATTAAATTCATTAAAATTGATTAATCAAAATTAAACTAATAAAACACAGTTTTAATTAATTAATTATTTAATTTAACTAACATAGAAAGAAATAGGTGATAATTTCGATTTAATTGACATTAATTGATATGAATTGACGACGATGTGCTCAAAAATCCGTTAGTACATAATGACAACACGGGTAATGTCATACGAAAAAATCGTAACGCGATGAAAATATTCTATTGCTGTATCAAATTTTTGACGGCATATCGGAATAAAATTTGCCGAATCCGTGGATTAAAATCGGATTTAACATAATGGAATTGAATTAACACCATGATGACAACCAACTTGAGAATACTTTAATACAAACTCTCCAAATATACATGGATCTAATTCTACTTCACCATACACCATAAAACATTTCCATTGATCCATGACAAGTAGTAAACTTGACAAAAAAGAAAATCGAAAGCAACAACAATTCAAAATTATTACAATATGATAAACTTATTTACATTGCAGGGTAAAAATTGGCTAATGGACTCTAAAGTTGAAACTAATTTTTAATCCTAAGGACAATGACACATAATAAAATGAGTTAAAAGAATTATAAAACAATTTTCACTTTTTAAACTGCATTCAGTTAACAATAATAAAAAAGGAAATTGGAAAATAAAAAAAGAAAACATTTACTCCTCTATCTCTCCACACACGTTTTTCCTATATTTTCAATGGTGTATGAAACTTAAAACAAAGCCACATAACAAAAGCCATTAAAACTGAGAATAAAGAAAAACCAAACCATATCCAATGTTCTTCTCACTCGTGGAAAGAGACGAAAACTTAAATCGAACTCATGCACTACGATCATAAACGTGAACCAAGCATCACAAACGAAACACGATAATCAATCAATCAAAAGGAAAGAAACTAATGATCGATGATTTGACGATGTCTACTACAATGTTGAATGAAGTCTTTGGAGGAGGTGGTCATGAAGGTGTCGAATTTGTAGTAGCAGAAAAGTTATGCTAATGTGGTTGTTTGATGGAAGTAGGAGAAGGTGGAGGAAAACGAGGGCCAAGGTAGTAATGGATTTTGTTTGTCCGTGAGGAAGAAGAGGAGCTAGTAGGGTGCCGGAATTCACCGAAACATTTTGCAAAAGGAACTCTCCTTTTCAAAAATGAGTATGTTTTTCTTTTTCTTCCTTCTTTCGAAGTTACAAGTCTGAGAGATCATAAGAAAATACTCCCTTGGAATTTGCTCTCTCTCTCTCTCTCTCCACGAAATAACCGTTAGGAACAAAACAACAAAACAATTGTTCATCATCCAATAGCCTTGCTCCACATATCCATTTTAAGAGCGAATGGAGATATTTTCTTCATCTTCTCATTTTTCTTATTAAATCATTTATTTAAATAATATTTTTTATTGGATAAATAGGAAAAGTGTGGATAGGTAAAGTTTGCCCTTGATTAATCTTGATCTAACTGTCAAGATTAACTCAAAGAAACACACATTACTAAATAATTTAAAATGTCTAGAATTTCCTTTTTATATGATTTAATTGATTTTAAACATTTTAAATCAATTAAATCAAATAAAATTCCCATCTTTCTAAATAAATATGGTAAAAATAAATAAATATATGGAAAATTCTATTTTATTATTCTGATTAATTTGACAAAAAAATAAAAATAAAACAACTAAAAATGAAAAAATTGGCCGAAAATATGCTCGAAAAATTAAACTGAATGCGCTAAAATGATCAGCACGAGATAAACCTCTCGGAAAAACATAGCGCTTGATTTAATTTTGAAATAAATTTTGATTGGTTAGACAGACATGCGTTGATCAAATTGCGACTAAAAAAGTAGTCGAAAAATAAAAGGAGCACACCAGGCTAAACTACGTGAATCGTAGATTAATAATACTGACGTCTGCAAGCTCGATTTCTAAAACTTTTACCTGTTGATTTTACATGTTTTTGAGAAATGATTCAATCGGTCTGTTTGTATATTTGAGAATTTATTTTGGTCAATATTTTAGGCGTTATTCATGATAAAATGCCTGATATACTGTGCAGGTGATGCAAACTGAAAATAAGGCCGAATGCATGAAGATTTTAAAATGGCCGAGACAAAATTGGTGTATGACAGTACTCAAGTGCTTTCCTCCTCTTATCATGGTTACTTTTCTAAGAACTCTGAGATTCTTTCATCTTCTCTTGGATAATATTGATCTTTTTAGTCGTCTACTGCATAATCTCAGGTCTGAGCATAACACTCTCGCCCGACTCATACCAACACAATGGAGTTCTAAACCTCCCACCATATAATGCCTCATACGGTACCATTCCAATATTAACATGGAAATTGTTATTATGGGTAAACTCAATCAATGGAAAGTGGTTATCCCAAGAACCTCATTGTTCTAATACATAAGCCCTTAGCAAATCCTCCAAAGATTGGATAGTCCTCTCTATTTGATCGTCCGTCTGCGAATGATAGGCCGAACTCAACCTTAACTTAGTACCCGAAGCCTTCTGCAAACCCACCCCAAACCTAGATGTAAACCTATGATCTCTATCTGACACAATACTCAAAGGAATACCATGCAACCTTATAATATCATCAATATATATATATATATATATATATATATATATATATATATATATATATATATTATATATATATATATATATATATATATATATATATATCAACTAAGTTCTACAAGGAATGATTGATTTCATCGATAAGAAATGAGCCGATTGAGTCAATCTATCCACTATCACCCAAATTGAATCATGTCTCTTCGAAGTGTTAGGCAAACCTGACACAAAATCCATTGAGATGTTATCGCTTTTCCACTCTGCAATATTCAATGGCTGCATCAGACCCAAAGGCTTTTGATGTTCATTTTTTTTACTTTTGGTAAGTCAAACAAGCATATACAAACTCTGCAACATCTTTCTACATACCAGGCCACTAAAACAACTTCAAATCGTGATACATCTTCGTAGCACCAGGATGAAGTATCAAACCACTTCAATGTCCTTCTTCAAAAATAATCTTCTAAAGTTCTGGAACATCTGGAATACACACTCTATCTCTGAACCTCATCACACCATACTCATCAACCCGAAAAGCACCTCTGTTTCCTTGGTTGATCAACAACAACTAGTTAATCAAACCCAAGTCGATCTTCTGACCTTCTCTGATCTCTCTAGAGTACCAATCATTGGCTTCAACATACCCAACTTCACACTGTTAGAAGTCTCCTCACACACTAAACTCATATCTCTGAATTGCTGAATAAGTTCTAACTCTCTAACCATAAGAATGGACATATATAAGGACTTCTTGCTCAATGCATCAGCTACTACATTAGCCTTACCAGAATGGTAACTCAAATCAAAATTGTACTTTAATTCATTCTGATTGAATAGTTACTTTAAGCTTTTGTGATCACTAAACACCTCAAATATGGAACCAAAAAGATAATGTCTCCAAATTTTCATAACAAAAAGCATAACTGCTAAATCTAAATCATGTGTAGGATAACTCCTCTCATGAACTTTTAACTGTCGAGAAGTATAAGCCATAACCTGACCATTCCGCATCAGTACATCACTTAAACCCATCTTTGACGCATCATAACACACTACAAAGGACACACTTGGATTCGGAAAAATCAACATTGGAGCAGTCGTCAATTCTTCATGAGTTCAACAAAACTTTCTTCATATGTAACATCCCTAGGTAGTGTTAAGTTTGAGAAGCCTTCTATAAACCTACGATAATAATCAGCTAGGCTAAGGAAACTTCGAATCTCATTAGTAGACTTCGGAGTCTCCCACTGCAATGCAACGTCAACGATGAAGACCACCACAAACTCCTCAATATATGGATGACATATTTGATTCATGTACTCCATGAACACGTATGGCGCATTAGATACTCCAAACGACATTATAGTATACTCATAGTGACCATATATTGTCTTGAATTTTTTATTTGGAATATCAACTAGTTTAACACGAATTTGATGATAACCAGACCTCACATCTATCTTGCTGAAAACACAGACACCAACCAACTGATCCATCAGATCATCAATTCTCGGAAGTGGATACTTATTCTTGATAGTTACTTTATTCAACGGCCTGTTGTAAACACATAACCTCATACTTCCATCCTCCTTGTTAACTAGCAACACAAGTGTACCCCACGAAGAAACACTTGGTCGAAAAAACTTATTCTCAAGCAATTCTTTCAAATGTTTATTCAATTCACCCAACTCTGAAGCTGACATTTTATAAGGAGCCATTGACACCGAATTCGTACCTGGTACTAAGTCGATGGAAAACTCTACTTCGTTCTCTGGAGGCAAATCACTGATGTCATCTGGAAATGCATATGGGAACTCACGCACCACCAGTAGATTACCATTTTCAACTTCACTGCCAACTTACAAAGATGCAAACATTGTAAACATCTGAGCTTCATCTTCTAAGGGTTCTTCTACTTGCTTAGCAGACAGAAACATCAACTCTCCACTATCAACAAACTTCGGGAACATCACAGTCCTACTGTAATAGTTGATATGAACGTAGTTAAACTCCAACAATATCATCAATTTGGTGCAAGGGTAGCACACCAAATCTATTGCAAAGCTCTTACCATAAATGGTCAAAGGACAACTCAAACAGACTAACGAATTACTTACATAACCATTGGCAATGGTATCTATAATCATACTCCCATTCATAGAAGACAATTTCAAACCCAATCTTGTAGAACACTTAAGTGAAATAAATGAATGAGTAGCACCAGTATCAATAATAGCAATCAACTCCACATTGTTAATAAAGCAAGTAACTCGAATCAAGTTATCCTTCTTGGGAACTGATAACGAGAAATCATATCATGTTTTTAAGATTATGTCGAATGTTTTTCACATTTTATTCCTCTTTATTTAAATATTTTTTATTACCTTTTATTTTGTTTTTATTCGTTTTGCAGTTGTCAGCTAGATTCAGTGCGGATTCGAAAGCAAATCAGAAAAGCAGCAAAAGAGCAGCAAAAGAGCAAGATTTCTCCCATTCTGCCCAAATGGCGTTCGCTGTGTGTATATGGAATGTTAGACTATGGCACGGATCTAGAAGGGGGGGTTGAATAGATCCCAATTAAAAACTTGAGTCGGCGCTACCAATTTGAAAGAAAATTGGTTTTGAAAATTTGTTTTAAATGCAGAAGCGGCCGAGGAAAATTTTAGTCTAAAACGAACCGTTATTGGAAAACCGGATATGCGTTAAGCTAATGGATTAGAGATAAAATGAAATACAAATCACTACACTATTTGCACACTCAATTGATGTATTTCACTAACTAGCAAGCCTAGTTCCAATGATCCAAAATACCAAGTTAAACTGAATGCAAACTTAAGACAACTTTGGCTTATGCAAATTCACAAACACTTGGTGTGCATACACTCCAAGAGATATTTGAGTTGAGTAAGTAATTCAAATTTATCTAGTACAATATACTATTGTACTTTGTATTCAAACAGCAATTTTAATCTCTTACTCAACTTATATCAACGTTTGGTAAAATTGCTTAAACTAAAATCACTTAATTTTTAAGCTGAAAATCACTTATGCAGAAAATTAAAGAAGACAGAGATTTGATGAGGCAGTTCCCCCGCCGTCCTCGCTTCGGGGTACGTCTGCCCTCAATTCTAAAAATAGAATTGAGATGATTAATTAGATATCACCTGTGAAATTTAATCGTTTATACAAGGATTGCAAAGCATGTAAACAACAGAACTTCCAAAGTGTTGAATGATGCTTCCTTTCCTTGCTCCTTGATTCAAGATGAATCAAGACCTTCGATCGTTGTTGCTAGACCTCCGATTCCAGCCCCTTTGTTGAAGAATCTTCCGTTCTTCAAACCCTCGGCCCGGCTGATCTCAAACACAACGAGTCGAACCCGAATCCTTCACTTCAATGCCACCGAATCCGCTACTAGACTGATGAAGACTTCCTCTTCTCAATCACCTTCGCTCGGCTGAATATTGAAGAACGATTCGTCCAAAAACCCCCAAACACAAACCCGTATTGGAGGACAAAACCCTAACGGTTTTATTCAAGAAAGAACCTGCCACAAGCTTCAACCCGAACTAGATTCTTCGATCACAGCTTCGAACCTTATCACCTTTACTCGATCACGAACCACATCAAAAGTAATTGTTTGCAGATGATGAGTTGTGAAATGTTGAAGATGAAGATGATGAGTCTTGGACACCTTTTTCACTCTTTCTTGTTTCCTTGAACACTTGAACTCAAATTAGCAAATGTTGGTTAACAAAAGTGTTTTGACTTATATATATAGTAACTGACAAAGAAACCAAAAATAACAGACTTTCAAACAGTGGAAATAACTCAGAAAACTGAGTTTACGCACGAGCGGTCGACCATAGGTCGGCGTGCGCTGAGCCGTGAGTGATGCGCCGACCCCTATGGTCGACCCATGGTTCCATGCGCTGACCCAGGATAACTTCATTAAGCCATGCGCTGACTTCTGGCCGACTCAAGGAATTTTTGCGCTAACCCGTGAGTTATGCGCCGACCCTTATGGTCGACGCAAAGAAGCATGCGCTGACCAATTTCAGTTCTGCTGACCTTTGCGCTGACCCGTGAGCTTTGAGCTGACCCCTATGGTCGACTCAAGGCCTTCAAATCTGCATAAAACCGTGTTTTGTGATTTTCATGCATTTCGTCATGATCACACTTTGTCCACATATGTTTTTGATCATTATAATAGGTTTAGACAAACGTAGAAAAGGATATGGTGGGTAATGTGTTTCATTTGTTTGTAGACGTGCATGATGGTCTTTTGTCATCATCGAAACTTGCGATCGTATGTTGTCTGACTCTTTGTCTTTACATACTCCCCCTTTTTGATGATGACAACCTGTATAAATCAACGTGACAAACAGCATGCGGTATTGACATATTTTCCACACTCCCCCTTTCTTTTGTAATCTAAGGCTATCTGCAAAAAGCTACTGTTAGTTATGGGAATTTTTGTCTGCCTGCTTTGTGCACTTTTCTCCCCCTTTGACAACATCAAAAAGAGAGACAGTGATTTTTCAAGATAAAAAGGAAATTTCACAGGAAATAACATAAACAGAGAATAATAACACACCAATGTCATTTCTGAGCAATAGTCATTTATAAAGAAAACAAGTAAAACATAGAAATACATTCAAAATAACAATCAAACTACATAATGCATGTGAATGTCTATGTCCTAGTGGCGGTGTCCTGGATGATAATAAATTTTTCTGCAGAAAAACGAAATTTTCGAGCGATGCGTCGACCATAGCCATGTATGCGTCGACGCATACTGTTTGGTTTTTGAGAAAATACAGAAATGATTTAAGCGTGCGTCGACCATAGCCCTGCTGCGGTCGACTCATACAGTCCAAATTTCAATTTTTCACTATTTCCCACATGCGATGACAGGTTTGACGCATAATTAACACTGCATACAGCAATAAACATCCAAAGAGAGAGATCATATATATATATATAAACAACATCATTATAAGATATAACTATTTTAGTCATGAGATTTTGCAGAGAGAGAAAGAGAGGAACAGTATCACCTCAATGCCGGAGTGACTTAGTGAACGGTAGACTTGTGCTTACAACAACATAGATTTGTTAGAAGTACAAGATTAAAGTCTTATATGGAATAAGGTAAAACAGCAAATTATAGTGCCCGTTCCGAAATATCGAGAATGCCAAGTTCTCGGCGGATATGAAAGAAAGGTTCAGTGGCTAGCGGCTTTATGAAAATGTCCGCTAGTTGATTTTCAGTATTGACATGTTCAAACACAATGTCACCTTTCTCTACATGATCCCGAAGAAAGTGGTGTCGAATTTCGATATGTTTGGTGCGAGAATGTAGCATAGGATTCTTGGTTAGGTTAATGGCACTTGTATTGTCACAAAAAATGGGAATACGTTCACGTTTGAGGTTAAAATCCAATAGTTTTTGCTTAATCCATAGGATTTGGGCACAACAACTACCGGCGGCAACGTATTCCGCTTCGGCGGTTGACAAAGCAACAGAAACCTGTTTCTTGCTATGCCAACTGACCAAAGAGTTTTAAAATAAGTGACAAGTGCCACTGGTACTCTTCCTATCCGATTTGCAACCGGTAAAGTCGGAATCGGAAAAACCTACCAAAGAACAATCATTTCCTTTGGAATACCACAGTCCATACTTCGGAGTACCGGATAGGTATCGAAGTATTCGTTTGACGGATTTTAAATGGGATTCCTTGGGACATGATTGATATCTTGCACACATGCATACGCTAAACATAATATCGGGACGAGAAGCAGTAAGATAAAGGAGTGAGCCAATCATACCTCTATACCGTTTTACATCTACTTCCTTACCGTCTTCATCTTTGTTCAAGTTGGTACACGTAGGCATGGGGGTGTCTATGGCCTTAGCTTTTGCCATGTCAAATCTCTTGATAAGGTCCAAACAGTACTTTGTCTGGCTCACGAAAGTTCCTTCTTTGAGCTGTTTAATTTGCAGACCGAGAAAGTATGTGAGCTCCCCCATCATACTCATCTCGAATTCGCCCTGCATAAGGTCAGAAAACTCTCTCACAAGATTCATGTTAGTAGATCCAAATATGATATCATCTACATAAATTTGCACTAATATCAAGTGCTTTCCTTGACATTTAATGAAGAGGGTTGTGTCAACCTTTCCTCTTGAGTATTTTTGATCGAGTAAGAATTTGCTTAGTCTCTCATACGAAGCTCTAGGAGCTTGTTTGAGGCCATACAAAGCTCTTTTTAGTTTATAAACATGATCAGGATACTCATGGGATTCGAAACCCGGAGGTTGTGCGACATAAACCTCTTCATTTATGTGACCGTTAAGGAACGCACTCTTGACATCCATTTGGAATAGCTTAAAGTCTTTCGCACAGGAGAAAGCAAGGAGAAGGCGTATAGCCTCGAGTCGGGCAACCGGCGCATAAGTTTCCTCATAGTCGATGCCTTCCTCTTGGTTATACCCTTGCGCGACTAAACGCGCCCTATTACGGGTTATTACCCCGTTTTCGTCCAGCTTGTTCCTAAACACCCATCGGGTGCCGATTACTCGATGATCTCGCGGAGGAGGGACAAGGTCCCAAACCTCATTTCTGGTGAACTGATTAAGTTCCTCCTGCATTGATAAAAACCAGTGTTCATCGAGTAGGGCTTCTTTAGTGTTTTTAGGTTCCATCTGCGAAACGAAAGCGAAGTGATAACAAAAATTACTTAGCTTAGATCGAGTTGTTACACCCTTTGAGATGTCTCCGAGAATGTTGTCGATTGGATGGTCTTTGGAAGACTTCCAAGCTTGAGGGAGATCATCGTTTGAAGGCGGATGAACAACCTCGGTTTCCTCATGGTGTACATCTTTGTCCTCCTCAATTTTGACTATGTCGGGTTGATCAATCCTCGGCTCGCCACCTTTGAGTATGTCTTCGGTAGATGTACCTGCACCATGAAAAACACTACCCTTTCCGACGTTTCTCGGATTGGATTCATCAAAAGTGACATGTACAGACTCTTCTACAATAAGTAATCGTTTGTTGTATATTCTATATGCTTTGCTAGATTGAGAGTATCCGAGGAAGATACCTTCGTCGGCCTTGGAATCGAATTTCCCTAAGTTTTCCTTTCCATTGTTCAATACAAAACATTTGCAACCAAAGACATGTAAGTGAGAAACATTTGGCTTTCGCCCTTTTAACAGTTCATACGGTGTTTTGTTTAGAATGGGGCGAATGAGCACCCTATTCAGAACGTAACAAGCCGTACTAATGGCGTCAGCCCAAAAATATTTCGGTAAGCCACTTTCATTGATCATTGTTCTTCCCAATTCTTCCAAAATTCGATTTTTACGCTCCACAACCCCATTTTGTTGAGGAGTACGTGGAGCGGAGAAGTTATGATCAATACCATGGTTACCGCAATATTCTTCAAATAAGTGATTTTCAAACTCACCTCCATGATCGCTTCTAATTGCAACAATGTTTGTATTTAGTTTATTTTGGGAAAGCTTAGCAAATCGTTCAAAGGTGGCGAATGTGTCACTCTTACTTACTAAGAAAATAGTCCAACAAAATCGAGAAAAGTCGTCCACTATTACGAAACCATAATAGTTTCCTCCTAGACTTTTAATCCTAGATGGCCCAAATAAATCCATATGGAGAAGCTCGAGAGGTCTCGTTGTTGAAACGATATTTTTGGATTTAAAAGAGATCCTCGTTTGCTTCCCTTTTTGACAAGCATCACAAAGGTGATCCTTGGTGAACTTGATTTTGGGGAGACCTAGGACTAGATCTTTTGAGACTACTTTGTTAAGTAAGTCAAAGTTAACATGTGTTAAACGCCTATGCCATAACCATGAATCTTCACTCATTGTTACAAGGAATTTGTCACTTGTTAACGATACTTCATTTAAGTCAAGCATATAGACATTGTTCACACGAAGACCATTAAACATACTCTTCTTATCATCATTATGTACAATTTTGCAACAATCTTTTGAAAACGATACATTGTATCCTTTGTCACATAATTGACTGATGCTAAGTAGATTGTGTTTAAGACCTTCGACAAGCAAAACATCAGAAATAGTAGTAGAGGAGGGATTACCTACACTACCTTTCCCAAGTATTGCTCCACGGTTGTTGTCACCATAAGTTACATATCCCTTCTTCTTAGCCACAAAGTCAATGAAGAGAGATATGTCACCTGACATGTGCCTTGAGCATCCACTGTCGAGAACCCATCTTCTCTCGGTAGTCTCGAGGCATTGTACCTGTGACAAGATAATTAACAAGAGAAGGTACTCAATTGCTTATTGGGTCCTGAGTGGTGAGGAACGAAATGGTTGCATTTAGGCATCCATTGATAAATGCCTTTAGGGACTAAAAACCTCCTAAATCTGCATTTAGCAATGGAATGGCCTTTCTTGCAACAATAGAGACAAGAGAAATTTACATTTGGATTGCTTTTGCTATCTTCATCCTTTATAACATATTTATATTTTTGATATGGATTAACCATACTTTTTCGAAAATTTGATTTGTCGATAGCAAAAGTAATCTTGGGCTCAAGAGCCTTGTCAAGTTTGGCTTTTAGGTTTCTTACTTCACCTTGCCAAATGTAACAAGTATCACACCCAAAGTTCATCATTCTACTTTTAAGGTCCTCATAACTTGTTTTTGTGCTTTCCACTATAGAAGCTTTAAGTGCCTCAAGTTTCCGTTCGGATTCTTGAATTTTATGTTCCAAATGAGAAAAAAATTCTTATTTGAGGCAAGCCTTTTAAAGGCCTCTTTCGCTTCATAGTGTAAAGTATCAAAAGCAGTTTGCAATTCATGATGAGACATACTAGAGGATTTTTCATATTTAGCATGTCGTACCTGTTTCTTTTTGTTCTTTTGATGAGCAGAAAGACATAGATTTGCATTTTCATCTTCATCACTAGAACTTTCATCATCGGAGGAGTCGCTATCGCTTTCCCAAGCTATGTATGCTCTCCTTGGCTTTGATGGTTTCTTGTGTGATTTGTATGAATCTTTTTCTTTTGTCTTTTTGTTCATTGGACAGTCCGGTTTGTAGTGACCCGGCTTTCCACACTTATAGCACGACCCTCTAGTTGTTTTTCCTTTTGAGTCATCATTTTTAGAGAACCTAGATTGCTTCCGGAAGTTTACCAAGTTCTTCTTGGAATGTTGGATGTCGTTCTTTCTCACGTAACGGTTGTAGCGTTTGACGAACAGCCCCATATCTTCACTTCTGTCCTCTTCTTCTTCGTCACTCGATGAATAATCACTTTGCTCTTTTGCTTGAGACTTTGAGGAGGAAGTCTTTAGAGCTATTGATTTCTTTTCACTCACCTTTGCTTTGTCTTTCTTGTCTTTCTTTTCGTGTTGTTCCAGGCTTAAGAGAACTTGTTCGTGCTCTTGTAGTTTACCGAACAATGTTGTCAAGTCCAAAGTGGTAAGATCATTTGCCTCTTTGATGGCGGTCACTTTCGGCTGCCATTCCCTGTTGAGACATCTTAAGATCTTATTAGTAGCAATATCATTGGAAACAGGCCTACCAAGTGAATGTAATCGATTGATGAGATGAGTGAATCTCTTTTGCATGTCAGCAATGGTTTCCCCTTGCTCCATGAAGAAGAGATCAAACTCTTGTGTTAGTGTATTGATTCTAGCCAATTTAACATCATTCGTCCCCTCATGGGCAATTTGTAGTGAATCCCACATAGCCTTAGCAGTAGGACAATGGGATACACGATAATATTCATCTACGCCTAATGAGGAGATTAGGATATTTTTGGCTTTCCAATCATAATTGTATTTCTTTTCATCATCATCGGTCCATTGTGCTTCGGGCTTAGGCACCACTTCGTTGTTCTCATTGGTCATGGTTATTTGAATTGGACCATTGAGAATAACATTCCATATTTTTCTATCTATGGAATTTATGTGCACCCGCATACAGTCTTTCCAATAACTATAATTTTCACCATTGAAAACGGGAGCTCTATTGTAAGCCCCTTTAGGTTCGTTAGCCATTTTCTATCAAAGTTGTATTTTGAAGCACGGAGTGAACCGGAGCTCCTGATACCACTTGTTAGACTATGGCACGGATCTAGAAGGGGGGGTTGAATAGATCCCAATTAAAAACTTGAGTCGGCGCTACCAATTTGAAAGAAAATTGGTTTTGAAAATTTGTTTTAAATGCGGAAGCGGCCGAGGAAAATTTTAGTCTAAAACGAACCGTTATTGGAAAATCGGATATGCGTTAAGCTAATGGATTAGAGATAAAATGAAATACAAATCACTACACTATTTGCACACTCAATTGATGTATTTCACTAACTAGCAAGCCTAGTTCCAATGATCCAAAATACCAAGTTAAACTGAATGTAAACTTAAGACAACTTTGGCTTATGCAAATTCACAAACACTTGGTGTGCATACACTCCAAGAGATATTTGAGTTGAGTAAGTAATTCAAATTTATCTAGTACAATATACTATTGTACTTTGTATTCAAACAGCAGTTTTAATCTCTTACTCAACTTATATCAACGTTTGGTAAAATTGCTTAAACTAAAATCACTTAATTTTTAAGCTGAAAATCACTTATGCAGAAAATTAAAGAAGACAAAGATTTGATGAGGCAGTTCCCCCGCCGTCCTCGCTTCGGGGTACGTCTGCCCTCAATTCTAAAAATAGAATTGAGATGATTAATTAGATATCACCTGTGAAATTTAATCGTTTATACAAGGATTGCAAAGCATGTAAACAACAGAACTTCCAAAGTGTTGAATGATGCTTCCTTTCCTTGCTCCTTGATTCAAGATGAATCAAGACCTTCGATCGTTGTTGCTAGACCTACGATTCCAGCCCCTTTGTTGAAGAATCTTCCGTTCTTCAAACCCTCGGCCCGGCTGATCTCAAACACAACGAGTCGAACCCGAATCCTTCACTTCAATGCCACCGAATCCGCTACTAGACTGATGAAGACTTCCTCTTCTCAATCACCTTCGCTCGGCTGAATATTGAAGAACGATTCGTCCAAAAACCCCCAAACACAAACCCGTATTGGAGGACAAAACCCTAACGGTTTTATTCAAGAAAGAACCTGCCACAAGCCTCAACCCGAACTGGATTCTTCGATCACAGCTTCGAACCTTATCACCTTTACTCGATCACGAACCACATCAAAAGTAATTGTTTGCAGATGATGAGTTGTGAAATGTTGAAGATGAAGATGATGAGTCTTGGACACCTTTTTCACTCTTTCTTGTTTCCTTGAACACTTGAACTCAAATTAGCAAACGTTGGTTAACAAAAGTGTTTTGACTTATATATATAGTAACTGACAAACAAACCAAAAATAACAAACTTTCAAACAGTGGAAATAACTCAGAAAACTGAGTTTACGCACGAGCGGTCGACCATAGGTCGGCGTGCGCTGAGCCGTGAGTGATGCGCCGACCCCTATGGTCGACCCATGGTTCCATGCGCTGACCCAGGATAACTTCATTAAGCCATGCGCTGACTTCTGGTCGACTCAAGGAATTTTTGCGCTAACCCGTGAGTTATGCGCCGACCCTTATGGTCGACGCAAAGAAGCATGCGCTGACCAATCTCAGTTCTGCTGAGCTTTGCGCTGACCCGTGAGCTTTGAGCTGACCCCTATGGTCGACTCAAGGCCTTCAAATCTGCATAAAACCGTGTTTTGTGATTTTCATGCATTTCGTCATGATCACACTTTGTCCACATATGTTTTTGATCATTATAATAGGTTTAGACAAACGTAGAAAAGGATATGGTGGGTAATGTGTTTCATTTGTTTGTAGACGTGCATGATGGTCTTTTGTCATCATCGAAACTTACGATCGTATGTTGTCTGACTCTTTGTCTTTACATACTCCCCCTTTTTGATGATGACAACCTGTATAAATCAACGTGACAAACAGCATGCGGTATTGACATATTTTCCACACTCCCCCTTTCTTTTGTAATCTAAGGCTATCTGCAAAAAGCTACTGTTAGTTGTGGGCATTTTTGTCTGCCTGCTTTGTGCACTTTTCTCCCCCTTTGACAACATCAAAAAGAGAGACAGTGATTTTTCAAGATAAAAAGGAAATTTCACAGGAAATAACATAAACAGATAATAATAACACACCAATGTCATTTCTGAGCAATAGTCATTTATAAAGAAAACAAGTAAAACATAGAAATACATTCAAAATAACAATCAAACTACATAATGCATGTGAATGTCTATGTCCTAGTGGCGGTGTCCTGGATGATAATAAATTTTTCTGCAGAAAAACGAAATTTTCGAGCGATGCGTCGACCATAGCCATGTATGCGTCGACGCATACTGTTTGGTTTTTGAGAAAATACAGAAATGATTTAAGCGTGCGTCGACCATAGCCCTGCTGCGGTCGACTCATACAGTCCAAATTTCAATTTTTCACTATTTCCCACATGCGATGACAGGTTTGATGCATAATTAACACTGCATACAGCAATAAACATCCAAAGAGAGAGATCATATATATATATATATAAACAACATCATTATAAGATATAACTATTTTAGTCATGAGATTTTGCAGAGAGAGAAAGAGAGGAACAGTATCACCTCAATGCCGGAGTGACTTAGTGAACGGTAGACTTGTGCTTACAACAACATAGATTTGTTAGAAGTACAAGATTAAAGTCTTATATGGAATAAGGTAAAACAGCAAATTATAGTGCCCGTTCCGAAATATCGAGAATGCCAAGTTCTCGGCGGATATGAAAGAAAGGTTCAGTGGCTAGCGGCTTTGTGAAAATGTCCGCTAGTTGATTTTCAGTATTGACATGTTCAAACACAATGTCACCTTTCTCTACATGATCCCGAAGAAAGTGGTGTCGAATTTCGATATGTTTGGTGCGAGAATGTAGCACAGGATTCTTGGTTAGGTTAATGGCACTTGTATTGTCACAAAAAATGGGAATACGTTCACGTTTGAGGTTAAAATCCAATAGTTTTTGCTTAATCCATAGGATTTGGGCACAACAACTACCGGCGGCAACGTATTCCGCTTCGGCGGTTGACAAAGCAACAGAAACCTGTTTCTTGCTATGCCAACTGACCAAAGAGTTTGAAAATAAGTGACAAGTGCCACTGGTACTCTTCCTATCCGATTTGCAACCGGTAAAGTCGGAATCGGAAAAACCTACCAAAGAACAATCATTTCCTTTGGAATACCACAGTCCATACTTCGGAGTACCGGATAGGTATCGAAGTATTCGTTTGACGGATTTTAAATGGGATTCCTTGGGACATGATTGATATCTTGCACACATGCATACGCTAAACATAATATCGGGACGAGAAGCAGTAAGATAAAGGAGTGAGCCAATCATACCTCTATACCGTTTTACATCTACTTCCTTACCGTCTTCATCTTTGTTCAAGTTGGTACACGTAGGCATGGGGGTGTCTATGGCCTTAGCTTTTGCCATGTCAAATCTCTTGATAAGGTCCAAACAGTACTTTGTCTGGCTCACGAAAGTTCCTTCTTTGAGCTGTTTAATTTGCAGACCGAGAAAGTATGTGAGCTCCCCCATCATACTCATCTCGAATTCGCCCTGCATAAGGTCAGAAAACTCTCTCACAAGATTCATGTTAGTAGATCCAAATATGATATCATCTACATAAATTTGCACTAATATCAAGTGCTTTCCTTGACGTTTAATGAAGAGGGTTGTGTCAACCTTTCCTCTTGAGTATTTTTGATCGAGTAAGAATTTGCTTAGTCTCTCATACCAAGCTCTAGGAGCTTGTTTGAGGCCATACAAAGCTCTTTTTAGTTTATAAACATGATCAGGATACTCATGGGATTCGAAACCCGGAGGTTGTGCGACATAAACCTCTTCATTTATGTGACCGTTAAGGAACGCACTCTTGACATCCATTTGGAATAGCTTAAAGTCTTTCGCACAGGAGAAAGCAAGGAGAAGGCGTATAGCCTCGAGTCGGGCAACCGGCGCATAAGTTTCCTCATAGTCGATGCCTTCCTCTTGGTTATACCCTTGCGCGACTAAACGCGCCTTATTACGGGTTATTACCCCGTTTTCGTCCAGCTTGTTCCTAAACACCCATCGGGTGCCGATTACTCGATGATCTCGCGGAGGAGGGACAAGGTCCCAAACCTCATTTCTGGTGAACTGATTAAGTTCCTCCTGCATTGATAAAAACCAGTGTTCATCGAGTAGGGGTTCTTTAGTGTTTTTAGGTTCCATCTGCGAAACGAAAGCGAAGTGATAACAGAAATTACTTAGCTTAGATCGAGTTGTTACACCCTTTGAGATGTCTCCGAGAATGTTGTCGATTGGATGGTCTTTGGAAGACTTCCAAGATTGAGGGAGATCATCGTTTGAAGGCGGATGAACAACCTCGGTTTCCTCATGGTGTACATCTTTGTCCTCCTCAATTTTGACTATGTCGGGTTGATCAATCCCCGGCTCGCCACCTTTGAGTATGTCTTCGGTAGATGTACCTGCACCATGAAAAACACTACCCTTTCCGACTTTCTCGGATTGGATTCATCAAAAGTGACATGTACAGACTCTTCTACAGTAAGTAATCGTTTGTTGTATATTCTATATGCTTTGCTAGATTGAGAGTATCCGAGGAAGATACCTTCGTCGGCCTTGGAATCGAATTTCCCTAAGTTTTCCTTTCCATTGTTCAATACAAAACATTTGCAACCAAAGACATGTAAGTGAGAAACATTTGGCTTTCGCCCTTTTAACAGTTCATACAGTGTTTTGTTTAGAATGGGGCGAATGAGCACCCTATTCAGAACGTAACAAGCCGTACTAATGGCGTCAGCCCAAAAATATTTCGGTAAGCCACTTTCATTGATCATTGTTCTTCCCAATTCTTCCAAAATTCGATTTTTACGCTCCACAACCCCATTTTGTTGAGGAGTACGTGGAGCGGAGAAGTTATGATCAATACCATGGTTACCGCAATATTCTTCAAATAAGTGATTTTCAAACTCACCTCCATGATCGCTTCTAATTGCAACAATGTTTGTATTTAGTTTATTTTGGGAAAGCTTAGCAAATCGTTCAAAGGTGGCGAATGTGTCACTCTTACTTACTAAGAAAATAGTCCAACAAAATCGAGAAAAGTCGTCCACTATTACGAAACCATAATAGTTTCCTCCTAGACTTTTAATCCTAGATGGCCCAAATAAATCCATATGGAGAAGCTCGAGAGGTCTCGTTGTTGAAACAATATTTTTGGATTTAAAAGAGATCCTCGTTTGCTTCCCTTTTTGACAAGCATCACAAAGGTGATCCTTGGTGAACTTGATTTTGGGGAGACCTAGGACTAGATCTTTTGAGACTACTTTGTTAAGTAAGTCAAAGTTAACATGTGCTAAACGCCTATGCCATAACCATGAATCTTCACTCATTGTTACAAGGAATTTGTCACTTGTTAACGATACTTCATTTAAGTCAAGCATATAGACATTGTTCACACGAAGACCATTAAACATACTCTTCTTATCATCATTATGTACAATTTTGCAACAATCTTTTGAAAACGATACATTGTATCCTTTGTCACATAATTGACTGATGCTAAGTAGATTGTGTTTAAGACCTTCGACAAGCAAAACATCAGAAATAGTAGTAGAGGAGGGATTACCTACACTACCTTTCCCAAGTATTGCTCCACGGTTGTTGTCACCATAAGTTACATATCCCTTCTTCTTAGCCACAAAGTCAATGAAGAGAGATATGTCACCTGACATGTGCCTTGAGCATCCACTGTCGAGAACCCATCTTCTCTCGGTAGTCTCGAGGCATTGTACCTGTGACAAGATAATTAACAAGAGAAGGTACCCAATTGCTTATTGGGTCCTGAGTGGTGAGGAACGAAATGGTTGCATTTAGGCATCCATTGATAAATGCCTTTAGGGACTAAAAACCTCCTAAATCTGCATTTAGCAATGGAATGGCCTTTCTTGCAACAATAGAGACAAGAGAAATTTACATTTGGATTGCTTTTGCTATCTTCATCCTTTATAACATATTTATATTTTTGATATGGATTAACCATACTTTTTCGAAAATTTGATTTGTCGATAGCAAAAGTAATCTTGGGCTCAAGAGCCTTGTCAAGTTTGGCTTTTAGGTTTCTTACTTCACCTTGCCAAATGTAACAAGTATCACACCCAAAGTTCATCATTCTACTTTTAAGGTCCTCATAACTTGTTTTTGTGCTTTCCACTATAGAAGCTTTAAGTGCCTCAAGTTTCCGTTCAGATTCTTGAATTTTATGTTCCAAATGAGAAAAAAAATTCTTATTTGAGGCAAGCCTTTTAAAGGCCTCTTTCGCTTCATAGTGTAAAGTATCAAAAGCAGTTTGCAATTCATGATGAGACATACTAGAGGATTTTTCATATTTAGCATGTCGTGCCTGTTTCTTTTTGTTCTTTTGATGAGCAGAAAGACATAGATTTGCATTTTCATCTTCATCACTAGAACTTTCATCATCGGAGGAGTCGCTATCGCTTTCCCAAGCTATGTATGCTCTCCTTGGCTTTGATGGTTTCTTGTGTGATTTGTATGAATCTTTTTCTTTTGTCTTTTTGTTCATTGGACAGTCCGGTTTGTAGTGACCCGGCTTTCCACACTTATAGCACGACCCTCTAGTTGTTTTTCCTTTTGAGTCATCATTTTTAGAGAACCTAGATTGCTTCCGGAAGTTTACCAAGTTCTTCTCGGAATGTTGGATGCCGTTCTTTCTCACGTAACGGTTGTAGCGTTTGACGAACAGCCCCATATCTTCACTTTTGTCCTCTTCTTCTTCGTCACTCGATGAATAATCACTTTGCTCTTTTGCTTGAGACTTTGAGGAGGAAGTCTTTAGAGCTATTGATTTATTTTCACTCACCTTTGCTTTGTCTTTCTTGTCTTTCTTTTCGTGTTGTTCCAGGCTTAACAGAACTTGTTCGTGCTCTTGTAGTTTACCGAACAATGTTGTCAAGTCCAAAGTGGTAAGATCATTTGCCTCTTTGATGGCGGTCACTTTCGGCTGCCATTCCCTGTTGAGACATCTTAAGATCTTATTAGTAGCAATATAATTGGAAACAGGCCTACCAAGTGAATGTAATCGATTGATGAGATGAGTGAATCTCTTTTGCATGTCAGCAATGGTTTCCCCTTGCTCCATGAAGAAGAGATCAAACTCTTGTGTTAGTGTATTGATTCTAGCCAATTTAACATCATTCGTCCCCTCATGGGCAATTTGTAGTGAATCCCACATAGCCTTAGCAGTAGGACAATGGGATACACGATAGTATTCATCTACGCCTAATGAGGAGATTAGGATATTTTTGGCTTTCCAATCATAATTGTATTTCTTTTCATCATCATCGGTCCATTGTGCTTCGGGCTTAGGCACCACTTCGTTGTTCTCATTGGTCATGGTTATTTGAATTGGACCATTGAGAATAACATTCCATATTTTTCTATCTATGGAATTTATGTGCACCCGCATACAGTCTTTCCAATAACTATAATTTTCACCATTGAAAACAGGAGCTCTATTGTAAGCCCCTTTAGGTTCGTTAGCCATTTTCTATCAAAGTTGTATTTTGAAGCACGGAGTGAACCGGAGCTCCTGATACCACTTGTTAGACTATGGCACGGATCTAGAAGGGGGGGTTGAATAGATCCCAATTAAAAACTTGAGTCGGCGCTACCAATTTGAAAGAAAATTGGTTTTGAAAATTTGTTTTAAATGCAGAAGCGGCCGAGGAAAATTTTAGTCTAAAACGAACCGTTATTGGAAAACCGGATATGCGTTAAGCTAATGGATTAGAGATAAAATGAAATACAAATCACTACACTATTTGCACACTCAATTGATGTATTTCACTAACTAGCAAGCCTAGTTCCAATGATCCAAAATACCAAGTTAAACTGAATGCAAACTTAAGACAACTTTGGCTTATGCAAATTCACAAACACTTGGTGTGCATACACTCCAAGAGATATTTGAGTTGAGTAAGTAATTCAAATTTATCTAGTACAATATACTATTGTACTTTGTATTCAAACAGCAATTTTAATCTCTTACTCAACTTATATCAACGTTTGGTAAAATTGCTTAAACTAAAATCACTTAATTTTTAAGCTGAAAATCACTTATGCAGAAAATTAAAGAAGACAGAGATTTGATGAGGCAGTTCCCCCGCCGTCCTCGCTTCGGGGTACGTCTGCCCTCAATTCTAAAAATAGAATTGAGATGATTAATTAGATATCACCTGTGAAATTTAATCGTTTATACAAGGATTGCAAAGCATGTAAACAACAGAACTTCCAAAGTGTTGAATGATGCTTCCTTTCCTTGCTCCTTGATTCAAGATGAATCAAGACCTTCGATCGTTGTTGCTAGACCTCCGATTCCAGCCCCTTTGTTGAAGAATATTCCGTTCTTCAAACCCTCGGCCCGGCTGATCTCAAACACAACGAGTCGAACCCGAATCCTTCACTTCAATGCCACCGAATCCGCTACTAGACTGATGAAGACTTCCTCTTCTCAATCGCCTTCGCTCGGCTGAATATTGAAGAACAATTCGTCCAAAAACCCCCAAACACAAACCCGTATTGGAGGACAAAACCCTAACGGTTTTATTCAAGAAAGAACCTGCCACAAGCTTCAACCCGAACTGGATTCTTCGATCACAGCTTCGAACCTTATCACCTTTACTCGATCACGAACCACATCAAAAGTAATTGTTTGCAGATGATGAGTTGTGAAATGTTGAAGATGAAGATGATGAGTCTTGGACACCTTTTTCACTCTTTCTTGTTTCCTTGAACACTTGAACTCAAATTAGCAAATGTTGGTTAACAAAAGTGTTTTGACTTATATATATAGTAACTGACAAACAAACCAAAAATAACAGACTTTCAAACAGTGGAAATAACTCAGAAAACTGAGTTTACGCACGAGCGGTCGACCATAGGTCGGCGTGCGCTGAGCCGTGAGTGATGCGCCGACCCCTATGGTCGACCCATGGTTCCATGCGCTGACCCAGGATAACTTCATTAAGCCATGCGCTGACTTCTGGTCGACTCAAGGAATTTTTGCGCTAACCCGTGAGTTATGCGCCGACCCTTATGGTCGACGCAAAGAAGCATGCGCTGACCAATCTCAGTTCTGCTGAGCTTTGCGCTGACCCGTGAGCTTTGAGCTGACCCCTATGGTCGACTCAAGGCCTTCAAATCTGCATAAAACCGTGTTTTGTGATTTTCATGCATTTCGTCATGATCACACTTTGTCCACATATGTTTTTGATCATTATAATAGGTTTAGACAAACATAGAAAAGGATATGGTGGGTAATGTGTTTCATTTGTTTGTAGACGTGCATGATGGTCTTTTGTCATCATCGAAACTTGCGATCGTATGTTGTCTGACTCTTTGTCTTTACATGGAATTCTCCATTATCCTAGCCTGCCACGTCATTTAATGACCAAGGCAATGGAGTTCGCCATTGCCGTAATGGCGTTCGCCATTATCATGCAGAAGTAGTTTTCTACGTGGGAGCAGTTTCTCAACCGTTTTTCCTATTTTCTTTTCCCTCCACTTTGTTGGCACGACCTGAGGAAGTTACAAGGGTGGATACCTCTATAAATAGGACTCTTAGGGGTGTTTCAAAAGCATCAAGTTGTGCAGAAGCTCTGTCGAATTTTCTTCGTAGTCTTAGGCATAAATTTATCTGTAGAAGTGACCATAACTCATATTGAGGGATTGTCACACTTTATTTCCTTTCCTTTTCATTTTACTCTTGGATTAAGAACAAGCCTATCATCATTTTCATTTCAATTCAAAGCCTTCATTTCTTCAATTTCAGGTTTTTACCGTTTTATTATTTATTCTTGTTATTGATGTTACTATATTATATGATATGTTAGTTTTAAGTATAATTGCTTTGATCATGTTATTTCTACTTATAATTATGTCTTGCTAATTTTGTCTGAGTCCGGCGTATGAGGACCTTCGATACCGAAGGGACTCGGTAGAAAAAATAGGTGCGAAATTGTGATTAAATTCTATTTTGTTTTTAGTTTCCAATTGTATGTTTCATTGTTTTGACACGAGAGTGAAGAACAAACTAAGGTTCTAGCTGATAGCGTGGGAGTGTGAGGAAGGAACCGGATAGTGGAAACTAGGCATTGATCCTAAAAACAATGAGAGCACTTTAGATATCGTTTAGGATCTCATTGGTTTTCAAAATATGCTTTCTAATTACAAACGGGTGAGCGAGAGCAAAATCCTGTGGTTATGAGGTGTGGTTTTACTCAATAGCGCGAGAGTGTGAGATAGAGTCTTTAAATAAATATTTTCTATGGAAATTAATCTAATTACAATCATCACCCGAATTCTACAAAGTCGTATAGGAACATGGAATCCATATTCCGGCCTTGTTTTATCATCATTTTCAAACCTTTAGCAATTAGCAGTTATATTTTTGTTCGTATCCTTTTTAACCTTTAGCAATTAGCAATTAGCAGTTATATTTCCATTCGTATCCTTTTAGACTTAGCTTTGCATTGCAATGATAGATAATATTAGTTTGATTATTAGTCTCTGTGGGTTCGACAATCTTTTAAAACTACCCGATAAACTCTATACTTGCAGTTATTATCCAATAGACATGTTCTTCGCGATCAAGTTTTTGGCATCGTTGACGGGGACTAATTAGTCAATATTGTGATTCCGTTGTTGTGCAGTATAGATTAAGGAAACTTTTATTTTATTTATCCTTCTAAATCGTAAATTGTATGCCAAGCACTCGCTCACAAGGCGAAGATCTAGAATAACCAGTTGACGAAGTCGAGAGTTTTATTAATTTACAATGCGGAATTCATAATTTCCGAATTAAGTACAATCTTCCTTTTCCAAAACAAAAATCAAAATCTAAACCAGTTATGGATGAAGGACCACAAAACCTTCCTCTTAAGTATTATGTTATTCCTTCACAAGAGGAACCACATAACAACATTGCTACCCCTTGACGTCGAAAGAAATGATTTCGAGTTAAAACCTTCGCTGTTATCGGACGTTCAACAAAACCAATTTTTAGGTAGTCCTACAGACAATCCAAACATATATTTGTCAGTATTTTTGCAATACACAAACACAGTCAAAGCAAATGGTGTCAGTCCCGAAGCAATTAGACTACATATTTTCCCTTTTTCCTTAAGAGATAGAGCTAGAGCTTGGTTCCAGTCTCTGCCTTCGAACTCTGTAACCACATGGGACGAGTTGAAGAATGTCTTCTTATCCTGATACATCCCACCAAGCAAGACGACTATGCTAAAAGCTCAAATCAACAAATTTAAGCAAAAGACAACGAATCTCTTCTAGGCGCTTGGGAAAGATTCAAGGACATAAGCAATGTCTGATTATCCATACTTTCTACAATGGTCTTTTGTAAAATACTCAAATGAATTTGAGCACTGCAGTTGGCGGTGCTTTAATGGACAAACTATATGACGAAGCCTATGAGCTTATCAAGAACATGAATCAAAATCATTTCCAATGGGGAGGTGAAGGTGTTGCTGTAGAAAAACCAAATCCAAAAGGCGGAATATATGAAGTTAATGGCATAGACCGCATCAATGCTAAAGTGTATACACTTACTCAAAAGATCAAAAGCTTAACCATAACACCAGCAACTACCGTAGATGTAGTAACACCAAATTGTTAATTGTGTGGGACCCCTAGGCACACTGATGTTGATTGTCAGTTATTGGTTGGTATTCCTACCGACCAAGTAAATTACACTTAAGGAAACCCTTATTCCAACACTTACAATCCTGGTTGGAGAAATCATCCAATCTTTTCTTATAAAAACAACAATGCTTTGTTTCCTCCAAACCCATCACCTGCTATTCCACCTGGTTATCAGAAAGGAGCCCCTATTGCTCCACAAACACCTAGAAAGTCAAATCTAGAGATCATGATGGAAAACTTTATGAATGCTCAAGCCCAACAAAACAAAGATTTCACAAATAAAATGCTCATACGAGTGAACTGATGAAACAATTGTCAAGTAAACTTGATGATATGGCTACCCATAATAAAATGTTATAAACCTAAATTTCCCAAGTGGCCCAACAACAAGCAACAATAGCAGCCCCAGCTGGAACATTTTCTGGTCAACCACAACCTAACCCAAAAATACATTCTAATGCTATTACACTACGAAGTGGGACAAAATATAATGCTATATCGCAGTTATAAATTGCGACCTATGACAACACACTAGCAATATCTCTAGACGTGATGAGATGCCACTGAAAGGTATCTTAGAAGTAGAAGTCTTTGATATTTGGGGAATAGATTTCAGGGGCCCTTTTCCATCTTCTTTTGGTAAAAAATACATACTCGTTGTAGTTGATTACACATCGAAATGGATCGAGGCAGTAGCCTCTCCTACTAATGATGCACGAGTAGTCATCAAACTTTTCAAGAATGTGATTTTTCCAAGATTTTATGTACCAAGGATTGTCATTAGCGACGATGGCTCCCATTTCATTTCAATCATCTTTGAAAGACTGTTGCTTAAATATGGAGTCCGACACCGAGTAACAACGCCTTACCACCCTCAAACAAGTAGGCAAGTTGAGGTTTCCAGTAGAGAAATTAAGCAAATATTAGATAAAACTATTGCAACTTCTAGGAAAGATTGGTTTGCAAAACATGTCACCTTCCTGTAGAACTCGAGCATAGAGCTTATTGGGCCGTTAATACCGTAAACATGAATTACATAGCCGCAAGAGAGAGAAATCTTATACATCCATGAACTAGAAGAACTTAGATTACATGTGATCAGTCACCATCTGCACTTAGTTTTCATCATCCATCCAACATGAATCTTCAAGAATCGGTAACACTTTGTTCTTTGTTTTAGTTGATTTCTTAAGTTTATCGGATTTTATAAATTTCTGCTTGTTTTATATTGTATTAGTGGTTCATCTCTTTTCGTCGCATCTTATGCGTTTCCGTGGTAGTACTATTTGGTTTCCAGGTCTAACAATAAGCCCGAAAGATGCGTACCAGAACAATGGAAATCAAGGACATCATGCAAAGCGAGATAAAGCAAAAAAAAGGGGGCTGACATGGGTGCTCGTGTCAGCTGACATGGCCCGTGCCAGCATGTGTAGAGTGGAGATTATGGGAGCCAGAAAACAGGGGGCTGACACGGGTGCCCGTGTCAGCTGACACAGCACGTGTCAGCAAGGGCTGAAGGATTTGAGTTGACAGAGAGCCAACACGGGCGCCCGTGTCACCTGACACGGCCCATGTTGGCCAATTCGCCCTGTTTGCTTATTTTTATTGTTTTGGTCCCTGTGTACGTCCGGAGAGCAGCCTGGGTATTTCACGATGTTTTTAGTTAATTGGGAACTATTTAGTCTGCATTTTGGTGAAGAGAGAGGACACTTTTGATCGTACGAAGAAGAAACAGAAAAGAGAAGAAAGCTTGCAAGGTGTGGAGAAGAAGAGATTTTCAAGATCGGAAGAGATTGAAGATCAACCTTCATCACTGTCATACCCCAAAATTTGCCTGTTAATTTTTATGATAAATTGATTCATGCATGGCATTCATTTCACATTTGCATTCATTCATTAGCATACATTCTCATATAAATTATAAATTTTAATTTATTTATTATGTGATACAGATATAAAAAACTAATAATAATTTTGGTTATCTGTATGATATAAATAAATTTTATATATATAAATAAAATAGTTTTAATTTAATGATAAATAAAAATAGATTTGAATTTTAATTATATAATTAAAATTTTAATTTAATTTTATTTGTTAAAGCTCATTAAATTATAATAACTATTCTTTATAATTGAGTGACTCATGTTCCATTTATTCATTATTTATAAATAGTATTTATTTAGTAATTCACGTTTTTTACTTAATAAAATTTATTTATAAGAGTAACATTTTTTTAAAAGCCCATAAATTATAAAATAATTTTGGTTGATATAAGTAAGAATAATTTTGATTTTTTTTAAATGATGAAAGTAAAAATAGAAATAAGTTTAAATTTTAATTCAATTATGTAACTAAAATTTAATTTAATTTTTATTGGTTAAAAGTCATTTGAATTATTCATTATTTGTATTTAATAAATATTTAGCAAGGTTAAACCCTAACTCTCCTAAAGTATAGGAAGTGATCCAAATATTTAGCAAGTTTAAACCCTAACTCTCCTAAAGTATAGGAAGGGATCCAAATATTTAGCAAGGTTAAACCCTAACTCTCCTAAAGTAAAGGAAGGGATCCAAATATTTAGCAAGGTTAAACCCTAAAGTATAGGAAAGGATCCAAATATTTAGCAAGGTTAAACCCTAATCCACACCATTATAAATACTTCATATGGCTACAGCGAGAAAAAGGGAGACAAAAAAGAGGAGAGATACAGCAGAAGAAGATACACAAGGCAAGGCAGAACCAAGAAGATTCACGGGCAGGGAAAAGAGAAGCAACCATAAAGCACTCATAGCCTGAATAACAACAACACACATACAGTGAGCAAGCTAGAAGAATCAAATCTCCAGTAAGTGTTCATTATGGAATTTGCATCCAGCATGATTACCTTGCAATACTCCTTAATTCATGCATGAATAATATTGATTTAATATATATATATATATATATATATATATATATATATTGAGATGATGTATTCATGGTTTGGTGGATGTTGATATTGCTTTATTCAAGTATGCATCTGTTCTTGATATGTCATAGCATGTTGGAGAAATTCTGTTTGCATGATTAAAGAATTATATCTGCCATTTAATTATTATTATATGAGTGTTGTTTCTAGCATGATTATGTTTATTTCACATGTTGTTATTACATAATAATGATGATGATGATATAATGGTGATAATATAAATCCTTGGTTGTCTTCAACATGTATGTGTAAGGTTTGTTTTATCATTATCACTTGCAGTAAAGAGAACTAATACATGAGTAAAATAATATAAGCTTCTTGATTTGTGCATGGCTATTTTTATTATTGCATGATGATTACATATGATCTTATTTTATGTGTGTGGTTGGATATAAGATGAAGTTACAGGTTTGTTATATTCACATGAAAGAAACAGCATGAGAAAAAATGAAGTAGCTTGCCGTAAGAGAGAAAGCTGTAACATGCATGGTGGTGTTGTGTCAAAATGGAAAAAGCCATCTAGAATTAATATATATTTTAATGGATGCAAATAAATAACGAATGGACCAACATGACTCGTTGGTAGCTCGCCCTCACTGCAACATAGAGGTCCTGGGTTTGAGCCCTTAGGACCTATTTTTTAGCTTTTCAGTTTTTTTATTATGTTTACTCCCTTTCCACTATAATTAATTCACCACTATTTTTCTATTATTAAAATAAAACCCATTAATTAATTTTCTAATTAATATATTATATTAGTTATTTAAACTAGGATATAATTTAATCTAGTTTATTAATTAAATTTTCATATATCACTTAATTAATTAAAATGGGCTATTTTGAATAATAAAAATCTAATTATATTTTTTTTCTCTTTTCTTTTAAAATTTCTATCAATTTAGTCTAAGTTTTTCCATAAATTCATAAAAAAATAGTTTCTATTATTATAGACTAAAAATATTCTTAATTCATTCTTAAATTTAGTTTATTTATTTCATTTGTCATGAACTTTCTACGCCCTTTTAATTTTGTACTCGTTAATTAAGATTTAGATATTTTATATCCCCTTTTAAATTATGTACCCCCATCCCGAAGCCATGTAATAGCGTAGTCTTATTTTTCGCACTTTAATTTTTCCATACTGTGAATATAACTGTCTTCATGTATGCTAATAGGATTGCATGGAAAGATAAATTATCGAACTTAGATAAATTAATTCAAGATAATATATCCGAATCCAATCATTTCCACACTTGCACCTCTAGGGTAACCCTCTCTTTATTGCCTTACGATATTACGGTCATGTCCCGCGAATGTAGGGATACCCTTAGCAAAGACCCTTTCAATTAAATCATCATTATCCCTAAACAGATAAGTCATAGTCCATTCGATCAAAAGGTCAATGTCCCTACAAGATAAATCATAGTCCCTCGAACGTTGCCTTCGAATATGTGACCCTGTCCCTCGAACGTTGCCTTCGAATATATGACTTTGTCCCTCGATGACCCTTCGTGGTAGCCTACGATTAAATGATGATCGTCCCTTCGAATGCTAAGGTATCCTTACAAATGTTGCCTTCAATGACCAATCGACGACCCCACGATGTCCCTTTACATCCAAAGGATAAGACTACTTACTTCTCAATAGTAAGGATAATTTTACCCTCCTAAGGATAGGAAATACCTATAAAGACCTTGGTTAGGTATAACTCTTAAATGCTTGCTCACAGCTTAAATTACTTTTCACACCTCACACTTTTCAAAACATCTTTTAGAAAATCACCACTTGGTATACATTCGCACCAGAATCATCGCCGAGTTATATTTTTCTAAACATCTTTCAAAATCAAACGAGATAAACACTTTGTATACATTCGTACAAGAATCATTACAAAGTTAAACTCTCCTTTCAAAATATTTTCTAAACACACCACATTTCTCAAACACTTTCTCAAACAAGGAAAACATAAGTGAGTTAAGCAATTAAGAGCCCATGGATAACCATGGATACAAAGGGTGCTAACACCTTCCCTTTGTATAATATACCTCCCGAACTCAAAATCTAATCAAGGTCTTTCCTGTTCTTTTCCGCCTTTCCTTATTGGATAAAAGAAAAGTCGGTGGCGACTCTTGCTATCCGCAACATTGCTTTTCAAAGCAAAAACACAAAGTCAGTTCACCGTATCACAGAACTGGCGACTCTGCTGGGGACTCTTAAAAAGAGAGGTTACCTTAAAGATAAGATTACTTATGTTTTCGAATTGTTTCTTTGTCTGATTTACTTTTAAGGGATTGTTTGTGTATTCTATGCTTGAGTGAAAGATCCTACACCCGGATCTAGTGTACCTTAGGGAAGTAGCAAGAGATCATCGCGACTGTCCGGCGTATACTGGAATGGTTAAAATGATGGCTACGGTTAATGTGACACTTTGGATGTCCTGATGTTCCTCATGTTTACTTGAGGAAAAACTTGGCGTCTGCGTGGGTCATCAAAGCATTAACCAAACCTTTAGAACCCTAATTGACTCATCCTAGCCATTAGAAAGTAGTGAGATAACTGAATTCGGTTCCGACTGGGGTTGGTTGATACTCGATACTACACTCTTTGAGATTGGACTTTAGGGAAATTTTGGTCAACCGCTTGGTGTTGCACTGAAGTGGACTTAAGTAAAGGTCAATGATTTGAGATCGTTCTAGAACCCGGTTACTATTCTAGGACAGGTCGAACCAACCAAACTTCAGTGGGGAGGGTATATACCTATGGAACTCATGCAAGCCTTAAAACCTAGGAATGATTGTGGTGTGACTTGTTTGTGCTTGTTACTTACTTGACATCATAACATCATAACATCATGACATCATGGCATTGTACTAACCATTTCGAGGACTTAGGGATTTAACTTTGCTCTGTTTTATAAGGCTATGGCTTCCAGGAAGACCATTCGGATCAATTTTGTAGCGACCTCTACTCAACTCAAGGATTTAGTGTCAGAACTTCCCGATCATGCTCATTTCATCAAGAAACATGGTTATCTCCTCAATTTAGTTACCACCGGTTTCAAGGAAGATATGATGAGAGTTCTATTCCAGTTCTTCGATCCTAAACATCATTGCTTCACCTTCCCAGATTATCAGTTGGTACCCACACTAGAAGAATTTTCCAGGTTGCTTGGGATACCTATCCTTGATCAAACACCTTTCAGTGGTTTAGAAAAGATTCCGAGGTCTGAAGAGGTTGTCGCGGCTTTACACATGACAAAGTCCGACATTGAAACTAATTGGGTAACAAGAAGTGAAGTTAAGGGTTTACTTGCCAAATTTCTGATAAATAAGGCCCGAGAATTCCTAAAAGCTATGAGTGTCCACGCTTTCGAAGATGTTCTAGCATTACTAATCTATGGTTTGGTGCTATTTCCTAATCCGGATCAATTCATAGACATGAATGATGTTAAGATATTTCTTACCCATAACCCTGTGCCCACCTTGCTTGGAGACATTTTGCATTCCCTTCACACTCGTACTATGAAAAGGCAAGGGACTCTCATGTGCTGCGTACCTTTATTATCTAGGTGCTTTATTTCGCACCTTCCTCAATCAGTCTTGAAGAATGAGCAAAATTTGAAATGGTCTCAAAGGATAATGTCACTTTCCCATTCAGACATCCATTGGTGTCCCCAACCCAAAGAAAATGTTATCATCATTGACCGTTGTGGAGAATTCTCTAACGTACCACTCCTGGGGATAAGAGGAGGTATTACTTATAATCCTACTTTAGCCCTACGTCAGTTTGGTTATGCTCGAAGAGATGGTCCACATGAAATAATTATCCAAGGCACTGTGTTTGACTATGACAACGATTCTCAAGGTCTCCGTCAAAGGTTTGTACGAGCTTGGGGCATGGTGAAAAGAAGTACTTTAGGACAGAAAAACTCTATTCCTATGAAACCTTATCTCAGATGGGTACGCGCCAGAGCTTGTGAGCTTATAATGCCATATCTTGCAATCGGACCTCTGATCGTTGAACCAAAAGTTGAAGGAGGTACCCCTCAGATCATTCCTTATCCAGATATTCCTACCAATGTTGAAGAATTGAAGAAATCTTGGATCCGGTTGAGAGAGGAAAGGGATACTTTTGAAGCTCAGTTCTGTGCTGAAAGGAAGAAAGTATTAGAGCTCACTAGCCAGCTTAATGAGGAACGAAGTCTCAATGCATATCTCCACCCAAAAAGAAGCCATCCCTGTGAGACTTGAGCTTTCATTTTTTCTTGTAATGAACATTGATTAAAGAAATTATTAATAAAAGTTCCCCTTTTTGGTGGTTTACGCAAAGCTAAATTCCAAAAGTCCTTGAAAACATTTCATACATTGCATAGCATAACATAACATTGCATAACAGGTACTCTAAAGGATCAATGTTCTCACGGTCTTCCTCTCAAACAGAAAAATGGCCCTCGAACAAACTGTCAAGGATCTCCAGGCTCAGAATGCTCAATTCCAGGAGATGATCTTGAACTTCTCCAAGGGGCATGAGGAACTGAAGACTCTATTGCTCGAGAAGAAGAAGGACAAGAAATCTGTGAGTTACATTAACCCGGGAAGAAGGCTTAAAGGACAGGCTACAGGAGTCAAGATTGGAATTCCGAAGGATAAAGAAGATGAGACAGAAAATGATTCGGAAGATGAGAATGCTGATCCCTTCAACCCTGAGGACGACTATGAAAATTATGAAAATGAACAGTACTCTCCGAAAGATGATAAGTATAAGTTGCTGGAAGAACGTATGCTAGCTATGGAGGGTCAGAAGGCGCCCGATCTGGATTTCGAAAGCTTAGGTCTGGTCTCTGATGTGGTCATTCCTCGCAAATTCAAGGTCCCCGCTTTCACTAAGTATGATGGTGCGTCTTGTCCTCAGATGCATCTGAGAGCTTATGTGAGAAAGATTCAGCCGTATACCACTGATAGGAAGCTATGGATCAATTTCTTCCAAGAGAGTCTGTCTGGCACACAATTAGAGTGGTATTATCAGCTCGAGAGCTCTAACATCCGCACCTGGACTGATTTAGCGACAACTTTCTACAAGCACTACCAGTATAATTCTGAATTAGCGCCTACTCGGCTACAGCTGCAAAATATGACTATGGGCTCTAAAGAAAGCTTCAAAGAATATGCTCAAAAATGGAGAGATTTGGCTGGCAGAGTCAAACCCCCTATGACTGATCGAGAATTAGTGGGCATGTTCATGGGTACACTGACTGGCCCATTCTATAACCATCTATTGGGAAGTTCCTCATTGGGTTTCACTGAACTTATATTGACGGGTGAACATGTTGAAAGCGGCATTCGAAGTGGAAAGATACAGGCGGCTACCTCTGCAAGCACCAAAAAGTTTTATCAGGGGAAGAATGAATCAAATGCTGTGTATGGTCAAAGGGGTCATAACAAGAAAAATCGTGACCATACTGTTGGAGCAGTTACGATTGCAGCACCGCCATCTCAAAACTTCCAACACAGACAAGACAGGCCAAGAAGGCAGTTTACCAATATCAATATGACTTTAGCACAAGCACTGCAGGGTATGCTAAAAGCAAATTTAATTACCCTCAGAGATCCGCCTGCAAATCCCAACACTACTTCTCCTCGTTATAATCCCAATGCTAGGTGTGCATACCACTCCGATAGCCCCGGGCATGATACAAACGATTGTTGGTTGTTGAAGAATAAGATTCAGGATATGATCGACGCTGGAGAAATTGAATTTGATCCTCCGGAGACTCCTAATGTCATCACTGCTCCTATGCCTAATCATGACAAGACTGTTAATGATGTGGATGACAATTCTCACGTTACTAATGTAGTTGACTTAGCATCTCCTCTCCTGATCATCAAGAAGAATTTATTGCATGCTGGTTTATTTCCAGGTTGTGCTGAAACTTGCGATCTCTGTATACTCCGACCCAATGATTGCATGAAGTTGAGGAATGGTATTCAACGGCTGATGGATGATCGTACAATTCTCTTTAAAAAGATTCCTAAGGTGGAAAACCCTATTGAAGAAATATCTGTGATTGCTAGGTCCAAAGTTCCAGTGAAGATTACCGCTACTAGAGTGCCTGTGAAGATTACTGCTGAGCCCAAGGTAGCTCCCCTAATTATTACTGCACCTGGCCCAGTACTGTATTCCTCAAGCAAAGCCATTCCGTGGAATTATGGAGGTGATGTTTACATCCACGGCATAAAGCAAGATGATAATTCTGCTAATCCTAATGACGTTGACATTGTTGGGACTAGTAAAATTACTCGAAGTGGAAGGATCTTCTCTCTAGAAATCTCACCTCCCGCCCCTGAAACTCGAGGAAAGGGACCAGTAATCAATCCTTCTCAGTCAAAGACACCAGTCGAAGTTACTACCGAAGATGTTGCCAAGCAGGAAATGGAAGAAATGCTGAAAATCATCCGTAAGAGTGATTTTGATGTGGTAGAACAGATGGGGCATACTCCGTCTAAAATTTCGATGTTATCCTTGTTGTTATCTTCTGAATCTCATGCTAATGCGTTGTTAAAATTCTTGAAGACCGCTTATGTACCTCAGGAGACATCTGTCGATCAGTTAGAAAATTATGTTGCTAACTTGGCTGTTGATAATGGCATAGGCTTTTCTGATGCTGACCTGACACCAGCAGGAAAGAATCATAATAAAGCTCTGCATATCTCCATTGAGTGTAAGGGGATCACCTTGTCTCATGTGTTGATCGACAATGGCTCTTCTTTGAATGTGCTACCGAAAGTTGTGCTCGATAAGCTTGACTGTAAAAGCATTGAACTGAAACCTAGTGACGTTATGGTGCGTGCTTACGATGGTGCGAAGAGTGTTGTCCATGGTGAAGTGGTTCTCCCTATCAAGATAGGACCTCAAGTCTTCAACACTACCTGTTATGTAATGAACATTCGTCCTGCCTATTCCTGCTTGCTGGGACGCTCTTGGATCCATGGGGCAAGTGCTGTAGCTTCGTCTCTCCATCAAAAGCTGAGGTATCCAATAGAGGGAAAGATTGTCATTGTGTGTGGAGAAGAAGAGTATATTGTCAGTAGTGTGCATACCTTCAGATACGTCGAGATGGATGGTGAATTCTTTGAGACTCCTTCTCAGTCATTTGAAGTAGTTCCTCCGACCAGTCCTGTCCTTAAGCCAACTTCCCGTGTGCCCAAGGTGATTCGTGCTCCTCCTGCTATGATTTCTCTGAAAGATGCTCAAGCCGTGGTTGAAGATGGTGGTCGTACTGGCTGGGGTCAACTGATCGATGTACCGTACAAGTCTGATAAATTTGGCCTGGGGTTTAGCTCTGAAAAGATAGTCAAAGATCAAATTAATGTTGTACAAGATGTTGATAACGATTGCGACTTGGATAGCTGGATTTTCCCAACAATTGGTGACGGACTCAATAATTGGAAGGCTGAAGACACTATCCCGATTTCCTTTAGTCAGGAGTAATTGTTATTGCTTATTTTAGTGTTTCAAATTTTGTAATTTTTATTATGAACAATTGAACTTCTTAAAGCATTGTGTCTATGCCCGGGGCACAATAGCTAATTTGTTAAGGGTTTTGTCATTTTCATAAGCATATTCACATTCAATAAATCAATGGACTTTTTGCATTCAAATATTGCGCTCTTTATCTTTCCTGTCATCTTTCAAATAAGCTATGTTTTCTTACACACACTCACGTAACAAATTGCAGATCCATATCCACTCTGGATCCTGTTGATAATAATTCTGCTACTGTTAATTATGGCTTTAAAAATCCGATCTACCAAGTCGAGGATGGAAGTGAGGAATATTGTGAAGTGCCTGGAGAGCTTGTCAGACTGTTATTGCAAGAAGAAAAGACTATACAGCCGCATGAGGAATCAATTGAAATTGTAAATTTGGGTACTGAAGTAGACAAGAAAGAAGTCAAAATAGGAGCAGGCTTGGAAAACAGTGTCAAAGAAAGATTGATTCAGATGTTACATGACTATGTAGAGATTTTTTCTTGGTCTTATGAAGACATGCCAGGACTGGATACTGATATAGTAGTACATCGTTTACCGATGAAGGAAGATTGTCATCCTGTTAAGCAAAAGGTTTGTCGCATGCGTCCTGAACTGTCTGAGAAAATCAAAGCCGAGGTTATGAAACAATTTAATGCAGGTTTTCTAGTTGTTACTTCTTATCCTCAATGGGTTGCTAATGTGGTACCAATGCCAAAGAAGGATGGTAAGGTGCGAATGTGTGTAGATTACAGAGATTTGAATAAAGCAAGTCCCAAAGATGACTATCCACTTCCGCACATTGATGTTCTGGTAGATAACACCGCTCAACACAAGGTATTCTCATTCATGGATGGATTCTCAGGTTATAACCAGATTAAGATGGCACCTGAAGACATGGAGAAAACTACGTTTGTGACGCAATGTGGCACTTTCTATTACAAAGTAATGCCATTCGGTTTAAAGAATGCAGGGGCAACATACCAGCGTGCTATGATGGTTTTGTTCCATGATATGATCCATCACGAAATAGAGGTATATGTGGATGACATGATAGCCAAATCTCATACTGAAGAAGAACATCTCGATCATTTATACAAACTGTTTGAGAGGTTGAAGAAATACAAGTTGAGATTGAACCCGAACAAATGCACCTTTGGAGTAAGATCCGGTAAACTCTTGGGCTTTATTGTCAGTGGTAAAGGAATTTAGGTTGACCCGGCTAAGGTGAGAGCTATTCAAGAAATGCCAGTTCCCCGTACAGATAAAGAAGTCAGAGGTTTCTTGGGACGCTTTAATTACAATGCCCGATTTATCTTCCATTTGACTGCTACTTGCAAACCCATCTTCAAATTACTGAGGAAAAATCAAGAGATAATATGGAATGATGAATGTCAAGAAGCTTTTGACAAAATCAAGAAGTATCTCCAGGAACCTCCAATTCTGATGCCACCAGTTGAAGGAAGACCTCTAATCATGTATTTGACCGTGTTAGAAAATTCAATGGGGTGTGTGTTGGGGCAACATGACGAGTCTGGTCGAAAAGAGCATGCAATATACTACCTTAGCAAAAAGTTTACCGACTGTGAAACAAGATACTCATTGCTTGAGAAAACTTGCTGTGCTTTGGCTTGGGCTGCTCGCCGACTAAGACAATATATGTTAAATCATACCACTTTATTGATTTCTAAGATGGATCCTATCAAATATATATTTGAGAAACCTACTCTCTCCGGAAGAATAGCAAGATGGCAGATGATTTTAATAGAGTATGATATCCAGTATACTACCCAGAAAGCAATCAAAGGAAGCGTGTTAGCTGATCATTTGGCTCATCAAGCAGTTGATGATTACCAATCTATGAATTTTGAGTTCCCTGATGAGGATGTTATGCTTGTTACTGATTATGAAGAACCTGGACCGGATGAAGGACCCGAACTGGGATCCCGATGGACTATGGTTTTTGATGGATCTTCTAATGCATTAGGCAATGGTGTTGGTGTTGTAATTAGTTCTCCCAAGGGTTGCCATGCGCCTTTCACTGCTAGACTATGTTTTGATTGTACCAACAATATGGCTGAGTATGAAGCATGTATTTTGGGACTCAGAGCTGCTATAGACCTGAGAATCAAGTTTTTGAGTGTGTACGGAGACTCAGCCTTAGTAATCAGTCAGATCAAAGGAGAATGGGACACTAAACATTCGAATCTCATCCCTTATCGAGAGCGGGTGTTGACATTAATCGCATACTCTGAAGAGATTACATTCGAACATATTCCACGAGAAGAGAATCAGTTGGCGGACGCATTGGCTACCATGTCGTCTATGTTCAGAGTCAGATGGGACAATGAAGCTCCCATGATCACCATTGAACGATTAGATGAACCAACATATTGTTACGAACTTAATACTGATGAAGTAGAAGAGAAATCTTGGTTCCACGAAGTAAAAAGATATTTAGAAACTCAGGAATACCCTGAAGGGGTATCCATCAATGACAGAAAATTTCTGAGGAAGTTCTCCGCTAAATTCTTTTTGAGTAATGGAGTATTATACAAACGTAATCATGATTCGACTTTGGTTCGCTGTGTGGATAAAAAGGAAGCAGAAAAGATTATGGAAGACATGCATGACGGTATTTTTGGGACTCATTCTAGTGGACATACGATGACCAAGAAGATTCTGAGATCAAGGTATTATTGGTCTACCATGGAAGTTGATTGCCACCAGCACTCCAGAACTTGTCACAAGTGCCAGATCTATGCAGACAAAGTACATGTACCTCCTGCTCCATTGAACGCGTTGACAGCCCCTTGGCCCTTTGCAATGTGGGGCATTGATATGATTGGAGAGATTAAACCTACTGCTTCTAATGGACATCGTTTCATTCATGTTGCTATTGATTACTTTACGAAGTGGGTAGAGGCAACCTCATTTGCTTTTGTCACCAAGAATGTGGTGGCACGGTTCATCAAGAATAGTCTTATTTGTCGGTATGGCATCCCTGAAAGAGTTATCACTGATAACGGTACTAATTTGAACAACAAGATGATTACTGAACTCTGCACGCAGTTCAAAATAAAACACCATAACTCTTCTCCGTACCAGACAAAGATGAATGGCGCCGTAGAAGCTGCTAATAAGAATATTAAGAAGATTATACAAAAGATGACAGTAAAATACAAAGACTGACATGAGATGTTACCATTTGCTCTTCATGGTTATCGCACTTCAGTACGCACTTCGACAGGGGCAACTCCTTTCTCTTTAGTCTACGGAATGGAAGCCGTTTTACCAGTGGATGTTCAGATTCCCTCTCTAAGAATTATGAAAGATGCAGGCTTAAATGAAGATGAATGGATTCAGACTTGACTCGATCAGATAAAATCGATTGATGAAAAGAGACTTGCGGCTGTTTGTCATGGGCAGATATATCAGAAGCGCACGACCCAGGCATTTAATAAAAAAGTCAAGAGACAGGTGTATCAAATTGGCGACTTGGTGATAAAGCGTATCATTCAACCACAAGGTGATCCTAGAGGCAAATGGACTCCCACATATGAAGGGTCATTTGTAGTTAAGAAGGTATTCTCTGGTGGAGCCATGATGCTTGCTACAATGGATGGCGAAGATTTCCCGCATCCCGTGAACGTAGACATAGTTAAAAAATACTACGCATAAAAGAGACCCGCTAGGTCGACATATCTAGGAAAAAGTAAGGGCATCCCGGCGAACCAAAAGGGTTCGGGCAAAAATTAGGGATAAACATATAAAAATGTACACCCGGCAAGTCAAAAACCTGAAAAGGCGGCTTGGGCAAAAACGGGTATCCTGGTGGACTAAAAACCTGAAAAGGCGGTCCAGGCAAAAATTAGGGATTAAAGCGTATGACTATGTCCCGTTCTCGATCAGCTTCACCAATGCCAAAGAGACTGAACAAGCCAATCACTTCTATCCGACAACAAGAGATGAGATGCTTGAAGACATAATAACAGTAGTAGAATTAAAATCAATAGGACTTTTTTTTCATAGCTGTTTTTTCTTTGCTTTCTTGACAATTTCCTCTTACTAGGATTTCTGTCTCCTTGTATTAAAATTGCTTGTTTATAGGCCCCTTTTCAAAATCAATACAATTTTATTTCCAAAAAGATACTTTTGTTTTACTTTCTCCATTTTGTTTGCATAAACGTTCATTGATTTAACTCGAATTAATATATGCATTTGAATATGATTGATGTTTACCGAAAATACATGCATAAAATAGAAATAGCAATTACTAAAAGACTTTAGGATCAAGGATAAGGTTTAACCATGCGTTCTAACAAATCGGGTTGCAAATCCTATTCCCCAGCAAAACCAGTTATTCCCAGAAGAAATTGGCACTACTAGACAGACTGGTCATCTCTTTTATCCCCAGTCAGGTTCTGTTGAATATTTCTACCATCAGACAGAAATCAAATATCCCCAACTAAGAAAGGGTCATCATAACAAATATCTCCAACCAGAATATCGGGATTTATTTTCCCATGGTAAAAAATTTCAGACGCATAATTCATTCATGCATCATTTCACAGCATATACATGCATGCAATGTTCGCATTTATTTTCAAGAGCATAAAACATCTCATGCATCATGACATAGCATGAGGCTAACTCTTTTTTTTTCCAGGTTAATTATCCTCCTGATACAGTCAAAATAAAGATTCATTCAGACGGATATCTTTATCGATTACATTCAAGATTCAGATACATCTTTCAGATATAATCCATATGAATATTCATTCTGACAAGCATTCTGATATCCTCCTAATGATGGCATCTTTAAGCCCATCCCAGACATTTATTGCAAATACAACATATACAAATGTTATCAGATATAGCCTAACGTACGGCTCATTCTGATTCAGCCTAACGTATGGTTCCTTCAATTGTTCCAATACGGTCTAGCGTACGACCCATTTGGATATTCATCCCCTCAGATACTACCTAGCGTATGGTACATTCTGAAATGTAGTCTAGCGTATGACTACCCCTTTTATCATCAGATACAGCCTAATGGACGGCTCATTCTGCTACTCAGATACGATCTAGTGTATGATCCATTCTGATCTTTTATCCTCAGATACAACCTAATGGACGGCTCATTCTGCAACTCAGATACGGTCTAGTGTACGGCCCAGTCTGGCTCTTCTCATCAGATACTACCTAGCGTACGGTACATTCTGAAATGTAGTCTAACGTAGGACTACTTTTTATCGCCATATACAGCCTAACGGACGGCTCATTCTACTACTCAGATACGATATAGCGTACGATCCATTCTGATATTTATTTCTCCAGATACAGCCTAATAGACGGCTCACTCTGCTACTTAGATACGGTCTAGCGTATGACCCATTCTGATCCTTATCTCATCAGGTTCAGCTCACCCTAATATCACCTAATGGATGACTCATTATACGGTCTAGCGTACGACCCAGTGTGACACCCATGTCTTCAGATATGGCCTAATGTACGACGCACTCTGAAGCTCTCATCATTAAACTTTCTGGATGGCATCTTTAAGTCCATCTCCATCAAGACTATCTTTTAATTAACAAGTGCAAATTTTTGGGGCATTCTAAGTGTTCAATAATCTTCCACCTCCAGATCATGAATGGCGTACATACCATTCTAATTCTCTCGGTTTAAGAATATTGAACAGGGGCAGCTGTCATACCCTAAAATTTGCCTGTTAATTTTTATGATAAATTGATTCATGCATGACATTCATTTCACATATGCATTCATTCATTAGCATACATTCTCATATAAATTATAAATTTTAATTTATTCATTATGTGATACAGATATAAAAAATAATAATAATTTTGGTTATCTGTATGATATAAATAAATTTTATATATATAAATAAAATAGTTTAATTTAATGATAAATAAAAATAGATTTGAATTTTAATTGTATAATTAAAATTTTAAATTAATTTTATTTGTTAAAGCTCATTAAATTATAATAACTATTTTTTATAATTTAGTGACTCATGTTCCATTTATTCATTATTTATAAATAGTATTTATTTAGTAATTCATGTTTTTTACTTAATAAAATTTATTTATAAGAGTAACATTTTTTTAAAAGCCCATAAATTATAAAATAATTTTGGTTGATATAAGTAAGAATAATTTTGATTTTTTTTAAATTATGAAAGTAGAAATAGAAATAGGTTTAAATTTTAATTCAATTATGTAACTAAAATTTAAATTAATTTTTATTGGTTAAAAGTCATTTGAATTATTCATTATTTGTATTTAATAAATATTTAGCAAGGTTAAACCCTAACTCTCCTAAAGTATAGGAAGGGATCCAAATATTTAGCAAGGTTAAACGCTAACTCTCCTAAAGTATAGGAAGGGATCCAAATATTTAGCAAGGTTAAACCCTAACTCTCCTAAAGTATAGGAAGGGATCCAAATATTTAGCAAGGTTAAACCCTAATCCACACCATTATAAATACTTCATATGGCTGCAGCGAGAAAAAGGGAGACAAAAAAGAGGAGAGATACAACAGAAGAAGATACACAAGGCAAGACAGAAGCAAGAAGATTCACGGGCAGGGAAAAGAGAAGAAACCATAAAGCACTCATAGCCTGAATAAGAACAACACACATACAGTGAGCAAGCTAGAAGAATCAAATCCCCAGTAAGTGTTCATTATGGAATTTGCATCCAACATGATTACCTTGCAATACTCCTTAATTCATGCATGAATAATATTGGTTTAATATATATATTGAGATGATGTATTCATGGTTTGGTGGATGTTGATATTGCTTTATTCAAGTATGCATCTGTTCTTGATATGTCATAACATGTTGGAGAAATTCTGTTTCCATGATTAAAGAATTATATCTGCCATTTAATTATTATTATATGAGTGTTGTTTCTAGCATGATTATGTTTATTTCACATGCTGTTATTACATAATAATGATGATGATGATATAATGGTGATAATATAAATTCTTGGTTGTCTTCAACATGTATGTGTAAGGTTTGTTTTATCATTATCACTTGCAGTAAAGAGAACTAATACATGAGTAAAATAATATAAGCTTCTTGATTTGTGCATGGCTATTTTTATTATTGCATGATGATTACATATGATCTTATTTTATGTGTGTGGTTGGATATAAGATGAAGTTACAGGTTTGTTATATTCACATGAAAGAAACAACATGAGAAAAAATAAAGTAGCTTGTCGTAAGAGAGAAAGTTGTAACATGCGTGGTGGTGTTGTGTCAAAATGGAAAAATCCATGTAGAATTAATATATATTTTAATGAAGGCGAATAAATAATGAATGGACCAGGACCTTGGTTCGAGCCCCCAAGACCTATTTTTTAGCTTTTCAGTTTTTTTTACTATGTTTACTCCCTTTCCAGTATAATTAATTCACCACTATTTTTCTATTATTAAAATAAAACCCATTAATTAATTTTGTAATTAATATATTGTATTAGTTATTTAAACTAGGATATAATTTAATCTAGTTTATTAATTAAATTTTCATATATCACTTAATTAATTAAAATTGGCTATTTTGAATAATAAAAATCTAATTATATATTTTTTTCTCTTTTCTTTTAAAATTTCTATCAATTTAGTCTAAGTTTTTTCATAAATTCATAAAAAAAAAGTTTCTATTATTATAGACTAAAAATATTATTAATTCATTCCTAAATTTAGTTTATTTATTTCATTTGTCATGAACTTTCTACGCCCTTTTAATTTTGTACTCGTTAATTAAGATTTAGATATTTTATATCCCTTTTTAAATTATGTACCCCCATCCCAAAGCCATGTAATAGCGTAGTCTTATTTTTCGCACTTTAATTTTTCCATACTGTGAATATAACTGTCTACATGTATGCTAATAGGATTGCATGGAAAGATAAATAATCGAACTTAGATAAATTAATTCAAGATAATATATCTGAATCCAATCATTTCCACACTTGCACCTATATGGTAACCCTCTCTTTGTTGCCTTACGATATTACGGTCATGTCCCGCGAATGTGGGGATACCCTTAGCAAAGACCCTTTCAATTAAATCATCATCATCCCTAAACAGATAAGTCATAGTCCCTTCGATCAAAAGGTTAATGTCCCTACACGATAAATCATAGTCCCTCGAACGTTGCCTTCGAATATGTGACCTTGTCCCTCGAACGTTGCCTTCGAATATATGACTTTGTCCCTGAATGACCCTTCGTTGTAGCCTATGATTAAATGATGATCATCCCTTTGAATGCTAAGGTATCCTTACAAATGTTGCCTTCAATGACCAATCGACGACCCCACGATGTCCCTTTACATCCAAAGGATAAGACTACTTACTTCTCAATAGTAAGGACAATTTTACCCTCCTAAGGATAGGAAATACCTATAAAGACCTTGGTTAGGTATAACTCTTAAATGCTTGCTCACAGCTTAAAATACTTTTCACACCTCACACTTTTCAAAACATCTTTTAGAAAATCACCACTTGGTATACATTCGCACCAGAATCATCGTCGAGTTATATTTTTCTAAACATCTTTCAAAATCAAACGAGATAAACACTTTGTATACATTCGTACAAGAATCATTACAAAGTTAAACTCTCCATTCAAAATATTTTCTAAACACACCACATTTCTCAAACACTTTCTCAAACAAGGAAAACATAAGTGAGTTAAGCAATTAAGAGCCCATGGATAACCATGGATACAAAGGGTGCTAACACCTTCCCTTTGTATAATGTACCTCCCGAACTCAAAATCTAATCAAAGTCTTTCCTGTTCTTTTCCGCCTTTCCTTATTGGATAAAAGAAAAGTCGGGGACGACTCTTGCTATCCGCAACATTGCTTTTCAAAGCAAAAACACAAAGTCAGTTCACCGTATCACAATCACCAAATAATTGTAATGTCTCTATTTTGTAATTTGTTTTCTTTGAATACTATGAGAAGCTAAACCTCCTAATGCTAGGGGGTGTCCCTGAACTTCTACTGTATGAACACTTAGCCTATGTTTTTATGATCATCGACGTTTTCTTAATTCAAATTGTTATACAACGTTCTTAATGCTTTATTTTATAGGACAAATGGAATTTTGATCTATGGTTAAGGTTTAGGTCGGACAAACCACCTTATCGCTTGTTGTATAATAATACTTCGGTTTAATCGCTTAGGAATAATGATCAAACCGTAGTAGCCGTTAATTCTTGATAAATTGCATATTTCGTAACGTCATTTTGAATAGCTAAGGAATTAGGATTGAAATTGACTGTTAATGGTTTTCGGCTAAGGAATTAGAGAAAACAATTCTTGAGAATCGGTTTTGAATAATTACAACGTAGATGTTATATAATATGGAAGTAGTGTAGTACGAAGCAATTCACACATCTTGCCTTAGCATGTTCTCTCATATTGTTTAATAGCTTTTTATACGCTTTATATAATTCATTCTCGTTCTTATTATTTTAAAAACAATCATGAAACCCCCTATGATCTTTTGTTCAATGGAATTATTGTAAAGATTTGTACTTATTACGCAGTCCTCGAGATCGATACTCGGGATAACTCCCATTTTATTACTATATTGGTGCAAATAATATAGTTGCTATTTTACCGATCAAGTTTTTGGCACCATTGTCGGGGACTGCCAAAGTATAAGTTGAAGAATAATTCAATTGAAATTTTATTGCTCTGATACCAAAAAATTTCTGTACTATTGTTTATTTTTATAAATTCTAATAATTGTCTAATTTGTGTATGCGAGATAAGGCCTCAGCTGAATTTCTTTTTGACGCAGAACCAGAAAGACTGCTGCGTGCAAGACGACGAAAAGCTAGACTGGAACTTTCAGAATCAACCCCCATTATTTCTGAGTCTGAAAAAGAAGAAGTTGTTTCAGTTCATTCGGAAGACTCCGAAACCGTATCTGAAACGATGGCTGAAGCTCCACCTCCCGCGGAAAGACTTCTGGGTGACTATGGAGGTGCAAATGCTCCGACAAGAAGGTTAACAATTATGAACCAACCGGTAAATGTTGATCATTTTCAGCTACACCCTTCAATGATTCGTCAACTCGAAAGGAGACCGTTCTCCAGTAAAATCAATGAAGATGTCAACAAGCATTTACAAAGATTTCTGACCATGACGACATCGTTGAAAATTGAGGGACACTTAGAGGAAGCTAAAAAGTTGGTGATGTTTCCGTTTACACTATCGGAAGATGCCGAAGAGTGGTTTTACTCTTTACCCGCAGGAAGCATTACAGCTTGGCAACAAATGGAGACAACATTTTTGAATGAGTACTTCTCTGCTTCTGTGTATATCCGTAAGAGATATGATATTGTTAATTTCAAACAGAAGGAAGGAGAGTCACTCGGAGACGCTTACAAGAGGTTCAAGCGATTGTTGGTTGCATGTCCTACTCATAACATGGATGCAACTGAACATATGCAAAATTTTGTGAATGACCTAAGAATGAAGACTAAGCAACTCATAGACACAGCTGCCGGTGGCTCAACAAATTTTACAACGGCCACTAGAATAAAGGAAATCATCGAAGCCATTGCAACAAATGAGCATCTAGAGCTCTATGACCGCAGTGTAAGTCAACTTGAAGGCATCATTAATCTCAAGCTAGAAAATCAAGTTGTGAAGATGGAAGATCAAATATCAGCTGAAGTAGAACGAAAAATCAAGAAAATGGTTCTTGACATTCAAACGGTGGCACAAGTTCAACCGATTCAGCCTATTGAAGCAGTTAGTTGTGAAATTTGTGGGGGGCTCACTTCGCCATGCATTGTATGGCAACTGCATAACAGGTAGAAGAAATTAATTTTCTGAAGCAGAACAACCCTTACTCCAATACTTATAATCCTGAATGGAAAAATCATCCAAATTTTTCCTAGAAGGACCAACAAGGAAATGCTCAGAAGCAAGCGCCCAATCAATATCAAAGCCAACCACAACAACAGTATCGACCACAACAACAACAACCTTACCAGCAGCAGTTTCACCAATCCCAACAATAATTTCAACAACAGGTTCCAAGAAAAGCATATTGGGAAATTTCCATTGAAAAAATGGCGACTCAAAGTTCACAATTTCAAGAGGAGACTAGAAGTAATCTGAGAAACACTGGTGCTTCAATAAAAAATTTGGAAGTGCAAATGAGTCAGATTGCCCAACAACTCGCGGGTTCTCAAACACCGGGTGCATTACCGAGTGCTACAGTTATAAATCCACGAGAGCATAATAATGTGAGTGCTGTAACCACAAGGAGTGGTAAATCGAAAGAAGTCCCCGAGAAAGATGATGACCAAGAAAATAAGGTTGTGAGTGAAGAGGTGGTAGTACCTAAACTGATGGTTAAAGAAAAAGTTAGTGAATCAAAGGCGGTTGTCAAACTTCTTTTCCCCACAAGAAATAAGAAGAGCAACTTGAGAAGAACTTCGAGAAATTCTTGGAGATGTTCAAAAAGCTTGAGATTAACATTTCGTTCTCGGAGGCACTTGAACAAATGCCCTCTTATGCCAAATTTATGAAGGATATTATTTCAAAAAAGAGGAGCATCGACACTGACCCTATTGTACTAACCGAAACTTGTAGTTCAATTTTGCAGGATATAAAGATTCCAGTGAAGAAGAAAGATCGAGGCTCGGTAACTATCCCTTGCACTATCGGGGATAGATCTTTCAAAAAGGCCCTTATAGACTTGGGGGCAAGTGTGATTCTCATGCCGTTATCCATTTACAAGAGGTTGGGGATTGGAAAAGTGCAAGATACCAGAATGACACTTCAATTTGCTGACCACTCTGTGAAGAGACCTTATGGAGTGGTGGAAGATGTTCTGGTGAAGATTGATTAGTTTGTATTTCCGATGGACTTTGTCATCTTAGAAATGTCGTAAGATGAAGAGATACCACTCATTCTCGGTAGACCATTTTCGGAGACTGGAAGATGTTTGATAGATATAAAAGAGGGCACCATCACTCTAAAAGTTTACGATGAAGAGTTGAAAATTGACGTGCGTAACACCATGAGGTACAAAGATGATATGGCCACCAGTCAACTCATAGAGGTGATTGATCAAATGGTTCTGCAAGAAAATCCTTTAGGTGAACCACAATTTCCCTTGGAGAGAGTTCTAAGTTTATCAATTTCTGAAGACACTCAAGAAGCTGATGAAAAGGAGAGGGAAGTGTTAGCTATGATGGAAACACAACCACCCTTTAAGGGATCCCGATCACTCCGATGGGAAAACTTGAGGGAACCCCAGTTTGAGGAAAAGAAAGATGAGACCAAGAAAGTGGCTGAGCTGAAACAACTGCCTGAAAATCTCAAGTATGTTTTTCTAGATTCTGAAAGGAGATGCCCGACTATTATAATCTCTAATATAGAAGTTTCCCAAGAAGACAAGATCTTCAAGGTTCTGAAGAAGCACAAAAGTGCAATGGGATGGGCGATAGAAGACTTGAAGGGGATTAGCCCTACGGTATGTATGCATAAAATTCTCATGGAGGGGCGATAGAAGACAAGATCTTGGGTAAGTCCTGTTCATGTCGTTCCAAATAAAGGAGGAACTACCGTGATAAAGAATGAGAAAAATGAGTTGCTCCCTACAAGGACTGTCACTGGGTGGAATGTTTGCATCGATTACAGAAGGTTGAATTTGGCGACAAGAAAGGATCACTTTCCTTTACCAGTCATTGATCAGATGTTAGAAAGGTTGGCTAGGCATGACTACTATTGTTTCCTTGATGGATACTCTGGATATAATCAGATAGCGGTTGCACCAGAAGATCAAGAGAAGACAACTTTTACTTGCCCCTATGGTATTTTTGCTTACAGAAGAATGCCATTCTGGTTATGTAATGCACCAGCCACATTTCAAAGATGCATGACTTCCATTTTTGCGGAAATGCTCGAAAAGCATATGGAGGTCTTCATGGATGACTTCTCGGTATTTGGTTTCTCTTTTATAATTGTTTGACTAACCTTTCCCTTGTATTAGAAAGATGCCAACAGACCAACTTGATTCTCAACTGGGAGAAGTGCCACTTCATGGTGCGAGAAGGCATAGTCTTGGGTCACAAAATTTCCCATAAAGGAATAGAAGTGGACCAAGCCAAGATAGAGGTTATAGCAAAGCTACCGCCTCCAATAAACGAAAAAGGTATAAGAAGTTTCTTAGGGCATGCGGGTTTCTACCGTAGGTTCATAAGAGACTTTTCCAAGATAGCTAAACATTTAACTACCCTGTTGGTTAAGGACAAGGCTTTCATTTTTAATAAAGAGTGTCCCGTTGCATTTGAAACTATAAAAAATAAATTGGTGAAGGCACCAATTATCATTGCCCCAAATTGGTCTCTACCTTTTGAGATCATGTTTGAGGCGAGTAACATTGTAGTGGAAGTAGTTCTTGGGCAACATAGAGATAAAATGTTGCATGTCATATATTATGGTAGTCATGTTTTGAACCCTGCATAGATGAACTGTGCGACTACCGAGAAGGAGTTGCTAGCGGTGGTCTATGCCTTCGATAAATTCAGGCAATATCTGTTGGGTTCTAGAGTCATTGTTTATACTGACCATGCTGCTTTGAAGTATTTATTTGCTAAGTAGGACTCGAAGCCAAGACTATTGAGATGGATCTTACTCCTCCAAGAGTTTGATGTGGAAATTCGTGACAAAAGAGGGTGTGAAAATACTGTGGCAGATCACCTCTCTCGAATGTCCCCTATAGAGGAGAATGAGGAAAAGCATCCAATAAAGGATGAGTTTGTTGACGAACACATCCTTGTTGTTATTGGAATGCCTTGGTTCACAGACTACGCGAACTATCTAGTAGGCGAGGTGATCCCTAGCGAATTTGACTCTAACAAAAAGAAAAAGTTTGTGCATGATTGTAGGTTTTACTTGTGGGATGACCCATTCTTGTAGACGGGTTGGTCAGAAGATGTGTTTCCGAAGAAGAACAAAGAGATGTCCTGATAGCATGCCATGACTCTGACTATGGTGGACACTTTAGTGGTGATAGAACCGCAACCAAAGTCCTCCAGTCAGGCTTATACTGGCCTACACTTTTCAAAGATGCTCAGCAAGTAATCAAAGAGTGCGATAAGTGTCAAAGGATGGGAAACATCTCGAAAAGAAATCAGATGCCGCAGAACCCCATGTTGGAAGTTGAACTCTTCGATGTTTGGGGTATCGACTTTATGGGACCATTTCCACCTTCATTTGGAAATAATTACATTTTGGTGGCAGTGGATTATGGATCCAAGTGGGTAGAAGCAGTCGCTCTACCAACGAATGATGCAAAAGTGGTAGTCAAGTTTCTAAAGGAAAATATATTTGTCAGGTTTGGAGTGCTAAGAGCTCTAATAAGTGATGAAGGAACTCATTTCTTAAATCACCTAATGGAGAAGCTACTCTTAAAGAATAATGTAAAACATCGTATAGCCACTCCATACCATCCGCAAACAAGTGGTCAAGTTGAAGTGTCGAATAGACAACTGAAACAAATTCTAGAGAAGACGGTCAACTCATCTCGCAAAGATTGGGCAAGTAAGCTTGATGATGCGCTTTGGGCATACAGAACTAATTTCAAAACACCGATTGGTATGTCCCCTTATCAATTGGTATATGGTAAGGCATGTCACTTACCCTTAGAACTTGAACACAAAGCTTTGTGGGATTCAAAATTCCTTAATTTGTATCTTTCGAAAGCGGGAGAATCCCGAATCCTTCAACTCCATGAGTTAGAAGAATTTAGAAACCGAGCATATGAAAATGCCAAAATCTACAAAGATCAAACAAAGAAATGGCATGATAGAAGGATCTAAAGGAAGGAATTTTGGGAAGGACAAATGGTACTATTGTTTAATTCGAGGATGAAGTTGTTCTCGGGAAAACTGAGATCGAAATGGTCGGATCCGTTTATGGTACACAAGGTATATCCCCATGGAGCAATATAAATAAAAAATCTATCCAACGGGGACATTTGTAAAGTGAATGGCCAAAGGTAGAAGCCTTACAATGTGGAGCAAGAAGTTGGTCAAATTGATGTTGTTCATCTTGTCTGATAAGATGAACAACCGTCGAGCCTGTTAGACGGTGTGTCTAGTGATCGAGAGGGGGGGTGAATAGATCACCTTTTTAAAATTGAACGGATTTAAAATTTTATCAGAGTTTTTAAACTTGGCGGAAAATATCGGTCCCGAATCGACTTCCGTCTATTCTGACACGCGAGTTTAATGCTGGATTTGGATAAGAATGACAGAAATTATTAACACCAGAATCTTAGCTAGTTGAATACACTTATCATTAAAGTCTATTTCCAATGAATAAAACCTGGCTAACAATTTTGTCAAACAGTTGGTGTGTATGTGCTTAATGATGAACAACGGTGGACTTTAGTTTGAAAGTTTTCTTGCCACTATTGTATCGCAAAGGGTACAGCCACAACACACAAACTGATATTGCAAAACTGATGAAAACGTAAAGAAAAGTAAGGAAAGAATATGATACGCAGAGATTTGGTAAGGAAGTTCCCCACGTCGTCCTCGCGTGTGGGTACGTCTCCCTCTCAATTTCAAATGAAATTGAGAACTTTGATTATCAATTATCCCAAATTCGTAGATACAAGGTTACAATACACAGACAGAATTCTAAATTCCAAGAACTTCTTCTTTTATGAAACCTCCACTTGATCTGAGCACGATCAAGAATTTCCTGCACGAAATTGCAAATAATTCACCGGTTCCACGACCTGTTTGCGAAATCCCCCGATCTCCAAACGCAACGCTGCGGCTGAATCTGTTCTGCAAACGTGACTAACAAACCCTCAAGAACACTCCAGTTCTTGAAGGACAAACCAATTGGTTTTTCCTCGAAACCCCCTTCAATCTTCAACTCAGCTAGATCCTCGATCGTTCCACTGAAAAACTCAGCTAGATCCTTAATCGTACCACTGAATGTTATCTCATTGATCCTTTAATCCAAAGAACAAGAATGATTATGTGTTGATGTTCTTGAAGAAAAGTGATTGAGAAGATGAAGAAGATGAAGTCTCTTTCACGTTTCTGATTGCTCCAAAAACAATTGTTGCTACACTCTTTTGATCTTGTGTTCAACTGTTTTTCTTCTCAGAATTCGTATTTGTCCCTGCTGTCACAACATTTCTTATATATGCAAAAACAGAAGTTGTTAGAACATAAAACAGACTTATGCATTGATACATGAGGGTATGCATCGATGCATACTGTAAGATAGATGAGTTTTTGGTGAATTTAAGTGAGCATGGATCGATGCATAATTCGTATGTATTGATGCATATGACATTTTCACTAACATGGATCGATGCATAATTCGCATGCATTGATACATGGGACATTTCAACTAATCATGGATCGATGCAAGGCTCGTATGGATCGATCCATAGAGCATTTTTCCTGTCCATGTATCGATACATGACTCGTATGCATCGATGCATACTGAACAAAAGAATTTTGTGATTTACAACATACTGTATGGATCGATGCATAGGATTATGTGTTGATGCATACTGACACAAAATGGATTTTATGAGTTCTTTTAAGAGATGTATCAATGTAGGTCTTTATGGACAATCACGCAACAATAGAATGGAATAAAAACACAATAAAAACACAAATGTATCATGTAAGGTAATGCACAGCCAACATTTGGATGATGATCACACAATTTGCTATCATTCAAAATTTATTCAAAGTAAAGAATTTTCTCACAAACTCCCCCTTTTTGATGATGGCAAATTTTTGGCAAGATGTGTGATACTCCCCCTGAGTTTGTGCATATCTGCATTTCTCCCCCTTTGTCAACATCAAAAAGAGGAAGAAACAGGTTTATCAAGGCAACATAAAAAGGAGTTTGTAGCAGGACATGGCAAAAAAATTGATAAAAAAGCTAGCAATCACAAAGAAGGAAGCTTCAAGGTAAAGAATCACTCACAAAGAATGACAAATAAGGGCAATAACAGTAGAAGTAAACAGAAAGTGAAAAGCATTTGAGGATTCGAACGAGTTTAAGAATTACATAAGCTAAACCATATATTGTGCAACAAAATAAGACTTGAGCAATATGAGATGAAATGCAGTGAAATGAAATGATGATGGGTTAATGGGGATTGTGGCCACCACAGGACTCCTCATCATCTCTATCATGATCTCTGTAGCTTGGAGGAGGCGGAGGAGGAGGCATTGTGTCTGGATTTTGGCCCATGAAGGAGTAGTGCCTAAATCGGTCCTGAACTTCAATACTTCTAAATCTGTCCATAATACCAGGATTTTCACGGCAGTCATCCATAAAGCCAGACATTTCATTGTAGAAAACTTGGTGCCAAGAGTGTTGATTCTGATACATCCGTGTATGCTCATCATGCCATTCACGATGCTCCTTATGCCACTCATTTTGTTGGACATGCCAATACCGTGCCTCTTCATGACGTTCCTTGTTAGCAAGTTCCATTTGTTGAAGCATATGAGTGATGTCCGCAGTAGGTATTGAAGATGAAGTACCACCGGAGAAAGGAGGAGCAGTAAGTTCAGGCACATAGTTGGTTGGAGACCACCTTCGTGGCACCCAATCACCCCAACCAGCATTGGCCTCAGCTGGAGGCACATCTGCTTCAAGCGCATCCTGCATTTCTTCATCAGGATGATCTTCAACAACATGGATTCGTTCCGAAGGCACATCAAAGTTGTAGATTCTTGTTTTGGATTTTCTTTCAAAGAGGTAGAAGCATTTACGGTCCTTGTCCCACCGATATCCCATATGCGATAAAGTGGAAGAGTCAAACTCTTGAGCAGCAGATGGAGATAGGAGAGGAACTAGAGGGATTGCAACCTTCCAAAACTTAAGAATTTTAATTATTTGAGAGGCATAACCTAGAGCAACATTCTTGGAGCCGTTGCGCGCGAAAAATAGACGTTTTACAAAGTAATTTGCCCAATTTAAGAGAACCTTATTTTGTAGAATGTAGAGAAGGTGTATGCTTGCCCTGTCCAACCGAGAATGTCCACTGTTTGTTGGACGCAGAATGTGTGTGATGATCCAATGAAGAATACGCGGAGTTTTCTTAATCATACCAGACGTGACGTGTTCATCCTCACTCAGCGGTTTGTCTATCTTTAAGATAGATGTAGTAAAGTCCTTCATGTCAAATTCAGTATCAAAATGTAGGTCATGCCAGGACTTGAAAGTTAGCGACGGAGGCGGAATTTGAAACACCGTTTCCCAATCAGAAGCTTCAAAAGTATATGTTCTGACACCGATAGAACACCTAAACATATAGCCTCTACCAGTTTGTAAACCAGCATAAAAGGCCCGAATGAAATCCTCATGGTAGTCATCCTTTGTAGACAGGAATGACCCGAGTCTTTGTGCATCTAGGAGTTCAACCACATCATGGAGATGCAGATGAATAGCACCATTTTTATCAAAGACATGGGGTTTCATAACTAACCTTGTCTTGAAGGAATCCTCAAATTCAGTAGCAATTGCTGGATGAAGCAAGTCTAAGGCATTTGGAGGAATGTCCGGTGGCTGCTGAGAAGTACCAACTGGTTCCTTTCCTTTTCCTTTTCCCTTTGCTCTGGCTGGAATAGTGCGTGGAGGCATGGTGATGAGAGATTTAGGGTTTTAGAGTGAGTGATGATGAGGAAGATTAGGGTTAGCCGCTGGTTTTGGGGTTTATGAGTACTGATGATATGAAGTATTGAGATAGGAAGTGATAAGGGTGGCTGATGTGTCGATGCATGAGAGAGAAAAAATATGCATTTAATTCAAATAGCATCAGTATGTGTCGATGCATGTGGCCATGGGTCGATGCATATCAGGCATTTTTGTTTTTAACAGGTCTATGTATCGATACATGTGACGGATGGATCGATGCATCCTGAACTAGTTTTGAAAAATTTGAAATGCAGAAGATATGAATCGATGCATACATGTTTGGATCGATACATACTGATGCCAAAGCAGATTTTAATGAATTTTTATGCAGTATGGATATGCATTATGAAGTATGTCATGATGGTTATGCCCAAGAATAATTCACAAATCAGATTGTTAATGTACAAACAGTATAGGCAGATAATATATGCGTCCAAATTTACCTCAATGGGAGTAAGAACTTTTGTTCTAACATACACAACCACTTAGTAGTAAAAGAATTGTAGAAGGGAGTGATATTACCTCTGTTGACGTAATCTTGTGATGGATAAATGACATCTAAAACGAATCTCATCAACCAAGGTGAGGCATAATATAATTAAGAACCAACATGCTTAAGACATCAAATGAGACAGATCTAGGATCCCTAATTCACGACGAATGTTGAAGAACGGTTCCGTTGCCAAAGGTTTAGTGAATATATCAGCAAGCTGATTTTTGGAGTCAACATGCTCAAATACAACGTCTTCTTTTTCAACATGGTCGCGAAGAAAGTGATGTCTAATCTCTATGTGTTTAGTGCGTGAGTGTAAAACAGGGTTTTTAGTAAGGTTTATGGCACTAGTGTTGTCACATTTTATAGGAATACGTTTGAGTTGAATGTTAAAGTCTTGTAGTTGCTGCTTTAGCCATAAAATCTGAGCGCAACAACTACCGGCTGCAACGTATTCTGCCTCTGCAGTTGACAAAGCCACCGAAACCTGCTTTTTGCTATGCCAACTTACCAAGGAATTTGAAAACAGGTGACATGTACCACTTGTGCTTTTCCTATCTGATTTGCAGCCAGCAAAATCAGAATCGGAGTACCCTACTAAACTACAATCACTTCCTTTGGAATACCAAAGCCCATATTTAGGTGTTCCGTGAAGATATCTAAATATGCGCTTAACAACTTTTAGGTGTGATTCCTTAGGATTTGATTGATAGCGTGCACACATACAAACACTAAACATGATGTCAGGTCTAGAAGCAGAAAGATACAAGAGAGATCCAATCATACCTCTGAACTTTTTGACATCTACACACTTACCATGCTCATCCTTATCTAGATTTCCGTTGGTAGGCATAGGTGTGTTAATCGATTTCGAGTCATTCATCCCAAAGCGCTTGAGTAGTTCTTTGCAGTATTTTGTTTAACATACTGCTGTACCCTCATCAAGTTGCTTAATTTGCAGTCCTAGGAAGTAATTCAGCTCCCCCATGAGACTCATCTCAAATTCACCCTGCATAACCTCAGAGAATTCATCGACCAAGTGTATGTTAGTTGAACCAAAAATTATATCGTCTACATAGACTTGGACTAGAAGTATGTGCTTTCCCTTGTGTTTAATAAAGAGAGTATTATCCACCTTACCTCTTGAATATCCATGATCAATTAGAAATTTGCTAAGCCTTTCATACCAAACCCGAGGGGCTTGTTTTAGACCATACAAGGCTCGTTTTAATTTGTAGACATAATCTAGATTTTCAGCATTTTGAAAACCAGGAGGTTCTGAGACATATACCTCTTCATTTATGACTCCCTTAAGAAAAGCACTCTTTACGTCCATTTGGTAAAGCTTAAAATCATTAGAACACGCATAGGCAAGCAAAAGACGTATAGCTTCAAGGCGAGCAACTGGAGCATAAGTTTCCTCATAGTCTATGCCCTCCTCTTGGTTATACCCTTGTGCTACTAAACGTGCCTTGTTCCTAGTTATCACTCAGTTTTCATCAAGCTTATTTCTAAAAACCCATTTAGTACCTATGATATGATGATCTCGCGGACGAGGGACAAGTTCCCAAACGTCATTTCTTTTAAATTGATTAAGCTCTTCTTGCATGGCCATTAGCCAACATTCATCAATCAAGGCCTCTTTGGCATTTTTAGGCTCTACTTGTGAAACAAAAGCGAAGTGAGAACAAAAATTACTTATCTTAGAACGATTCATTACTCCCTTTGAAATGTCTCCCAAGATGTTGTCAATAGGATGGTCTTTTGAGGATTTCCAAGCTGTTGGAAGATCATTCATTTCAGCTGTCTTTTCTTCCTCATTTTCTTCATGACTAGTATCTTCCTCCTTCTCATGGGCAGCTGTTTTGGACTGATCAGTTTCCTCAACAGCTTCCTTGAGTATGTCTTCTGTAGATACACCTGCGTCATCAAAAGAAATAACTTTTCCGACATTTTTCGGATAAGACTCATCAAAAGAAATATGAACAGATTCTTCAACAGTATGTAAACGCTTATTATACACTCTATATGCTTTACTTGACAGTGCGTAACCAAGAAAGATACCTTCATCTGCTTTTGCATCAAACTTCCCAATATTTTCCTTACCGTTATTCAAAACAAAACACTTACAACCGAATACGTGAAGATGTGACAGGTTTGGCTTTCTTCCTTTTAAAAGTTCATAAGGGGTTTTATTTAAAGTAGGGCGAATTAAGATTCTGTTTAAAACATAATAAGCTGTGCTAACAGCATCAACCCAAAGGTATTTTGGTAATCCACCCTCATTTAGCATTGTTCTTGCCAACTCCTCTAAAACACGATTTTTACGCTCCACAACACCATTTTGTTGTGGAGTTCGAGGAGCTGAAAAGTTATGCTCAATACCATACTTGTCACAGTACTTCTCAAAGTGATAGTTTTGAAATTCACCACCATGGTCGCTACGAATTGTAACTATTTTGGAATTCATTTTGTTTTGGGACAGATTTGCAAAATTCTTAAAAGCAGAAAAAGTTTCATCTTTGCTACGAAGGAATATAGTCCAAGTAAATCTAGAGTAGTCATCAACTATTACAAAGCCATAGTAATTTCCACCTAGGCTCTTTGTCCTAGAAGGTCCAAAGAGATCCATATGGAGAAGCTCAAGGGGTCGTGAAGTTGAAATTATATTTTTAGACTTAAAAGAGACCCTCGTTTGCTTTCCCATTTGGCACGCGTCACATAGGTGGTCTTTTGAAAATTTCATTTTTGGAAGACCGACTACTAGATCCTTAGATACAACCTTGTTAAGCAAATCGAAATTAACATGCGCTAGACGTCTATGCCAAAGCCAAGAATCATCATTCAAGGTGACTAGACATTTAGTACTTGTTAAAGGTACATCAAAAAGGTCAAGCATATAGATATTGTTTACTCTTATTCCCTTAAACACAACGTTCTGTTCAGCATGTTCAATTATGCAGCAAGTTTTTGTGAAAGAAACTTTATAGCCCATGTCACACAATTGACTTATGCTTAACAAATTATGTTTAAGTCCCTCTACTAGGTGGACATTAGAAATAGTAGTGGTGGAGGGATTACCTACACTACCTTTGCCGAGTATAGCTCCTTTGTTATTGTCTCCATAAGTAACATATCCCTTCTTCTTTGCTTTGAAGTCTATGAAAAGCGATATGTCACCGGTCATGTGCCTTGAGCAACCGCTGTCAAGAAACCATCTTCTATCTACGGAAGCAAGACACTCATCCTACAATATCAAAAGAGAGAAGTTGGTACCCAATTTTCATTGGGTCCAAGTGGGTAAGTGCTAACATGGTTGCCTTTTGGCTTCCATTGATAAATACCTTTAGGAACAAGAAATCTCCTAAACTTGCATTTCTCAATGGTATGGCCAGCATGACAACAATAATGACATAAACCATGATGATGTGTTTGTTGTTTCTTGTTCATTAAATCCTTTAGAATAAAAGAGTATTTTGCATATGGTGGATTTAATGACTTCTTAAACAACCTAGAGTCAACGGCATAAGTAACTTTAGGTTGTAAGGCTTTTTCCAATTTGACCTTGAGAGTGTTTACCTCTTTTTGCCAAATGTGACAAGCTTCACAGTACCTAACTTTACTACATCCGTCAATGTCAATAACTTTTGAATTTTCTGCAATACTAGCTTTTAACCTTTCTAAATCTGTTTCAGCTTTGTATACTTTACCTTCCAAAAATGAAAAAATATGTTTATCGGAAGATAGTCTTTTAAAAGCATCTACAGCTTCGCTATGCAGTTTTTCAAAAGCTATTTTCAATTCGGAAAAAGACATAGAAGAGAAATTATTATAATAGGCTCGTTTTACCTTCTTGTCATTGATTTTCTTCTTGTGGTAGGACAGATTTTTTGTGTGAGCCTTCAGACACAGATTTGCGGCTTCATCACCATCACTTGAGCTTTGTGTACTTGATGAATCACTATCACTTTCCCATGCAATGTACGCTCTTCTTTGTTTGCTGTACCCTTTTGGTGAAGCTTTTCTTTGATCCTTATATTTCATAGGGCAGTCCGTTTTATAATGTCCAGATTTACCATAACTAAAACAAGATCCCCTTCCTCTACTCTTCTTGTTCTCTTCCTGTTTCGAATCGGTAGATTGTCTTCGAAACTTCATGAGGTTTTTGTCGGAATGCTTGACTCCATTCTTTCGAATGAATCTATTATATCTCCTTACATACAGTCCCATTTCCTCATCATCCGAATCTTTGTCACTGCTTGAATCATTGTCGCTTTGCTCTTTTCGTGAGGACTTGGAGCTAGAGGCCACAAGAGCTATTGGCTTCTTCTCTCCCTCTTTGTCTCTTTTCTTCTCCTTTTCTTTCTTACTCTTGTTCTCAAACTTTTCAAGACTTTCTAATGCTTGCTGATGTTCTTCCAGCTTTCCAAACAGAGTTGTGATTGTAAGTCTCGTTAGATCGTTGGCTTCCTTAATTGATGTTACTTTAGGTTGCCACTCCCTGCTCAGACACCTCAGAATTTTATTAGTAGCAATTTCATTGGAAACAGGTTTTCCAAGAGCATTCAACCTATTAGTGAGATGAGTGAATCTCTTTTGCATGTCGGAGATAGATTCTCCTTGTTTCATGCGAAAGAGCTCAAACTCTTGATTGAGTGTGTTAATGCGGGACTGTTTTACTTCAGTAGTACCCTCATGGGCAACTTCTAAAGCATCCCACATTTCTTTAGCTGTCGTGCAATGGGATACCCGATAATACTCATCAACACCAAGTGCTGAAATTAGCATGTTTCGAGCTCTCCAATCACACGACCACTTTTTCTCATCTTTCTCATTCCAATCATCTTCTGGTTTAGGAACTATGGCGCCAGCCGCATTTGTCATAGTAATTTGAAAAGGACCATTTTCAATGGCAGCCCATACTAGCCTATCCATAGAATTTATATGAACTCGCATGCAGTCTTTCCAGTAGCCATAATTTTCACCGTTGAAAATAGGCGCTCTATTATACGCCCCCTTTGGTTCAGAATCCATACTGTTACAGGCAGCCACAGAGCACCAGCGAACCGGCGCTCTGGTACCACTTGTTAGACGGTGTGGCTAGTGATCGAGAGGGGGGGGGGGTGAATAAATCACCTTTTTAAAATTGAACGGATTTAAAATTTTATCAGAGTTTTTAAACTGGGCGGAAAATATCGTTCCCGAATCGACTTCCGTCTATTCTGAACCGCCACCAGCAAACCGGACACGCGAGTTTAATGCTGATTTGGATAAGAATGACAGAAATTATTAACACCAGAATCTTAGCTAGTTGAATACACTTATCATTAAAGTCTATTTCCAATGAATAAAACCTGGCTAACAATTTTGTCAAACAGTTGGTGTGTATGTGCTTAATGATGAACAATGGTGGACTTTAGTTTGTAATTTTTCTTGCCACTATTGTATCGCAAAGGGTACATCCACAACACACAAACTGATATTGCAAAACTGATGAAAACGTAAAGAAAAGTAAGGAAAGAATACGATACGTAGAGATTTGGGAAGGAAGTTCCCCACGTCGTCCTCGCGTGTAGGTACGTCTCCCTCTCAATTTCAAATGAAATTGAGAACTTTGATTATCAATTATGCCGAATTCGTAGATACAAGGTTACGATACACAGACAGAATTCTAAATTCCAAGAACTTCTTCTTGTATGAAACCTCCACTTGATCTGAGCACGATCAAGAATTTCCTGCACGAAATTGCAAACAATTCACCGGTTCCACGACCTGTTTGCGAAATCCCCCGATCTCCAAACGCAACGCTGCGGCTGAATCTGTTCTGCAAACGTGACTAACAAACCTTCAAGAACACTCCAGTTCTTGAAGGACAAACCAATTGGTTTTTCCTCGAAACCCCCTTCAATCTTCAACTCAGCTAGATCCTCGATCGTTCCACTGAAAAACTCAGCTAGATCCTTAATCGTACCACTGAACGTTATCTCGTTGATCCTTTAATCCAAAGAACAAGAATGATTATGTGTTGATGTTCTTGAAGAAAAGTGATTGAGAAGATGAAGAAGATGAAGTCTCTTTCAGGTTTCTGATTGCTCCAAAAACAATTGTTGCTACACTCTTTTGATCTTGTGTTCAACTGTTTTTCTTCTCAGAATTCGTATATGTCCCTGCTGTCACAACATTTCTTATATATGCAAAAACAGAAGCTGTTAGAACATAAAACAGACTTATGCATTGATACATGAGGGTATGCATCGATGCATACTGTAAGATAGATGAGTTTTTGGTGAATTTAAGTGACAATGGATCGATGCATAATTCGTATGTATTGATGCATATGACATTTTCACTAACATGGATCGATGCATAATTCGCATGCATTGATATATGGGACATTTCAACTAATCATGGATCAATGCAAGGCTCGTATGGATCGATCCATAGAGCATTTTGCCTGTCCATGTATCGATACATGACTCGTATGCATCGATGCATACTGAATAAAAGAATTTTGTGATTTACAACATACTGTATGGATCGATGCATAGGATTATGTGTTGATGCATACTGACATAAAATGGATTTTATGAGTTCTTTTAAGAGATGTATCAATGTAGGTCTTTATGTACAGTCACGCAACAATAGAATGGAATAAAAACACAATAAAAACACAAATGTATCATGTAAGGTAATACACAGCCAACATTTGGATGATGATCACACAATTTGCTATCATTCAAAATTTATTCAATGTAAAGAATTTTCTCACAGAGCCATGCGACGTTAAACGAAGCGCTACGTGGGAGGCAACCCACGCTTTTGTGTCTAATTATTTTCTTTGTTTTGTTGTGTGTTACTGACTTGTAGGTTTGAGCAATGTTTGCTAGAAGAGCCAAAAGTTCGTGTGCAAAAAGTCTTTGGAAAAATCGGAAACAGAAGCCCGACACAAGCTCGAGAAAGCAATGAAAGAAAAAGAAAAATCAGGGGCCTGACACGGGTGCCCATGTTAGCTGACATGGGTGCCCGTGTCAGTCCCTACTTGAACAAGTTTGAATGTGGAAGGACACGGCCCGTGTCAAGGAGGTCCTTTGCGCTGACACGGTCGCCCGTGTCAGATGACACGACTGTGTCAGCAAGCGGGGTGGGAAATTTTTCAAATTTTTTTGACCGTTTGGCATTGGGCCCACCACCGAATTTCTCCAACTAAATCCATTTTATCACTCATTCACTCCTCATAAACCTCTTCTCTTACCTATTCTCTCACCTTCATCTCTCTTTCTCTCAAAAATACCTAAAAACCTCCATTTTTCTTCACATAAAGCTTCATCCTTTTACCTCATAACTCCATCAAATCTCCATCCGCCTTCCCAAAAGTTCTTCCATTTTCCATACTCTACATTCCTACTGTAATCTTTTTCCCTAATCTATCTTTTCAATTTCAAGTTTCTTTTTGTTGTGTGCAGGTAAGAACATGTCTCGCCGAGTAGACAGAGGCAACAATGTGGTGGAATCATCTTGGCCACGTCAAAGAGGAAGAAGGACTCCGAATGAGCACGATATTGTGTTTGAAGACTTGGAGCACCAAAAGAGGTATACTACTCATCTTAAAAGAAAATTAACACCCACTAGATACATGTGTAATGGCACTTTGCAGGAATTGGGATTGCAAGCTGAAGTTCACCGAATGTTCCACACCTTAGGTATGCTGGAATTCATGCAATTAGAAGCGCCAACTTTTACGCGTATTACTCTTGAATTCTTGAGTACCATTGAATTTAAGCAGAAAAATCGGTGGAATGGAACGGAGTAAGAGTACTATGGTACTTTTCATTTTTGTTTATTTAATACTGGTCTAGAATTGTCTGTGGATGAGTTGGGGAGTATCCTAAAACTCCCAATCGTGGGCCCTGGAACGGTGCCCGATACTTTTGTTCCGGCGGAATTCTGTACCGCTATAACATGTAATGCTAAATATGTCTCCAAAGCGGCAAAAGCATCGGGTATCTATAACCCTTGTTTCAGGTACGCTCAGAAGGCTTTGGCGTACACCATGTTTGGTCGCGGTGATAACACCGGTGTTGCCACCCAAAGGGAGTTGTTCTTTATGTACATGATGGCAGCATAAACTCTTATCAATGTAGCAGCATTTGGAGCTGACTACCTAGGTAGAGTTGATCGCTCTACTTCAGGCGACATTTCGGTTGGCGGAATAATCACACAAATTACCGACTATTTTGGATATGGTGCTGCACTTACCGACGCTCCACAGGTGTCGGGTAAAAATAAACTGGACATGGCCGCGTTGATTCAACAAGGCATGATTGAGGTAAAACAAGATTACTATTCTCTTATCTGCCAAAAAGTCCATGTTCTTGCTTTACCCGCTTATGATTTCATTAGTATTACTAACAAAGCCAACTGGCTTTATGAGTGTCCCGACCTGGATAAGGGGGACAAAGATTTTCTTGATTCTTTGCCTGCATATGAACATATGGAGGGTGCACCTAGAATTGAGGAGCCATTTTACCAACAACCGCAAGAACCGACTCAAGCTTCAGGGTCCTACTCCATGCCACAAGACCAATGGGGTTCGATTCAAGATGAGATCGGTCACCCTCGCACGGAGCAATCTAGGCAAGGTGAGGAGCTCACCAGGTTCGGAGTCGAACAACACCGCCAATGGACGGTTTTTGATGAGATGAATGCGATGATGCAATGCATAATGTTGCATTATCCGTACCCGCCCCCACCTCCTCAGTAAACATTGTGAGTACCCCTCTTATCTTGACAATAAACATTGCGGATAATGTTTGGTTCAAGTGTGGGGGGGGGGGTTTATTGTTTTGTATTTTATTTTAGTTGTGTTTGTTTGCTTTATTACTTTGTTTTGTCTTTGTGTGTCTGTTTTATTTCCTTAAGTTACAGATAAAAGTGGATTCTGCTGGATAAATGATGGACTAGTGACTAGTGAGGGAAAGATGCAACCCCGGATTTGCTCCTGAGGCAACTTGGAAGTTGATACAGCTGAGAAAGAAAATGTTGGACGCAACTTGGCAACTCTAGGCCGAAAGAGGGGAAGGTAGACCCAAGCTGAAAAAGAAGTTGTTTGTCATAAAAAGTGGTTTGGAGCCTGCAAGCTTATCCAACATGGTGAGATTTCAACATAACCAAACACAAAAAAGCGCATTCAGGTATGACTTTATCTCTCTAATTTTGCGTAAGTTCTACTGATACAGCACAATACAGAGACGCACACTGAGGCACGTTGTTTGTTTTCACCCTTTAGCCTTTCTAGCCATCCATAATGTTGTATTTATCCTTTGTTAACCTCGTTGAGTCTGTACCCCCTTGTTTGTGTAAACCGTCATGTTAACCAAAGCCAAACACTTCCTACCTTCGCTCAGCATGACTGTTGTAGTGTAAAATTCATGCAAAAAAGATAAGTTTGGGGTGGTGATCCTTAGAAAAAAATTGAAAAAGGGCAAGTGCAACAAAAGGAAAAAAGAAGTGTGTAGAAACATCTGCTTCTACCGGGAAAAAAAAAAGAGAAAAGAAATGAAAAATAGAAATGAGGTATAAGCACTTGCCTAAGTCAAAGACTCATGCATTAATGTGATACTCAAAAGAAAAATTGAGTGAAAAAGAGTCAAGTTGGACAACACCCCATAAAATAATTTGTGCATAAAGAAAAGCAACAACATGAATGCCGAGTACTAAACCTTTGCCATCCATTTTCTTGTCTACTCCTGCCGTACCCAAGCCCTGTTAAAACCCGAAAGACCTCTAAAAGTTTGTGAATTTGATTTGTGTAGTGAACATATAATCTATTCAAAAATTAAGAGTTGATATTGCATATCTTGATATCATGAGTGCTAAACACTTTAACCCCGAGAGATTTGGTGAGTGGTGTGAAGAAGTTTGCAGGTGAAGGAACACTCTAATATGATAATGCAGTGCATATTTCGATTGGGTGAACCAGAAGCTTAATCGGGAACGAGGAAGATAAGTTGCGAATAGCATCAGCTGTATTATGGAAAGAAGAAAATCCATGGTTGACCTCTGTGTTGTCTCTTACATCCCTTGAAGACGAGCAATGAGATAAGTTCGGGGTTGTGATCGGTCACCATCTACACTTAGTTTTCATCATCCATCCAGCATGAATCTTCAAGAATCGGCAACACTTTGTTCTTTCTTTTAGTTGATTTCTTAAGTTTATCGCATTTTATAAATTTCTGCTTATTTTATGTTGTATTAGTGGTTTATCTCTTTATGTCTCATCTTATGCGTTTCCGTGGCAGTACTATTTGGTTTCCAAGTCTAACAATAAGCCCGAAAGATGCGTACAGGAAGAATGGAAATCAAGGACATCATGCAAAGCGAGATAAGGCAAAAACAGGGGGCTGACACAGGTGCCCGTGTCAGTTGACATGGCCCGTGTCAGCAAGGGCTAAAGGATTTGAGTTGACATAGAGCCAACACGGGTGCCCGTGTCACCTGACACGGCCCGTGTTGGCCAATTTGCCTCGTTTGCTGATTTTTATTGTTTTGGTCCCTATGTACGTCCGGAGGGCAGTATGGGTATTTCACGATGTTTTTAGTTGATTGGGAACTATTTAGTCTGCATTTTGGTGAAGAGAGAGGACACTTTTGATCGTACGAAGAAGAAACAGAAAAGTGAAGAAAGCTTGCAAGGTGTGGAGAAGAAGAGATTTTCAAGACCGGAAGAGATTGAAGATCAACCTGCATCACCAAATAATTATAATGTCTCTATTTTGTAATTTGTTTTCTTTGAATACTATGAGAAGCTAAACCCCCTAATGCTAGGGGGTGTCCCTGAATTGCTACTGTATGAACACTCTTGCTATGTTTTTATGATCATCGACGTTTTCTTAATTCAAATTATTATACAATGTTCTTAATGCTTTATTTTATTGGACAAATGGAATTTTGATCTATGGTTAAGGTTTAGGTCGGACAAACCACCTTATCGCTTGTTGTATAATAATACTTCGGTTTAATCGCTTAGGAATAAGGATCAAACCGTAGTAGCCGTTAATTCTTGATAAATTTCATATTTCATAACGTCATTTTGAATAGCTAAGGAATTAGGATTGAAATTGACTGTTAATGGTTTTCGGCTAAGGAATTAGAGAAAACAATTCTTGAGAATTGGTTTTGAATAATTACAACGTAGATGTTATATAATCTGGAAGTAATGTAGTACGAAGCAATTCACACATCTTGCCTTAGCATGTTCTCTCATATTGTTTAACAACTTTTTATACGCTTTATATAATTCATTCTCGTTCTTATCATTTTGAAAAAAATCATCAAACCCCCTATGATCTTTTGTTCAATGGAATTATAGTAAAAATTTGTACTTATTACGCAATCCTCGAGATCGATACTCGGGATAACTCCCATTTTATTACTACATTGGTGCAAATAGTACACTTGCTATTTTACCAATCAGCATGCCTAAGAAAATGCCCAGATTTACAAGGAAAGAACCAAATAGTGGCATGATAAACGAATAACAAGGCGAGAATTCAACGAGGGTGACATAGTTCTTCTCTTTAATTCTTGACTTAAATTATTTCCAGGAAAACTTCTTTCTAGATGGTTTGTGGCCCTTTTGAGATCATAAGAGTTTTCCAAAATGGAGCAGTAGAAATAAAAGGTAAATCCAATGAGACATTCGTCAAAAATGGGTTGTGACTTGATCATTACCAAAGCGTAGAAAACAAGGATTTCTACATGAGTTACAAATTAGAAGACTTGATCATTACCAAAGCGTAGAAAACAAGGATTTCTACATGAGGCAACCCACGATCTTAAGTTTTTATTTTCACTTATTATAGTTGTTACTTCTATATTCTATTTTTATTTTTTATATTATTATTTTTAAATTTTATTCTTATTTTTATTATTATTATTATTATTACTATTATTACCTCTTTTAGCACTACATGCGGTTCAATTAACTAATAACATAATCTTCGTGTACTTTTAGGCTAACGTAGCTTAGGATAACTCGATACTAACTTAGGAGAATGCAACATGTTGATGACATGGAGGTTGTATTTAGGAATGATGGTCAAAGGAGACTTTCAAAGTTTTAGCTCAGAGACAAATGATATTATTTATTTATCCTTATGGACGCACCATGACTACCTTAGGAATCCGAGACAGTGTGATGAACCTTCTTAACCAGATAGGTTGGGACGACTTTGCTGTGGGGAAGAGGTTAAGCATGTACCGTAGGCTTACCCTTGAGTTTCTGAGTTCCCTTTACTATGATCCTAACAGAGGATTCGGATTTGGCAGAGGCTTAGCTACCTTTAGACTTTTTGGGACCAAATACCGTTTCACCCACCATGAGATAGCTAACCTTTTAGGATTTCCTAATAGCTCAAATGCTTTTACATAGCTCCAGATGATGCCTTTACCAACCTTGACTTTGACAATTTCGGGGGAACCATAACTGGAAATTACCACCCTGAGCCACACACTATGTTTTCTGAAAACATTCATAACCCTGATATCTACTACTTCCACAAAATCCTAGCTCACACTATATTCGGTATGGAAGAAAACATTACCTATGTTTCTAGGGATGAGTTGCTCATCATGTACTATGCCTCCCAATGTATACCCATGAATTCTACTAATTTTATGTTAGTAAACTTAGATAGAATTGCCCGAGAGATCCAAGGTACAATTCTTATTGGAGGGTTAGTCACTATGATTGATGATGCCATTAGCCTAAGATACCCACTTAACTGCATACATGCTTCGGAGGTATCTGTCCCATGCACCTGAACTTTTGCTTTAACTGTGGCATCATTGCTAATTTAGGACCTATAAAATTTGAGCTATTATTGATAACCAAGTGGTCCTTAAACTTACACTACCTAACCATGAGAAAACAAATGTTCACAAATGGGATAATTGGATTTATAATTTGGAGGATCAAAGTGAGTCTCCCACACCACCTGATAGTCCTTATCCTTATGAAAATCGAAATGCCAATCACCTGATGCTACTTCACACGTCTCTAGTTCTCATCGTATTAGTCCTCCCATTGATTTCGACACTACTATCCGTGTTCTACAGTATGAAGTTAATTTTCTTTGAGGAGGACTCACTTCTCTTCGAGTTGATCTCCTCGGATTTATGGACGTTGCGAATGAGCAGTTCGACCATACGTTCCAGCAAGTTTATTCCTTGCGACGTTCCTCTGAGCTAAAAATTAGACGTCGTGATGGCTACTATTGTTTGTTGTACCGTTGTTTCCCTGCTTTCTAGTTTAAAATGTTTATTTTTCATCAGTATTTTCGCTTTGTTGTTGTTTTTCAGTTTATGTTTACTTTACCTTCGAAATATCGATGAGAACATATGTTACTACTATTTGAATTAATGTAATTTCCTTTTTAGTTGTTTATTTTAATTTTTATATCATAAATACCTTTAATTTCATGAATTTTTATGTTTTCCAATTAAGGCCTTATGCAACAATTATTTCAACTAGCAGTAATATGACCTTAAGAGCATAGAACTTCCCTATTTTAAAGCCAAAAATCCAAAATTGCGCATTTTAGGCATTTGGCGTTTGGGATTATGCTAATGGCATTCGCCATTAGCCTCTTTTTAAAATCCCTATGTTTTAGGAAAGTGGCGTTTGCCATTTCCCTAATGGTGTTCTCCATATCAGGAACATAGAAAGTTTTTTGTTTTTTTCGTTTCCCTCTTACGCATTTTCCAAAAATACCCCATTCAAATCTCTTAACTTCCTACTCTAACCACCATTTATTCCTATTCCTCAACCCCTAACCATCCAACTTCCTTCCTATCATTATAAAACCTATAACCATCCTTTTTCTCATCTCAAAATCCATCTTTTCTCAATCTTCCCTCTTCACAATCTCCATACCCTTTTCTTTCCAAATTTCTCATTCTCATTCATTCACAATGCCTCATAGAATAGCAAGGACAAGAAGAGAGATTGATTACATGGGTATCACATTCGTAGAGGGTATCGTAGGTGAAAATCAAAGGAGCAATTATCACAAGCTTTTCAAGAGGAATGCCTTGGCAACAATGTATCCCAATAATGCCACTCTTTGTGATTTAGGATTAATCGACAATGTTAATTGGATGCGTAGCAACATAGGTATGTCTTACTTCTGTTCTTTAACCAGCCCTACATACATTAGGCTTACCTATGAGTTTCTAAGTTCTTTTAGATATGCCACCCCTATAGGAGGATCACGCACCACAGACACTGTTTATTTTAGGATGTTCAATAGAGATTACACCTTTAGCCAAGACCATATGGCTAATATATTTTCATTCCCTCATGGAGATGAATATACATACCAAGCCTCTCTAGAGAGTGAATGGGAATCCAGTGCTCTTGACTTTTGGCGATAATTCACAGGAAAAACCACCACTGACTGAGAAGGTCTTAAAGCCACTCCTATTCAAAACCCAGCCATTAGGCACTTGCACCGCATTTTGGCCAACACTATCTTTGCCCGGGAAAACACTAGGATTGTAAATTCTATGGATCTTTTCCTCATTTACTGTGCACTATCTGCGACAAAAGTTAACCCAAAACATTTCTTATAAGCACACCTTCAATATACTAGTGTTAGGATAGGAGGTCATATTATGTTGGAGGGCAGATTACATCCATAACCCTTGAGTTAAACTTAAGCACAGAGTTGGCTACACTTGAGCCATTAGAGACTCCTTTTGAAGATCTTGATTACTGCCGTAGCATGCGCCTAATTAAGAATGAACCTGAACGCAAGTATTATCTGATGATTAGTAACAAAGAGGTGAAGGGATTTACTTTGACTTGTGTTGCACGCCTTAACGTGCGATTAAGCACTAAGTGGAATTTTGATGCTAATACCCCTGACCCTGATGATAATGTCAGGCCTGATCAAAATGAGCAATATGCTCCCCATACTGGAACCCATGCACACACCACACATGCTTTTCCTGACTCTTTTGCAGGTACCTTATCCGGATATCAGCCCTGCGAGGAGTACGACTACATCGCCATGAAGACATCTCTTGATGATATCCTGAGTGAGCTTAGACACCGGAATGATGTTGATGTAGATCGTGACGTGCTACTTAGGAGTATACAAAGGTAGAAGGAGGAGATGAGGGTCACCATTGATCAGATCAGAGACTCTCAGCTTGACTTTGTTGAGAGGACCGAGCTCAACATGGGTAACCTTACCGAGCAGATGAATGGAGTGCACATGGAAGTATCAGTCATGCAAGAGTATATGTAGCATGTACCTCACCTTGTGTACGGTATATGTGTGTCGCATCCGCGAAAAACACAACCAGCGGGCTGAAACAAAAAACAACACAGAGCCGCCACTGCGCGTTATTTATCCCAAAATAGGGAAAGGAAACGCTCAGAGAAACCTGGAAAGGAAATGGTCTCGCGACCAAAGAGAAAGGGTAAGGGAGTCGGTTACGCAAGGGGAAGGTATTAGCACCCCTCACGTCCGTCGTACTCGACGGGATCCACGTTCTAAAAGAAAGAATAGGTTGCTAAAACATCACACACACACACACACACACCGAAGACAACACAGGTGGGGTTAAGAGGAAGAGAGCTCGATAGGACGTCGCCTCCTATGCCTACGTATCTCGTCTGGAACGAGAATCAGAGCTGCCGTAGTTCGGCTCACGCACGCCAAACAAGCAAACACAAACACAAGCAAACATGGAGCCTGAATGCCAATCACTGGACTTACATCAGCATCCGAACCAAAACACACACAAGAAGGCAAACGTGGAGCCCGACCGCCAATCACTGGACTTACGTCGGCATCCGAACCAAACACACACAAGAAGATAACAAGCAAACACACACAAAAGAAAAAAAAAGTGCCCGGAGAGACCTCGCACGGTCTCCTGCCTACATACCTCGTCTGGAACGAGGATCAGGGCGATGTAGTTCCCCTGAAAGGGAAAGAAAGAACATGCAAACTAGTAGGGAGTCGGGAACTCGAGCCTACAAGTCATCAAGCAAGCCAGAAGAGACGCTGAGACGTCAGAAAAAACGGCACACATAGACTAACAGGGAGTCGGGAACTCGAGCCTGATAGCTGCCAAACAAAACACACGCAAAAAAGAAAAGGGTGCCCGGAGAGAAATCGCGCGGTCTCCTGCCTACATACCTCGTCTGGAACGAGGATCAGGGCGATGTAGTTCCCCTAAACAGGGGGAGAAAATCTAGCCAGAAACCAAGGGGAGACACACTACCAGGGAGCTGTACTCGAGCCTAGTGTTGTCATGCATCATTGCCCTACGTTGAGGTTTCTACCTACTTGCACAACTGCAAGCTAATCCTATCCAGGAAGAAAGCAAGCATACAAGCATACAAGCAAACAGAGCAAACAAATATTCACAAAGCACACACTATATTCAGTCAAGTGGGCTCAAACAATGGGTTTGACTGCCTCAGCAAGTCATCTGTACATGGGTATCACTCGCTCTTAACCTTGCCATTGCGAGGCTAAGGTGAAGCAGATGAAAGGTGAGTGAAGATTAGACTTCACAGCTCTTATCCCTGACCAGGGAGAGCTTCAGACAAAGGAGCGTGGGTCCAGAATGGAGGGACCCTTCTACGCTCAAGACTCGGACACAACTGTACAAAGTACAAGATCTTGGGTTTGTGTCCCAATGCATCAACACAATGGTGTGAGCAGAGGGACGAATCACAGAATAGCGGGGGATAGATTGCATATCCCTTGGATTCCGCCAATTGCCTCATAGAGGTCTTCACCTGCTTGGCACAAAAGTAAACAATCACAATCATCGCCTCTTAAGGAGGACTTCAGACAGTTGCCTGGCCAGGTAACAGGCCAGGTCTTCCAGACTACATGAAGTATAGAGATTCTACCTCCACTGGTTAAAAAACCAAGCAACAGCAAGCAAGTTCTTAAAGAACTGTAAGCGACTAAATGTACCTGAAATCAATCAAGTATCATCAGTACTCAGACAAACCAACAATAAACAGCAAATAGTTAATCAGTTAAACTGCACAGGCAACACAAGTTAATGCACACAAGTGCAAGCTATAAGCCCAAGCTCAAGCATCACAACCTACAAAACAAAGTCAAGTTAGTTTATAAACATCAACCAAACTCAATTCAAATTGCCTTGAAGCAATCTCCTTAAGCATTGTGCATTTCATCCTGAAAATCCACACCAAATGTGAGAAACTAGACCACTAGGCCAAGCCTAGGGTCCAAAGGGATAAAAAAAATCTAAACAGCAAGCAAAACCAATCCAAAATCACATTCAAACAAATAGAAAGCAAATGCAATTGTTCTCATGCTCATATCATTCACCAATATCAATTCATGCACAATATACCACAAACTAGGTCAAATACAACACCAAAAGTCCAAACAGAATGACTTCAATCAAAGGCATACCAAAACAATTCCAAAAATCCTCAAATAATTCACACCTAAACAGGACACAATCAACAAGTAGCATGTCAATTTTCAGCTCAATTGGACAAAAGAAAGTAGGTCAATGAAAATCAAGAAGTCCAGACACAATTATGTAAGCCAATTCAAGACATCCAAGCAAGCATCCATTTCAATAATTCATAAACCAGTGACAACAATTAAGAAATGAATGGGACAAAAAGCATGATGTCCCACAATGTGTCTATAATCAACATATCAAATTTCATCTTCATCCAGTACCATATGAGAATTTCACAAGCAAAATGCCAACATGTGTCACATAAATTCACAAAATGAGCATACAGAGAAGAAAATTATCAATAAATTAGAAAATGACATCAAAAATTCCAGAAAAAATCACATGTTATCTTGACATATCAATGATCATTCACACAAAATTTCAGCTCAAATCAACATCCCTAAGTATTTTAAATAAAATCAGAAAGTTGACCTAGCTTGGTGTGACACAAATTGTCACACCTTAATCCAAAAATTCATATCTAATCAACCAAGTATCCAAAAATCACAAACTTTACATGAAAATCACCACCAGCATGTCCAGAATAAGCACAAAAATTTTCATCCATTTCTTTGGAAATATGAGCATTTCATGATAGATATGGCAAAGTGTACAAAAATGTGACACATTCTACAAACCCTAGGCTCATTATTTTTCCATACATACAAAAAAATCCACAAAAAACATCATTAAATTCTACACATTCTCATGAGTATGGCACAAAAAGTTTCACCAAAATTGGATGAGTTATGAGTGAGTTACTAATTTTTGAAGTTCATGGCATAAAATGAAAAAGGAAATGAAAAACAAAATGGAAATAATAATAATTAAATTCAGATAATGGCAATTGCGTAATTTTTAACACCAGAGCCAAAACGACGCCGTTTTGAGACACGGCCAGGAAATGTTCTGATTGGCCAACAGTGGCGCCAAACACATTTTCAAATTGGCATTGCAAGGAAACAGATCAAACAAGCTTTTTCATCATCTCTCTCGCCCAGAAATTCCAGAAAAGCGCAAAAACTCAAGAACATCAAAAATCCATCAAACTTAACAAACGTATATCCATTGGAACGGTATGAGCATGAGGATTCCAAATATGCTAACGATATCTCCTAATTTCTACTATACAATCCGGATCGATCAAAAACACAAACGCACATCAGACTTCAAAACACAATTTCTTTCTCTACAGTTCACCAAACCAAAAACTGAACCTAGCATGTTGATCTACGTTGCATGAACTATAATAAGCATATAACAATTGAAAGAATCATGAGATTCGAAAACTCACCTTAAAGTGATGGCAGTGATGAATTTGGAAGCCTTTGCGCGCAATTCCTCAAAACAGGTACAGCACGATGATAGGGAAGGTGATTGGAATGCTTAGGTTAGCTCAAAGTTGCTTCAAGAAGAAGAATGCACAAAACTCCATTGTTGAGCATGATGTGAACAGTCCCGATCCTTGATGGTTATGGTGATGATTCCTCAAAACAGTTGAAGATCTAGGTTCATAGAGCACAAAGCAAAAAGAATTACTCGAATTGGTGAAGAATTGAGAAAGCTTGGATCAAAAATGTGAAATTGAGATTCTTGAGATTCTTGAGATTTGGAGGGAAAGTTTGTTGTGAATTCTTGTAAATTGTGATTATCATCCAAATTCAGTTACAGTTAAAGCTTTATACTCTTGCTTAATCACCTTCTAATCACCAATTAACCAAAACTGAAATAATTAGCATAATGTGGTTTTCAAGTGCAAGGGCAAATTTGGCATTTCACATAAGGGCTCATGACAGCTGTATGACAGCTCATACATCTCCTAAATATCATTTGTGATGTGTTGGCTTTGATCCCATGGCAATTGGCCTTGTAATATTCATTTTCACTATGTCATGCCAAATTTTGCATTTTCAAGTGAAGTTCAAAATTGACCTAGCCAAATATTGGACCTTGAACACTTATGACCATTCAAACCATTTCTAATTGGCATATGTGAGGTGTTGCAAAAACTCCCATGCCAAAATTCCAATTATTTCTCAACTTGGACCATTTTGCCCTTGACTTTTTAATTGCACACTTGAAAATTGACCTTTTGCATTGACCATTTTTGATGAATTCCAATTATGCACCATGAAAGTACATGTTAAATGGAGTTTGCACATAAAAAGATCACTCAATTTGGACACTCCATGTGAAAGTTATGCCACTTTGATTATGGGTCATTTTTGAAATTGAATGGACCATAACTTGCCAACCATACATGGAAATTTCAAGTTCTTGGACTTTTTGGAAAGGTGAGACCAAGATCTACAACTTTCATGTTGAACAAATTTTCATTTGAAGCTTCCTTGGACATGTAAATTTGAGGTCAAAAACTTTCCATTTTTGGAAACTTCCATTACAAGTCACTTTCTATTTTTGGCAATTTTCTCCTGGCTTTATTTTCTTCATTCTTGAGCTTTGCAATGTCAAATAACACTTGTTCCAACATGAATGAAGTCTATCCAACTCTCTCCCACCTCCAAATCCATAAAATCAAGCACAGTTGACTACAGTTGACTTTTCCAGTTGATAGATGAATTTGGCAATGCATTGATCAATCTGAGCCCCAATCTTCTGATGAAATGGCTCAAGGATGAAACCCTAGCCTCAATAATCTCAATAAAACCACATGATGATCCCCATATCCATCATAGACCCCATCTTCTTGCTATGCCTTGATTGGCCCAATGCAACTGATTAGGGTTGACTAGTGGTCAAAACCCTAATCTCAAAGAATGTGCTCCAACACTTGATGATGACAAACCATGATGATGATGATGAATCATTTCAACCAAGATAAAGACCAATCTCCTTGAGAACCACAAAACCCTAATTTGGACCTCCACATCCTCAGATGATTAATGACCAGTCCAATGAAACCCTAGCTTGCACATGACCTCCTTTCTTCTGATCAAGACTTGGGAGAATGGCTTGCACAATGTAACCACATGATATGCAATATGCAATGCCTAATGACCTAAAAAATGATATGTAATATGTTAATCTAGTCCCAAGAGAGGAGGGCAAATTTTGAGGTGTTACAGCTGCCCCTATTCAATCCACTGTGAACCTGTCGATATGAATAGCCTCGGCTTTCAGATGATCAGGATGAAGAGTGATTGAATACCAAGAACAGACGAACAATTTGCGCTCTGATGGAAAAATAATTAGCAACGCCTGTCAGGATCGGCGAAGAAACAATCTTGAAGAATCCGTCTGGTACGGAGAAAGCCGGCCTGAATACCAAAATAAATGGTAACACAGGGAGAACCATGGTCTGAATACCACTCATCCGCTCAGGATTATTTTTCCTTTCTTTTATGCTTTTCTTGAACCCCGAAATTTCTTCTGCGCCAATGATACCCGATCACTGCATTTGAACCCCGAACTCTTCTTTCCTTGTGATAATTCCGCTGGCAACGCCGGAACAACGCCACTCACCACTCTGATGGCGACATATCAGAGGGTACACCTTCAACCAGACACTGACTGATGACTGGGAAGAAACTCGACGTTTACTGGACATCGAACGATGATGTTTTACAGGACATCAAAGAAAACTCGACCAAACATTAAACAATGACTGGGATAAAACTCGATGTTTACAGGCATCAAACAATGATGTTGACAGGACATCTAACAATGATGTTTACAGGCATCAAACAATGATGTTGACAGGCATCAAATAAGGATGTTGACAGGACATCGAATAATGATGTTGACAGGACATCGAACAATGATGTTGACAAGACATCGAACTATGATGTTTACAGGCATCAAACAATGATGTTTACAGGACATCGAATCAATGATGTTGACAGGCATCAAGCAATGATGTTTACAGGCATCAGACAATGATGATGTTTACTGATATCAAACAATGATGTTTACAGGACATCGAATCAATGATGTTGACAGGCATCAAGCAATGATGTTTACAGGCATCAGACAATGATGTTGACGGGACATCGAACAATGATGTTGACAGGACATCGAACAACGATGTTGACAGGACATCGAACAAGGATGTTGACAGGACATCAAACAATGATGTTTACAGGCATCAAACAATGATGTTGACAGGCATCAAACAATGATGTTTACAGGCATCAAACAATGATGTTTACAGGCATCAAACAATGATGTTTACAGGCATCAAACAATGATCGACCAGACATTAAACAATGACTGGGAAATAACTTGACGTTGACTGGACATCGAATGATGATGTTTACTGACATCAAACAAGGATGTTTACAGGACATCGAACAATGATGTTGACAGGACATCGAACAATGATGTTGACAGGACATCGAACAAGGATCGACCAGACACTAAACAATGACTGGGAAATAACTTGACGTTTACTGGACATCGAATGATGATGTTTACTGACACCAAAGAAAGCTCGACCAGACACTTACTGATGACTGGGAAATACTGTTGCTCCAAAATCCCGATGCTGAACTCCTCGGAGTATCGTCTTCACTGTCCGGCAAAACCAATCCTCAAGCGGTAACCACGGCTTGAATCGCGCTGATCGCGTAACGTCCTCTGATTTTATTTCCATCTCTGTCCGACGGAAACATTTCCTCCAATATCGCACTACTGGGGAACATTGCTGATCTGACGTCATGATGCTAAACTCCACAGAGTAACATCTTCGCTTTCTGGCACAACCACCTCTCAAACGGTAACCACGGCTTGAGACTAGCTCTATGCTTGCAGCAATGATGCATGATCTTTTTCTGCGTAATGCTCCATAATTATGGAAATGCTACGCGATTTATTATTTTTTCTATGCAATATGCTATGCTTATTTACATGATGAATGCATAAAAAGTATCCCTCTCAGGGACTCTTCTGAAGAGCTCGAGACACTCTGCTGAGGAACTCGACATTGCTCCAACTCCACCCTGCTAGGGAATAACACTGCTGTTGGGAAAAGGCCACCCTTGCTGGGGAAAACCTCCTTTGCACCCAATCTACCCGGGGAATGCTGGGGATAGGAACCACCAACACTCTGTGGGGATACAACAGTCTTCGACTTGCTGGGGATGTCAATCCCGACTCTGCTTGGAGAACCCTCACAGATACCTGGCAACTTCACTGGGGAAATGCTCACAGATACTCTACCGGGAAACAGCCACCTTCAGGCCTGGCAACTGGGAAGCATCGGTCTGACACCTGCTGGGGATAACCATCCTGACCCTGCTAGGGAAGCGAATGCCACTCCGCTGGGGACAACCCATGCAACCCATAGGTAGAATCAACTCAGTTGGGGATGCAAATATCCGTCTGCTACGGAAACTCATTCAATCCCCTGGTAGGATGCACACTGCTGGAGATATATTTCATTGAAACCCGCTCCACTCGGGGATAGCAACCTTCAGGCCTGGCTGCTGAGGAAACATCACTTTAAACCTGCCGGGGATAACCATCTTGACTCGGCTAGAGGATGCATAGACCTCGGATCTGCTGGGGAGTTAGCCCTCACAACTCTGCTTGGGGACCTAGCTGGGAAATGAGAAAAGTTGGTACAGAACATCCGTCGACTCATCGAACCATGGTATCTACCTCCCAATCTCGTATCAGCTTTCCACTTTTGAGAATTCCCAGACTCGTCTGGACCTTTTCTGCTCCATCATCTTGTATTCCCAACCGCTCCGCGCTCGACGGAGAGCGAACTCCTGGGGATTATACAGAAATTTCAATTTTCAGACTTTGAAGAGTCTTCTTGATTATCATCAAGGATCATCGTACGCCTCAACGCCTCTTCGCCACTTCTCTACCCATTCACTCATCCCTGATTGGACCCTGCGGGGAATCTCTACAGACTTTCCAATCTTCTGATTTTGAAGAGTCTTCTTGATTATCATCAAGGATCGTCGTACGTCTCAACGTCTTCTCCGTCATCCCTTCACATTCATTCGTCCCTGATCGGACTCCATGGGAATTTGTTTCGCCAACAGCTTCCACATCACAACCTGCAAGTGAGTGAAAATACCTAACAGCACCTGCAAAACAGACCGTCAGATAAAATCGTGCCCCAGGCGTGTCAAGATTTCAACACTTGGGTCACTCAATCTTCCGAATAAGATTTCAAGCTTTCAATCTTATAAACATGCACTGGAAGAGACCTGTATGTCTTAAAATGCAAGATTCTTTGTCAAAAATATCTGGATGTTTTTGCAATCAAAGCGGTAATGAAAAACAAAAACAAAATTATTTGACTGAATATGCATTTTATTGATTGAAAAATGTGGCTCAAACTGAGCAATACAAAGGAAGCAATTCCTGAAAAGAGGTAATTGCGCACAAAAGGAAAAATCTATCCTAATGGCAATGTGAAACCTGTGATCTCACCAAGTTCCAACTCGGTTACACCCCATATGTCCTCAGACTCTCCGTGCTTTCTGCCTTCTGAACAAGACAATTCCAACTGATCCCTACCGGGTATTATCCATGATGCCTTAACCAAAGCGAACGATCATGCCGGACGCAATTGTTCGTTTCAATCCCTCTTTTGCCTGGACCGCCCTTTCGGGTTTTCAGTCCACCGGGATACCCCTTTTTGCCCAAGTCGCCTTTTCAGGTTTTTGACTTGCCGGGTGTACATTTTTTTCATTTTATCCCTAATTTTTGCCCGAACCTTTTCTGTTTTTGGTTCGCCGGGATGCCCATTTTTGCCTGGACTATTTTATTCTTTTCGTCCAGCGGGTCTCTTTATATGAAGTATTTTTTAACCGCGTCCGCATTCACAGGGGATGGAAAATCCTCGCCATCCATGGTCGTTAACAACAAGGCTCCACCAGAGAAAACCTTTTTGACCACGAATGGACCTTCATAATTGGGTGTCCATTTGCCCCTACGATCGTTTTGAGGAGGAAGGATCCTTTTCAACACCATATCACCTACGTGATATACCCGAGGTCGCACCTTCTTGTCAAAAGCACGCTTCATCCGCTGCCGGTATAACTGCCCATGACAGATGGCTGCTAGCCTTTTTTCCTCTATCAGGCTTAACTCTTCGTACCGGGTCCTTACCCATTCCGCCTCTTGCAATTTCGCGTCCCTCAGGACTCTCAAAGAGGGAATTTGGACCTCAACCGGTAGCACGGCTTCCATCCCATATACCAACGAGAAAGGCGTTGCCCCAGTAGGCGCACCGAGGTTCGATACTCAGGATACAAACTTCGTACTCAGCCACCATCGTTGGCGCATTCATCTGTGACTCGGGAAGCACTAACTCATTCACTTTAACCTCCCCATCAGACATCAAAACCCGTTCGGATTCAGGGTCGGGCCCCTCCTCCGGGATCGGTTCCTCACAATCTTTCGATTTGAGCACCTCGAGATGTCCTCATCAGGGACTTCAAACTTCATCGGTTGATAATCCTCAATGGGTTGCGGAGCGATGTAATCAGACAATACCCCTTGATTGCTCTCTGAGAGCACCACAAATCAGTCAACATTATTTTGCTCCTCACAACCCATCCGGTCGATGCTGGATTCTCACACCCATACTTGATCGGATCCATCTCGGAAATCCACAAAGTGTTATGAACCTGCATACACTGTCTCAGTCGACGAGCAGCCTATGCCAAAGTACAGCAAGTTTTCTCGAACAGTGAATGTATTGTTTCACAGTCGGTAAACTTTTTGCTAAGGTAAATTGCATGCTCTTTTCGACAAGACGCGTCATGTTGACCCAATACACCTCGTAGACCCCTCGAGGGCTGTCAAGTACCAGATTAACAATCGCTCCTTCCACAGGAGGTATCAGAATCAGAGGTTCCTGCAACTTATTCTTTTATTTTTTCAATGCCCCTTGGCAATCATCATTCCACCTGACCGTTTGATCTTTTCTTTCAACAGCTTGAGTATAGGTTCACACGTGGCTGTCAGATGAGATGTGAACCATGACATGTAGCTCAATCTACCTAATAGACCACGAACCTCTTTCTGTTTTCGGTTCAGGCACTTCTCTTATTTTCTTTTCTTTTTTTTTTTTTTTTTTTTTTTTTTTTTTTTTTTTTTTTTTGCAGAATCAACCTCGAGTCCTCTCTTATAATGAACCCCAACGTCTTACCGGACCGCACTCTGATAGTGCACTTGTCTGAATTCAACCTCAGTCTGAATTATCTCCACTGGTCAAACGACTTGCCCCGGTCTACCAGATGCCCGTCTTCTGTTTTGGGACTTTGCTATCATGTTATCAACATAGCATTGGATTCCACGATGAATCATATCATGAAACAAAGTCACCATGGCTCTCTGATACAGGCACTGGTGTTCTGCTTCTTTAGAGGACAGTCTTCTCTCCATGATAGCTTGTGCTCAACGACATCGGTATCCGACCCTGGCATATCCTGACATGACCAGGTGAAGGTACTCACACGCTCCTTCAATAGGGCTACCATTCTGCTCTCGACTTGCTTCTGAAGCGGCCCTAATTTCACTTCCTTCCTGACCTCGGCGGTGCTTGGAATAACAATCTCAACCCGCTCCTCGTGCGGCTGAATCACCTTCTCCTCTTGTTTTGACAACCTGGCTAATTCCAGCAGATCACAATCTTCTTCGCCTTCTTCTTCGGCATGATAGATCGGATTGTCGAAGTCATATGAGGTGTAACCAAATTGTTATCAACGAGATCCGGAGAATTATTTTTCGACTTTGGGACGAGACAAATCAAAAAAGAAAAATGAAAACAAACATTGCCATTTTTATTTGTTTTTAAACTGCAAAAATAAATGAAAAACAGGGAACACCGCTTTTTGACTGAAAAACATCCATTTATTAATGATGCAAAATGTTGCAAAATGAAACATGAGGTGGCCCTTACAATGAACCATTACGTGTCGGGCAACACGTATGGCTTTCATGCAAATAAAATCAAAACAGAAATCATTACTCTTCCAAATGAGCGGCAGTCATGATCTTTTTTAAGCCTTCCAGTTCTGGACTTCCATCCCTGGTGCGCACGACTTTATCCAACCATCAAACTCGCAGTTACTGTCAGTTTCTTCCCCCATCACACAGGCGTGATCTGAATCTTCAGTAATTGCACTCACCATCGCCTGACCATGTGCCGGCATGGGATTAGCATTCACATTCGGAGATGGTGCAAAGTTGATTGCTTTAGAATCCACCAGGTCTTGGACTACGTGCTTAAAAGCTTTGCAGTCCTCTACACTGTGCCCGGGAGCACCCGAATGGAATTCACATTTGACATTCTCATCGAAATTGGCTGGCCTTTGATCAGGTCTCAAAGGTGCCAAAGTCCTCAACTGTACCAGCCCCAAATCCTTCAACTTCTTCAATAGGAAAGAGTAGGTCACAGGCGGCCTGTCAAAATGCCGATCATTCATCTTCCCCCTGACTTGATATCCAGCCCTCTGAGGCCTCTGCTGGAATGGCTGACGCTGCTGTTGCGGTTGCTGCTGTTGTTGTGCAGGCTGATTGTCAGTAGGAATAGTTACCACAGCGGTGTGCTGGAAGTAACAATCCCTACTGGGTCCTCTTTGAGCGTAGACCGCACTGGTATTACCCTCATTTTTACGCTGACCGTTCCCGAAGGGCTTCTTCGATCCTGATGACGAAGCATTGCCACCCTGGATTTTTCCGAGCTTCAGCCAGCTCTCAATTCTCTCCCCAGCCACCACAATGTCGGCAAAATTTGTGACGGGACAACCCACCATCCTTTCAGCAAAACCCCCCTGCAGGGTTCCCATGAAAAGATCTGACATCTCTCTGTCAACAAGAGGAGGTTGCACTCTGGCAGCCAACTCTCTCCACCGTTGGGCATATTCCTTAAAGCCTTCACTGTTCTTTTGAGACATACCCTGCAGCTGGGTACGACTCGGAGCCATGTCAGCGTTGAACTGATATTGCTTGAAGAACGCGTCCCCAAGATCCTGCCAGTTTTTAATATCTGAGGACTTTAGCTTGGTGTACCATTCCAAGGAGCCTCCGGACAGGCTGTCCTGGAAGAAGTACATCCACAGCTTCTGATCCATGGTGTATGCAGAGATCTTACGGACGAAAGCCTGCAGGTGAGTCTCGGGGCAAGAACTTCCATTGTAACGGTCAAACGTGGGTGCCTTAAACTTCTGCGGGATCACAATCCCCTCAACAAGCCCCATATTAGACATATTGATCATCCCCGGAGTGGCATAACTTTCCAGCACCTTAATCTTCTCAGCCAACAGCTGGATCTCCTTGCTTTGAGGCTGGACCCCATATTGACCCAAGGGCTCATTATGCATGGAAAACTGGTCGGCTTCCCTGTCTTCCTCTCTGTCCTCATCAAACCCGTAGAATGGAGGCAACAGACCATCCTTCATATTCTGCCCCAGACCGGGCCCAGGTTGACCACCAACACCAAAACCAGCAGCATTGTTCACAACACCAACAGTCGTTCTCTTTCCACCGTCACGAGACCCCAGCCCCTGGTTGGAGACACCATCCAGGTTTACACCACTATTCGCTGCAGAAGCCCGCTCGAGCTTCTCAACTTTGTCTGCTAGAGCTTTCTGACCAACTGCAAAGCCTTGCATGATGTTGATCAGCTCAGTCATCTTGTCTTTTAGCTCGAGGATATCTGTGTTTGGGAGATCCATCAGTCTTGGAGTATTGCGTCTGGTGAAGTATCTGTGAGGGCGTGTTGAGTGCAAAGGTACAGTTCTACGAGCACGAGCAATGATTCCTGCAAAACAGCACACATGTTAATATGCATGAATGCAACGTCTATCCATATGAGGAAGATTCTGTCCTTTGATTCTGGTTTCATCGAGACGGATAAAAATCGACAATAATATTCTGACATTCAAATTCTGAAATTCAAGATGTCTCTCAACCAGATTCTCAATCAATAATACTCCCCATATGGCTAGACGTAGGTTCGATGCAGATGAATGCAAAATGAGAATGATGCAGATGAATGAATGCAATGCACTGTGCCATCCTCCAAGTCATCTGATCAACTGTTGCTCTGAGTCACAACCCTGATTTCTGAACCGATCACAACCATCTGAGGAAATATGTAACCACAAATCCGACTCAAGGGTTCCGAAATAAACGGAACTGACAAATACACCATCATCATCATCACCAAACAACCTCTGATCAGATACCCACAATCATCTGAATCGGCCCGGGGAATCCCGAAATAAACGGATCCCCACTGATAAAATCGGCCCAGGGAATCCTGAAATAAACGGATCCCCACTGATAAATAACTCGGACAGCATTTCGGCGTCTCAAAAATAAATGGCCATAAATCCGACTTATAAATAGGACTTTGATCAACGGAACCATTAGTCACCATCTGAGTCACCATCTGTACCTGTAATAAAGATCATTCCCTCCCCACTCACGGGTGTCATCTAGGCCAGGGTAAGGTCGAGAGAAACGCAGCATAAATAACCTTTCGCAGAATACCATCATATACACACCCGAAGTATGTAACGATAATATCCTACCAGGGTCTGAACTGCTCGTGATGTCAATGTTCCGCTAAGTGGCGCATACCACCCGCTTCCCATGAATCACTCTATTCCTAGGTTTCCTAGATTTCACTCATAGCCTGGGTATTGGGCCTTTTACCTCGAGTAACTCCCACCCCAAACAGAGAGATCACAACACAGCCAGATGAACAGATAAATATGAATGAATGCAAACATAAATGCAAACAATAAATGCAAACAATAAACAATGAATGCAATAAGTAACAGCACAAAGCAACCAAAACCCCAACCTAGAGCGCTAGGAGAGACTCGCTTAGGGAAGATGGACCAGCAGAAGGTCATCATCTAAAAGTCCCCAGCAGAGTCGCCAGCTGTCGCATCCGCGAAAAACACAACCGGCGGGCTGAAACAAAAAACAACACAGAGCCGCCACTGCGCGTTATTTATCCCAAAATAGGGAAAGGAAACGCTCAGAGAAACCTGGAAAGGAAATGGTCTCGCGACCAAAGAGAAAGGGTAAGGGAGTCGGTTACGCAAGGGGAAGGTATTAGCACCCCTCACGTCCGTCGTACTCGACGGGATCCACGTTCTAAAAGAAAGAATAGGTTGCTAAAACATCACACACACACACACCGAAGACAACACAGGTGGGGTTAAGAGGAAGAGAGCTCGATAGGACGTCGCCTCCTATGCCTACGTATCTCGTCTGGAACGAGAATCAGAGCTGCCGTAGTTCGGCTCACGCACGCCAAACAAGCAAACACAAACACAAGCAAACATGGAGCCTGAATGCCAATCACTGGACTTACATCAGCATCCGAACCAAAACACACACAAGAAGGCAAACGTGGAGCCCGACCGCCAATCACTGGACTTACGTCGGCATCCGAACCAAACACACACAAGAAGATAACAAGCAAACACACACAAAAGAAAAAAAAAAGTGCCCGGAGAGACCTCGCACGGTCTCCTGCCTACATACCTCGTCTGGAACGAGGATCAGGGCGATGTAGTTCCCCTGAAAGGGAAAGAAAGAACATGCAAACTAGTAGGGAGTCGGGAACTCGAGCCTACAAGTCATCAAGCAAGCCAGAAGAGACGCTGAGACGTTAGAAAAAACGGCACACACAGACTAACAGGGAGTCGGGAACTCGAGCCTGATAGCTGCCAAACAAAACACACGCAAAAAAGAAAAGGGTGCCCGGAGAGAAATCGCGCGGTCTCCTGCCTACATACCTCGTCTGGAACGAGGATCAGGGCGATGTAGTTCCCCTAAACAGGGGGAGAAAATCTAGCCAGAAACCAAGGGGAGACACACTACCAGGGAGCTGTACTCGAGCCTAGTGTTGTCATGCATCATTACCCTACGTTGAGGTTTCTACCTACTTGCACAACTGCAAGCTAATCCTATCCAGGAAGAAAGCAAGCATACAAGCATACAAGCAAACAGAGCAAACAAATATTCACAAAGCACACACTATATTCAGTCAAGTGGGCTCAAACAATGGGTTTGACTGCCTCAGCAAGTCATCTGTACATGGGTATCACTCGCTCTTAACCTTGCCATTGCGAGGCTAAGGTGAAGCAGATGAAAGGTGAGTGAAGATTAGACTTCACAGCTCTTATCTCTGACCAGGGAGAGCTTCAGACAAAGGAGCGTGGGTCCAGAATGGAGGGACCCTTCTACGCTCAAGACTCGGACACAACTGTACAAAGTACAAGATCTTGGGTTTGTGTCCCAATGCATCAACACAATGGTGTGAGCAGAGGGACGAATCACAGAATAGCGGGGGATAGATTGCATATCCCTTGGATTCCGCCAATTGCCTCATAGAGGTCTTCACCTGCTTGGCACAAAAGTAAACAATCACAATCATCGCCTCTTAAGGAGGATTTCAGACAGTTGCCTGGCCAGGTAACAGGCCAGGTCTTCCAGACTACATGAAGTATAGAGATTCTACCTCCACTGGTTAAAAAACCAAGCAACAGCAAGCAAGTTCTTAAAGAACTGTAAGCGACTAAATGTACCTGAAATCAATCAAGTATCATCAGTACTCAGACAAACCAACAATAAACAGCAAATAGTTAATCAGTTAAACTGCACAGGCAACACAAGTTAATGCACACAAGTGCAAGCTATAAGCCCAAGCTCAAGCATCACAACCTACAAAACAAAGTCAAGTTAGTTTATAAACATCAACCAAACTCAATTCAAATTGCCTTGAAGCAATCTCCTTAAGCATTGTGCATTTCATCCTGAAAATCCACACCAAATGTGAGAAACTAGACCACTAGGCCAAGCCTAGGGTCCAAAGGGATAAAAAAAATCTAAACAGCAAGCAAAACCAATCCAAAATCACATTCAAACAAATAGAAAGCAAATGCAATTGTTCTCATGCTCATATCATTCACCAATATCAATTCATGCACAATATACCACAAACTAGGTCAAATACAACACCAAAAGTCCAAACAGAATGACTTCAATCAAAGGCATACCAAAACAATTCCAAAAATCCTCAAATAATTCACACCTAAACAGGACACAATCAACAAGTAGCATGTCAATTTTCAGCTCAATTGGACAAAAGAAAGTAGGTCAATGAAAATCAAGAAGTCCAGACACAATTATGTAAGCCAATTCAAGATATCCAAGCAAGCATCCATTTCAATAATTCATAAACCAGTGACAACAATTAAGAAATGAATGGGACAAAAAGCATGATGTCCCACAATGTGTCTATAATCAACATATCAAATTTCATCTTCATCCAGTACCATATGAGAATTTCACAAGCAAAATGCCAACATGTGTCACATAAATTCACAAAATGAGCATACAGAGAAGAAAATTATCAATCAATTAGAAAATGACATCAAAAATTCCAGAATAAATCACATGTTATCTTGACATATCAATGATCATTCACACAAAATTTCAGCTCAAATCAACATCCCTAAGTATTTTAAATAAAATCAGAAAGTTGACCTAGCTTGGTGTGACACAAATTGTCACACCTTAATCCAAAAATTCATATCTAATCAACCAAGTATCCAAAAATCACAAACTTTACATGAAAATCACCACCAGCATGTCCAGAATAAGCACAAAAATTTTCATCCATTTCTTTGGAAATATGAGCATTTCATGATAGATATGGCAAAGTGTACAAAAATGTGACACATTCTACAAACCCTAGGCTCATTATTTTTCCATACATACAAAAAAATCCACAAAAAACATCATTAAATTCTACACATTCTCATGAGTATGGCACAAAAAGTTTCACCAAAATTGGATGAGTTATGAGTGAGTTACTAATTTTTGAAGTTCATGGCATAAAATGAAAAAGGAAATGAAAAACAAAATGGAAATAATAATAATTAAATTCAGATAATGGCAATTGCGTAATTTTTAACACCAGAGCCAAAACGACGCCGTTTTGAGACACGGCCAGGAAATGTTCTGATTGGCCAACAGTGGCGCCAAACACATTTTCAAATTGGCATTGCAAGGAAACAGATCAAACAAGCTTTTTCATCATCTCTCTCGCCCAGAAATTCCAGAAAAGCGCAAAAACTCAAGAACATCAAAAATCCATCAAACTTAACAAACGTATATCCATTGGAACGGTATGAGCATGAGGATTCCAAATATGCTAACGATATCTCCTAATTTCTACTATACAATCCGGATCGATCAAAAACACAAACGCACATCAGACTTCAAAACACAATTTCTTTCTCTACAGTTCACCAAACCAAAAACTGAACCTAGCATGTTGATCTACGTTGCATGAACTATAATAAGCATATAACAATTGAAAGAATCATGAGATTCGAAAACTCACCTTAAAGTGATGGCAGTGATGAATTTGGAAGCCTTTGCGCGCAATTCCTCAAAACAGGTACAGCACGATGATAGGGAAGGTGATTGGAATGCTTAGGTTAGCTCAAAGTTGCTTCAAGAAGAAGAATGCACAAAACTCCATTGTTGAGCATGATGTGAACAGTCCCGATCCTTGATGGTTATGGTGATGATTCCTCAAAACAGTTGAAGATCTAGGTTCATAGAGCACAAAGCAAAAAGAATTACTCGAATTGGTGAAGAATTGAGAAAGCTTGGATCAAAAATGTGAAATTGAGATTCTTGAGATTCTTGAGATTTGGAGGGAAAGTTTGTTGTGAATTCTTGTAAATTGTGATTATCATCCAAATTCAGTTACAGTTAAAGCTTTATACTCTTGCTTAATCACCTTCTAATCACCAATTAACCAAAAATGAAATAATTAGCATAATGTGGTTTTCAAGTGCAAGGGCAAATTTGGCATTTCACATAAGGGCTCATGACAGCTGTATGACAGCTCATACATCTCCTAAATATCATTTGTGATGTGTTGGCTTTGATCCCATGGCAATTGGCCTTGTAATATTCATTTTCACTATGTCATGCCAAATTTTGCATTTTCAAGTGAAGTTCAAAAGTGACCTAGCCAAATATTGGACCTTGAACACTTATGACCATTCAAACCATTTCTAATTGGCATATGTGAGGTGTTGCAAAAACTCCCATGCCAAAATTCCAATTATTTCTCAACTTTGACCATTTTGCCCTTGACTTTTTAATTGCACACTTGAAAATTGACCTTTTGCATTGACCATTTTTGATGAATTCCAATTATTCACCATGAAAGTACATGTTAAATGGAGTTTGCACATAAAAAGATCACTCAATTTGGACACTCCATGTGAAAGTTATGCCACTTTGATTATGGGTCATTTTTGAAATTGAATGGACCATAACTTGCCAACCATACATGGAAATTTCAAGTTCTTGGACTTTTTGGAAAGGTGAGACCAAGATCTACAACTTTCATGTTGAACAAATTTTCATTTGAAGCTTCCTTGGACATGTAAATTTGAGGTCAAAAACTTTCCATTTTTGGAAACTTCCATTACAAGTCACTTTCTATTTTTGGCAATTTTCTCCTGGCTTTATTTTCTTCATTCTTGAGCTTTGCAATGTCAAATAACACTTGTTCCAACATGAATGAAGTGTATCCAACTCTCTCCCACCTCCAAATCCATAAAATCAAGCACAGTTGACCACAGTTGACTTTTCCAACTGATAGATGAATTTGGCAATGCATTGATCAATCTGAGCCCCAATCTTCTGATGAAATGGATCAAGGATGAAACCCTAGCCTCAATAATCTCAATAAAACCACATGATGATCCCCATATCCATCATAGACCCCATCTTCTTGCTATGCCTTGATTGGCCCAATGCAACTGATTAGGGTTGACCAGTGGTCAAAACCCTAATCTCAAAGAATGTGCTCCAACACTTGATGATGACAAACCATGATGATGATGATGAATCATTTCAACCAAGATAAAGACCAATCTCCTTGAGAACCACAAAACCCTAATTTGGACCTCCACATCCTCAGATGATTAATGACCAGTCCAATGAAACCCTAGCTTGCACATGACCTCCTTTCTTCTGATCAAGACTTGGGAGAATGGCTTGCACAATGTAACCACATGATATGCAATATGCAATGCCTAATGACCTAAAAAATGATATGTAATATGTTAAGCTAGTCCCAAGAGAGGAGGGCAAATTTTGAGGTGTTACAATGTGTTAATGGATGTCACAGAGGCCGTGGTCGACACCATTGAGCCGCCTACCAGGTTTTATCCATTCCTTTTTCTACCTTGCACTAAAACATTAGGGACAATGTTTGGTTCAAGTAGGGGGGAGGATCTTTCCCGCTTTTTTTTATATTTTTTATTATTTTTCTAGTTAGCTTCTTTTAGTTTAAGTTGTTTTTCTTCGTTGTTTGTGTGTTTGATCGAGTCATACATGTGTTGTTGAGTCATATTGCATGATATTCTTTTCTCTTGTTGAAAAAATTCCCTTAGATTTGACCCCCAATAAAAAAAATTGTTTTGATTCAATGGCATGACGCCTCGAGAGTACAAGTTGTTTCTCATTATTAGGCTTTGTTAAGTAGACTTGGGGAAGTTTCAATAATATCGGTACCGTCTTAACATCCTAAACTCCCTAAGTATACGACATTGATTTGAATAACCATTATGCCAAGACCTTAAATTCTAAGTTTTTGAAGTAGCCTCTTAAGTAGTTTATTTAAGAAGTCATCACCATCTTAAGCACAAATTGATTAAGGAAGCCAATGCAAATAAGTGTATGGTCTCGGGATAAAAGCGAGAAAAAAATTATGTGATAAGATATGTCCCTTCTAAGTTAGGTGATCCTCCCCTGATCATTTAGGCCAATGATACAAACTCTTACAATTTTAGTTGATGCTTAAGCAAATTTTCTAAGTAAGTGCGGAATTTTTTTTAAGACGAGACCATAGTCACTAATAGGTTCGCCTACCATGAATGTGTACAGATAACGGGCTTAATGTCGAGTTATAATGGCATGATTCAGATTGGTTTTGCATAGGGGGAGTTTTTGCCCGTGTAATGTGAATATGTGTCATTACGGTATCCTTATTGTCGATATCTAGTACCTATCTATTTAGCACTAGCCTAGTAGCCTCTTCCTTTTTAGAGTTTTGTCGTGCCTATGTCTCAGACGTTGTACTTAATTGTTTTTCTTTTGTGTTGGGTGATTGCTTGAGGATAAGTAACGGTCTAAGTGTGGGGGAGTTTGATAACAAGAAATCGTATCATATTTATAGGCTTATGTCGCATGTTTTTCTTATGTTATTCCTCTTTATTTCAATATGTTTTATCACCTTTTAGTTTTTTTATTCGTTTTGCAGTTGTCATCTAGATTCAGTGCGGATTCGAAAGCAAATTGGAAAAGGAGCAAAAGAGAAAGATTTTACCCAGTATACCCAAATGGCGTTCGCCGTGTGTATATGGCACTCACCATTGTTTTAGCCTGCCATGTCATTTAATGACCTAGGCAATGGTGTTCATCATTATTTAGCATAAGCAGTTTTCTGCGTGGGAGCAGTTTCTCAACCGTTTTTTCCATTTTCTTTTCCCTCCACTTTGTTGGCACGACCTGAGGAAGTTACAAGGGTGGAGACCTCTATAAATAGGACTCTTAGGGGTGTTTCAAAAGCATCCAAGTTGTGAGAAATCTCTATCGAATTTGCTTCATAATCTTAGTCATAAACTTACATGTAGAAGTGGCAATAACTCACATCAAGGGATTATCACACTTGATTTCCTTTCATTTGCATTGTACTCTTGGATCAAGAACAAGTCTTTCGGCATTTTCATTTCAATTCAAAGCCTTCATTTCTTTAATTTCAGGTTTTTACCGTTTTATAATGTATGCTTGTTGTTAACGTTACTATATTATATGATATGTTTGTTTTAAGTATAATTTCTTTTATCATGTTATTTCTAAATATAATTATGTCTTGCTAATTTTGTTTGAGTCCGGGGTATGAGGACCTTCGTTATCGACGGGACTCGGTAGAGACAATAGGTGATAAATAATGATTAAATTCTATTTTGGTTTTAGTTTCCAATTGTATGTTTCATTATTTTGACACGAGAGTAAAGAACAAACTAAGGTTCTAGCCGATAGTGCGAGAGTGTGAGGAAGGAACCCAATATTGGAAACTAAGCATCGATCCTAAAAACAGCGAGAGCGTTTTAGGTATTGTTTAGGATCTCATTGGTTTTCAAAATATGCTTTCTAATTAAAATAGGCGAGCGAGAGCAAAATCTTGTGGTTAGGAGGTGTGGTTTTAGTCAATAGCGCGAGAGTGTGAGACGAAGTCTTTAAACCAATATTTTCTACGAAACTTAATCTAATCATAATCAACACCCGAATTCTACAATGTCCTTTAGGAACACGGAATCCATATTCTGGCCTCGGTTTTTCATCATTTTTAAACCTTTAGCAATTAGCGTTTATATTTTCCGTTTGTATCCTTTAAACCTTTAGCCTTAGCTTTGCATTGCAATGATAGATAACATTAGTTTGATTATTGGTCTCTGTGGGTTTGACAATCTTTTAAAACTACCCGATAAACTATATACTTGCAGTTATTATCCGACAGACACGTTCGTCGTGATCAGGAACTTCTGAACCATTCAAAGCAAGCCCTCTACCACTAGTCTAGGAAGCAGTAGCAACAATCTTCTTCGGCTTCTGGCATTGCGTACGCTTAAAAAAGTTAGGTTGTCATTCTTGCACTCAAAAACTATGTGGCCTACCTTTCCACACCAGTAACATCTCAGAACTTTGGCCACACTATCATTAGCACAATGGCCCTGCTCTCCACACTTGAAGCACTTCACAGTAGTGGGAGTACCTTCCCCACTTGTGTTCTTCCCTATGTTTACTTTTGTCAGCTGAAGTCACATATGACTTTCGGCGGTTCTAGTCTCTTCCTCTCTTATCACTAAGAATCTTGTAATGAGCAGTCATAGCCCTGCAGTCTTCATCAAAGATCCTACACCTGTTCACAAGAGTAGGAAACCTATAAATATCTTGTTAACCAATACCATTTTTGATCTCAATACGCAACCCGTTCTCAAACTTGATACACTTGGATTCTTCAGCAACCGCATTATTATAGCGAGGATAGAACTTTACCAACTCTTCAAATTTGGCAACATACTCAGCTACTACCAAATTATCTTGTTTCAGCTCCCAAAAGTCTATCTCTTTCTTGCAACGAACATCGGTAGGAAAATACTTTTCCAAAAATGCAGTCCTAAACACTGCCCAAGTAATCTCAACACCAACAACTTCCAACCTTTGACGAGTGTTATCCACCAATCTTCAGCTTCCTTAAACAACATGTGAGTGCCAAAGTGCACCTTCTGAACTTTGGTACAAGCGATCACACGAAATATATTTTCAATCTCTCTCAGCCATGGTTGTGCTCCTTCGGGATTATACCTTCCCTTGAAATTCAGCGGATTGTTTATATGGAACTTTCCCAACCCTCTAAACTCATCAACTGGTGGATTCTGTTGATCTTGAAGTTACTGAGCCATAGCTTCCAAGGCTTCAGCAATCACTTTGTCATTTCTACCTCCAACCATAACTCTACACAAACACAACTAACCATCAGAAGAAACAAAGCATCGATAATGTTTCCACACCAATCAACCAATAGGGGATAAACATTATATAAAAACCTGGCCGGATGGGCCGACCTACTCTGATACCACTAATGTAACACCCTTCAGAAACCCACGTATAATTAACGAAATTAATTAAATAATCACCAACACAAGGATGTCACACTTCACAAAACATAAGCTATCCTGACCCGTAACATGGGTTACAAAAAACATATTAACATGTCATTGCATGCTCACCTTCATTTAGGTATCATCATAGCAGAATTCAACATCAACATTCAAATAAGGTAGAATATCATACGACATTTAATCTTAAACTTCAATTTTAATAACATCATAAAGAGTCATAAACAGTTCAACTCAACAACTTAAAGTATTCAACTTAATAAGATTTATCATAAAATAATATAATTTAATCCAAACATTCGACCCTAATCTGAGTTACATGATCAGAGCAGAATTCCACTACATAAAAATAACTAATGGAAGTCACTACAAAGCTTCCTTCCACTTAATTCAACAGGGTCTACTCCTTAGTATCTGCACGATGCCCACATAGAGGCAACATTCAAACAGAAGAGGTGAGTAATCATAATCAATTATATATGACATAAGTAAAATATAGCTTACAACAAACATGTATAACCATTCACAACAACAACATGTTACTCTACTCACACCCATCACACCATCATCATATACAAGGATATTATATAATCCATAATTCATCATCCAACATCATCATCATCAACAACAACCAATCAACAACAATGCAATATAAATGCAATGCAATTACTCAATATACATATGGTACCAAGTTATGAACATTCAGGTTCATTTCGCTCCCTGTTCCATCATCATCGGATATAGGATCCCCACCATAGGATATGGTTCACTCTTGAACCAGAGCACAAAAAAATCACTACTCCACCATAGGTAACCCTTCACTAACTCTCCATTATAGGAATTAGCTACTCGCACCTGATCCCCACCATAGGATCGAGGCTACAACATGATTAGAATCGAAGTTCCGCCAACATGGATGCATGATTCACAATATACAATAACAACAACATCAAAACACATACACATTGGTCCCCTATTCACCGTGCATGCCAACATCAACAAAACATCATCAACATAATTTCATCATCGTCACATCATGATCATAAAACATCAACATAATATTATCATCATGATATAAATTATATTTCAACAATACGACAACACACAAATAAAATACATAAACCATCACATTGAATCAACACCGTAGGCATGTAAGTAATATTCAACCACCTAATATATCACTACCAGGTTATATCCCTGAGTGTTAGCATTCCAACGCTTAAAACATAACTTCATTTGGATACACATATCAAATGTTATGATCGAAATCGCCGGACAGTGTAAAAGTAGAATTTTAGGCAATTTTAGGTTGCATGTGTTGACTTGTGACCTCTTCAGGATGACACATGACCTTGATAGGTTGACACAAGCTGTTGTTTTAGGCTAAAAACTCAGTTTTTTAACTTTTAAACATCAACACACTTCCCAGAAGTTATTACACGAATTTATATCATTAAGATCCAAATTCTTATCACTTTAACATCCTAATCTCATTTATTTCTTCATGTAATCATGGATCAACAATCCTACTTAACTATAACATCAATTTCATCATTTTTAATCACTAGTTTATATCTTTTTCAACATAATACATGACATACACCAACAACAAATCACACACAACAGTAACATCATCAATTATCATCAAATTTCACGATACAACATATATGTCTAACATTATGAATAAGGTTTTCACTAATATCAATCTCATTCATAAAGATACATCATCAATCAAAATACTAAAACCCTAAATATACCCTTCCCTCATGTCAACCATAATTGAGAACTATTACCCACCCTTACCTTATTATTTCGAGCAATTATCTCTTCAACCTCTAGCAGTGATGCTCATCCTATGCTTCTCCTTCCTTTCCCTAGCCACTTTCTCTTCTTTCTCCTCATAACTTCACATAGAATGCAAAATAGTCTCTCTTCTTCCAATTCCCCTTTTTCTAATAACAACTATCCCACAAAATATGATTTTCCACTTCTACCCATAACTTACTCTCACAAAAGGTCTCATTGTCCTTATTTCCTCTACTCATTTCTATTTTTCTTTAATTAAATAATAGTATAAAACTATTATTAATATCATACTTCCTCTAACCTATCAATTCTCGCATATTAGTCAATTAATATATTCTCCTCTAATATTTCTCTTTACTCCCAACTTAAAGACACATAACCCACAAACATACAACAATCTAAAACATCATGAAAATGCATATTCAACAAATAAAACATCAAAATAATTACTACAAAGAATCGGGGTGTTACACCCCCCCTCTCTTGTGTATGGAGTCACATGTTCAAGAGATGTGAATCAGTAACATCTAATGGGGGAAAGTAAATAGTTACACCACTAAAATTTATTGATTAAGATTCTCTTGAAATTTTGAAATTATATGAGTTATTAATTATATGTTGTTGTAATTAAGTTACTCATGCGGAAATGATGAGTCAGGAAATGACTAAGTTATCCTTTCTGTATTTCATTTGTTTCTTGATTGTAGGTAATTTGTGAGTATTGGACATGATTTAATGTCGGGTATGAAAGCCATGGTTATGATTTTACGCAATGATAAGATCTTGGGCTAGTTTCACAACCATAATTATTTCTATTTTGACAGCCGCGTCCATAATTAGTACATCCTCAGTACCAATTTATAAGCAAAAATCTAATATTTCACACTTATTTAAAAAGTTTAAATATTTGTATTTTGGAATATGTTTTATGAGAGATGTAAAAACAATTTTGATTAGTTGTTGTTTATGAAAAAATGTGAGAGAAACCAAATTAAATGCGATTTGCATTTAATATTTTACCTTGGAAAAGATGAAATTTTTAAAATAAAATGGTTAATTGAAATAAAGTTGATGTTTAATGCTTATAATTTGTAATAAAAAAACATGTGTTTTTTTAATTATAAATTCATACAAATGGAGTGGGTGTTTGAAAAAATAAAATTAGTTTATGATATCATTAAGTCTGTATTTGACAAGAGATGCATCAATGACCATGGATAATTAAAATGATTAAGTTAAAAATTGTAATACAATTATATATCTTTTTGAGAATGAAAAAAAAAATATAGAAAATTGTCATATTAACACAAAATGTGAAGGTTAACTTCTAATTCATTTATCATTAAACTGAAATAAGATAACATAAAATTTCATAAATACATTAAAGAGGCACACGCAAAGATCCCTAGAGCACTTTCAGAGTAATGTAAAAGATTCTATTAATTCCTAATTTTGGGGCACCAATCTTGATAATTGTTCCTTCACATAGGCTTCTACATTCGCAAAAGTTCTGCCATTGTCCGCCTATCTTGAAATATTTGATTGAATCAAAAACTAAATCAACTGTGCATAACCATTTATGTCCAGAATCATCAACCAATGAAAATTCTGTACAATCGGATGTCATCACCAACTCACCAAACCCATTAAAAGATATTGCCTGCAAAATTTTAAAATAAGTCATAAAGAGATTTAGACACACACACCAAATTTATTTAATTAATTAAAACATAAAGTTGTCTATATCAAATCTAATACCAGATATCCGGATGTAACATCAGATACATCCAACCATTTCACAAATGCATGTTGAAAATAACCGTTTTCATGATGATATGATAGAGTTTCACGAAACCTTGCCAGACCAAAAATATTATGGTTTTGGGAATCTTCACGATGAAGGGTGTATTTACGTGGTGGATTATAATTTGGTACTACAACATCTTTTCCGAACCTGTCTTTCAATCGCATAACAAACCTACTAGGTTCTAAATAGACCAAAGTTACCCAAGCACCAAATCTGAGATTATAAAAATTATGTAACTCGGACCACCCTTGTGTGAAATAGAGGTTATTCTCCTTTTGTTGCACCAAAACCTCAAATTTGTTGTCATTACTATCATTTAAAGTAACATAATCAGTGACCTTTGTTCCAAAATCCTTAGTAAACAGAGATGGTAGTTAAGCCATACTCTGCAATTAAGAATAGAAAAGATCAAGTTAGAAAATAAAAAAATATTTAAATCCAAAAGTTGTTTTTTTAAAATTATAAATCAAGGATAGTTAAATACGTCGCAGGGATCAAATGAAATGCAGTATGTTCTAAACTTCAGCATAATGATTGTTGAGTACATCTCTTCATCATTAGAGACAGAGTTCTCCAAAGGTTCTGTCAAGTTTTAAGAAAAAATACATCAGAAAAACTACATACATAAAAAGAACCTACAACACACTAGATTTAATGAGATCAATAAATTACAAACCTTTCAAACTAAGGAGAGCAAGGGCGGTGTCGTGCCGATTGTATGCCATGTAGGATTCGGGGTATGAAGGAGTTAGGGTATAAAGGAGTGATGCAAAAGGAATTCGGTATGAAAGAAGGATGCAAGATGAATTCACAAATGAGTGGTACAGGTAGGAAGGAGTGAGCAATTTATATAGAGAAAGGGGGGCCTAGGATGTGTTGGAAATTGGCATGTGCAATAAATGTGAAAAATGGAGGGAAATTTTTAGGATTAGGATTTTTGAAATGTTCTAGACTATCTTCGGTTTTTACATAAAAAGATAAAGATGTGATATTGAAATAAGCCAATAAGATAATTATATAATACGACTTTTAGAAATCTAAAATGTAATGAAATTCAAAAAGAATTTAATATAATAAAAGACATTAAATTATTTTAATGTCTTCTAGATATTTTAAAAATATTTTATTAATTAAATTAGTTCAAGGAATATAACATAATAATCAAATAAAATACAATATATTAATAACAAATACTAAAGTATATTCGAGGTGTCTAACTTAACATCATGAAAATATCTTTATGTATTTAAGAATGTTGACGGGCACATGTCAATCGACAAACCTATTACCCAACCCAATCTACACTTTAATTTATTCCAACGATATTTGGGTCCAATTCAGCCTAATCTACTGAAACCCTATCATTTTTTATATAAATTGTCTAACTTAAATCTTACTATGTATACATAAGGGAAAACCCAAATGCTTAAAAAATATGCTACGTGTTCTAAGCCCGTCAAAATAGCCCATAAAGAAAAAAGGCCCAAAGGCTAAATCATAGCAAATAGTAGAAATATACCAAGTCTCGATCCACCACAAGCAGGTGAAGGATAAGACAATAAGAGCCATCCAAGTAATTCGATAACAGACCATATTGCACGAGATCCCTTCATAAATTAGTTACAACTAACCACTCTATATAAGAGAGAAAGGTGCATCACTAAAGGTAATCTCTCTCATTTGAAATTCCCTTTTTACCCAAACCTAACTTGGGCTTTGGATTGCTAACCGTTCAAATTAGCTTCATCCATCATATCATAATCAATACCCGCCGTAATTTTGCAAGTAAAGCACACTATTACGATCATCACTTTATTCTAACTTAGAACATTTGTGTAGTTTGTGAGAATTGGCGTTGTAATCCTATGATTACCAAGATTACTTGATCTCACATCTAGATCAACATTGATCAAGTCAAGTATCCACATACCTGATCAATCATACTAAATTTGTAAGCAAATTTCGTTTTACCAGAGTTGTTGAACAATGGAATTATCAAAGGTTTACCGTCCCAACACTCACTGATTTGTCGTAGGCACCATGGGAAATCATCATCCACATACTCCTCCTCCGCAGCAACAAAATCTTTCATAACCAGAAACTATCCAATGAGTTTCCCAACCTCCTATATTTAAAGCTAATCCTCAAAAAATCCTCGTACGAGAAGCATTTTTCCAACCAAAGGCAGTTTCTCATGGTGACTGGACGTGAAACACTCCCTAGATTCCAACTTCTAGAATGAAATTAAGAACCCAAGACCACTCACAACTTACCAAACGTCATGTTCATAATGATCCAACATTAAAACTCCCAAACCATCAGTGACAAACTCATCGAATAAAAGAAAGTCTACGGAGTGTCATCCCAAAAGATTACACCATCCACGAAGCACTCTCTTAGAAGGTTGAATAATCGAAATGATGGGAAGAACCTCTAAAATCAACTCGCCTCTATGAACAAAGACATTGTTCACCTTCACCAGATCACGAGGGACATAATAGCAGTCATACCCCTCGGGTAGGTGATCGGTCACCATTCGCACTTAGTTTTCATCATCCATCCAGCATGAATCTACAAGAACCGGCAACACTCTTTTCTTTCTTTTAGTTGATTTCTTAAGTTTTATCGCATTTTATAAATTCTTGCTTGTTTTATGTTGTATTAGTGGTTCATCTCTTTTTGTCGCATTTTATGCGTTTCCGTGGTAGTTCTATTTGGTTTCCATGTCTAACAATAAGCTTGAAAGATGCGTAACGGAAAAACAGAAGTCCAGGACATCGTGCAAGGCGAGATAAGGCAAAAACAGGGGGCTGACACGGGTGCCCGTGTTAGCCTGTGCAGAGTGGAGATCAAGGAAGCAAGAAAACAGGGGGCTGACACGGGTGCCCGTGTCAGTTGACACGGCCCGTGTCAGCAAGGAATGAAGGAATTGAGTTGACAAAGAGCCAACACGGGCGCCCGTGTTGGCCAATTCGTCCCATGTGCTTATTTTTATTGTTTTGGTCTCTGTGTAAGTCCGGAGGGTAGTCTTGGTATTTCACGATGTTTTTAGTTGATTAGGAGCTATTTAGTCTGCATTTTTGGTGAAGAGAAAGGGAACTTTTTAGATCCTACGAAGAAGAAACAAAAAGGAGAAGAAAGCTTGCAAGGTGTGGAGAAGAAGAGATTTTCAAGATCGGAAGAGATTGAAGATCAACCTTCATCACCAAATAACTGTAATGTCTCTATTTTGTAATTTGTTTTCTTTGAATACTATGAGAAGCTAAACCCCCCAATGCTAGGGGGGTATCCCTGAATTGCTACTGTATGAATACTATTTCTATATTTTTATGATAATCAATGTTTTCTTAATTCAAATTATTATACAACGTTCTTAATGCTTTATTTTACCGAACAACTGGAATTTTGGTCTATGGTTAAGTTTTAGGTCGGACAAGCCACCTTATCGCTTGTTGTATAATAATACTTCGGTTTAATCACTTAGAAATAAGGATCAAACCGTAGTAGCCGTTAATTCTTGATCAATTGCATATTTTGTAACGTCATTTTGAATAGCTAAGGAATTAGGATTGAAATTAACTGTTAATGGTTTTCGGCTAAGGAATTAGAGAAAACAATTCTTGAGAATCGGCTTTGAATAATTGCAACGTAGATGTTATATAATGTGGAAGTAGTGTAGTACAAGGAAATTCACACATCTTGCCTTAACATGCTTTCTCATATCATTTAACAGTTTTTATACGCTTTGTATAATTTATTCTCATTCTTATCATTTTGAAAACAATCAAAACCCCCTGTGATCTTTTGTCCAACGGAATTATTGTAACGATTTTTACTTAATACGCAGTCTTCGAGATCGATACTCGGGATAACTTTTATTTTATTACTACATTGGTGTAAATAGTACACTTACTATTTTACCGATCACGTTTTTGGTGCCGTTGCCGGGGACTGCCAAATTATAAGTTGAATAATAATTCAATTGAAATTTTGTTGCTCTGCAACCAAAATTTTATTTCTCTGTACTATTGTTTTTTTTATAAATTCTAATAATTGTTTAATCTTTGTATGCGAGGTAAGGCCTCAACTGAATTTCTTTTTGAAGCAGAACCAGAAAGACTATTGTGTGCAAGACGCTGAAAAGCTAGACTAGAACCATCAGAAGAAACCCCCATTGTTTCTGAGTCTGAAAAAGAAGAAGTTGTTTCAGTTCATTCGGAAGACTCCGAAACCATATCTGAAACGATGGCCGAAGCTCCACCTCCCATGGAAAGACTCCTGGGTGACTATGGAGGTGCAAATAAGCCGACTGGAAGGTTAACAATGGTGAACCAACCGGTGAATGTTGATCATTTTCAGCTACACCCTTCAACGATTTGTCAACTCAAAAGGAGACCGTTCTCCGGAAAAATCAATGAAGATGCCAACAAGCATTTACAAAGATTTCTGACCATGACGACATCGTTGAAAATTGAGGGACACTCAGAGGAAGCTAAAAAGTAGGTGATGTTTTCGTTTACACTATCAGAAGATGCCGAAGAGTGGTTTTACTCTTTACCCGCGGGAAGCATTACAGCTTGGCACCAAATGGAGATAACATTTTTGAATGAGTACTTCCTTGCCTCTGTGTATATCCGTAAGAGATATTATATTGTTAATTTCAAACAGAAGGAAGGAGAGTCACTCGGAGACGCTTACAAGAGGTTCAAGCGATTGTTGGTTGCATGTCCTACTCATAACATGGATGCAACTGAACAGATGCAAAATTTTGTTAATGGCCTTCGAATGAAAACTAAGCAACTCATAGACACAGCTGCCGGTGGCTCAACAAATTTTACAACAGCCATTGGAATAAAGAAAATCATCGAAGCCATTGCAGCAAATGAGCATCTGAAGCTCTATGACCGCAGTGTAAGTCAACCTAAAGGTATCATTGATCTCAAGCTAGCAAATCAAGTTGTGAAGATGGAAGATCAAATAACAGCTGAAGTAGAGCGAAAAATCAAGAAAATGGCTCTTGACACTCAAACGGTGGCACAAGTTCATCCGGTTCAACCTATTCAAGCAGTTAGTAGGGAAATTTGTAGGGGACCTCACTTCGCCATGCATTGTGTGGCAACTGCACAACAGGTAGAAGAGATTAATTTTCTGAAGTAGAACAACCCTTACTCCAATACATATAATCCTGGATGGAAAAATCATCCAAATTTCTCCTGGAAGGACCAGCAAGGAAATGTCCAGAAACAAGCGCCCAATCAATATCAAAGCCAACCATTCCAACAGTATCGACCACAACAACAACAACCATACCAGCAATAGTTTCACCAACCCCAACAACAATTTCAACAACAGGTACCAAGGAAAGCAGATTGGGAAATTGCCATTGAAAAAATGGCGGCTCAAAGTTCCTAATTTCAAGAGGAGACTAGAAGTAATCTAAGAAATACTGGTGCTTCGATAAAAAATCTGGAAGTGCAAATGAGTCAGATTGCTCAACATCTTGAGGGTTCTCAAACGCCGGGTGCATTACCGAGTGATACAGTTACAAATCCACGAGAGCATAATAATGTGAGTGTTGTTACCACAAGGAGTGGTAAATCGAAAGAAGTCCCTGAGAAAGATGGTGACCAAGAAGACCAATTGCTTGAAGTTGAGTTGGAAATAAAAGAAAATGAGGTTGTGAGTGAAGAGGTGGTAGTGCCTAAACTGATGGTTAAAGAAAAAGTTAGTGAATCAAAGCCGGTTGTAAAACTCCATTTCCCCACAAGAAATAAGAAGAAAGAGCAACATTAGGAGAACTTCGAAAAATTCTTGGAGATGTTTAAAAAGCTTGAGATTAACATTCCGTTCTTGGAGGCACTTGAACAAATGCCCTCTTATGCCAAATTTATGAAGGATATTATTTCAAAAAAGAGGAGCACTGACACTGACCCTATTGTACTAACCGAAACATGTAGTGCAATTTTGCAGGGTATGAAGATTCCGATGAAGAAGAAAGATCGAGGCTCGATAACTATCCGTTGCATTATTAGGGATAGATCTTTCAAAAAGGCCCTTATAGACTTTGGGGAAAGTGATAGTCTCATGTCGTTATCCATTTACAGGAGGTTAGGGATCGGAAAAGTTCAAGATACTAGAATGACACTTCAATTTGCTGACAACTCTGTGAAGAGACCCTATGGAGTAGTGGAAGATGTTCTTGTGAAGATTGATAAGTTTGTATCTCCAGTGGACTTTTTCGTTTTAGAAATGCCGGAAGATGAAGAGATACCACTCATTCTTAGTAGACCATTTTTGGAAACAAGAATATGTTTGATAGATATAGAAGGGGGCACCATGACTCTAAAAGTTTACGATGAAGAGTTGAAAATTGATGTGCGTAACACCATGAGATACAAAGATGATGTGGCCACCAGTCAACACATAGAGGTGATTGATCAAGTGGTTCTGCAAGAAAATCCTTTAGGTGAATCACAATTGCCCTTGGAGAGAGTTCTAAGTCTATCAATTTCTGAAGACACTCAAAAAGCTGATGAAAAGGAGAGGGAAGTGTTAGCTATGATGGAAACACAAGAACCCTTTAAGGGATCCCGATCACTCTGATGGGAAAACTCGAGGGAACCTCAGTTTGAGGAAAAGAAAGATGAACGGAGAAAGTAGCTGAGCTGAAACAACTGCCTCAAAATCTCAAGTATGTTTTTCTAGATTCTGAAAGGAGATGCCCAGCTATTATAAGCTCTAATCTAGAAGTTTCCCAAGAAGACAAGCTCGTCAAGGTTCTGAAGAAGCATAAAAGTGCAATAGGATGGGCGATTGAAGACTTCAAGGGGATTATCCCTACGGTATGTATGCATAAAATTCTCATGGAGGATGCTCACAAACCAATGGCGCAACCCCAAAGAAGACTAAGTCCTGCAATGAAGGAAGTGGTTAGGAAAGACGTTGTTAAACTATTAGATGATGGGTTAATTTATCCCATATCCGATAGCTCTTGGGTGAGTCCTGTTCATGTGGTTCCAAAGAAAGGAGGAACTACCATTATAAAGAATGAGAAAAATGAGTTACTCCCTACAAGGATAGTCACTCGGTGGTGTGTTTGCATCGATTACAAAAGGTTGAATTTGGGGACAAGAAAGGATCACTTTCCTTTACCATTCATCGATCAGATGTTGGAAATGTTGGTTGGTCATGACTACTATTGTTTCCTTGATGGATACTCTGGATATAATCAGATAGCGGTTACACCAGAAGATCAAGAGAAGACAGCTTTTACTTGCCCCTATGGTATTTTTTCTTACAGAAGAATGCCATTCGGGTTATGTAATGCACCAGCCACATTTCAAAGATACATGACTTCCATTTTTGCTGACATGCTTGAAAAGCATATGGAGGTCTTCATGGATGACTTCTCGGTATTTGGTTTCTCTTTTAATAATTGTTTGACTAACCTTTCCCTTGTCTTAGAAAGATGCCAACAGACTAACTTGATTCTCAACTGGTTGAAGTGCCACTTCATGGTGCGAGAAGGCATAGTCTTGGGTCACAAAATTCCCCACAAAGGAATAGAAGTGGACCAAGCCAAGATCGAGGTATAAGAAGTTTCTTAGGGCATGTGGGTTTCTACCGCAGGTTCATAAGAGACTTCTCTAAGATAGCTAAACCCTTAACTACCCTGTTGGTTAAGGACAAGGTTTTCATTTTTGATAAAGAGTGTGTCGTTTCATTTAAACTATAAAAAATAAATTGGTGACGGCACCAATTGTCATTTCCCCAGATTGTTCTCTACCTTTTGAGATCATGTGTGATGCGAGTGAGATTGCAGTAGGAGCAGTTCTTGGGCAACATAGAGATAAACTGTTGAACGTCATTTTTTATGCTAGTCACGTTTCTAACCCTGCACATGTGAACTATGCGACTACCGAGAAGGAGTTGCTAGTGGTGGTCTATGCCTTCGATAAATTCAGGCAATATCTGTTGGGTTCTAGAGTCATTGTTTATACTGACCATGATGTGTTGAAGTATTTATTTGCTAAGCAGGATTCTAAGCCAAGACTATTGAGATGGATCTTACTCCTCCAAGAGTTTGATGTGGAAATTCGTGACAAAAGAGGGTGTGAAAATACTGTGGCAGATCACCTCTCTCGGATGTCCCCTATAGAGGAGAATGAGGAAAAGCGTCCAATAAAGGATGAGTTTGCTGACGAACACATCCTTGCTGTTATTGGAATGCCATGGTTCGCAGACTACGCGAACTATCTAGTAGGTGGGGTGATCCCTAGCGAATTTGACTCTAACAAAAAGAAAAAGTTTGTGCATGATTGTAGGTTTTACTTGTGGGATGACCCATTCTTGTACAAGAAAGGAGTAGACGGGCTGGTTAGAAGATGTGTTCCCGAAGAAGAACAGAGAGATGTCCTGAAAGCATGCCATGACTCTGACTATGGTGGACACTTTAGTGGTGATAGAACCGCAACCAAAGTCCTCCAGTGAGGCTTATACTGGCCTACACTTTTCAAAGATGCTCAGTAATTAATCAAAGAGTGCGATAAGTGTCAAAGGATGGGAAACATCTTGAAAAGAAATCAGATGCCTCAAAACCCCATGTTGGAAGTTGAACTCTTTGATGTTTGGGGTATTGACTTTATGAGACCATTTCCACCTTCATTCGGAAAGAACTATATCCTGGTGGGCAGTGGATTATGTATCCAAGTGGGTAGAAGCAATTGCTTTACCAACGAATGATGCAAAAGTGGTAGTCATGTTTCTAAAGGAGAACATATTTTTCAGGTTTGGAGTGCCAAGAGCTCTAATAAGTGATGACGGAACTCATTTCTTAAATCACCTAATGGAGAAGCTACTCTTGAAGTATAATATAAAACATCGTATAGCCACTTCGTACCACCCGCAAACTAGTGGTCAAGTTGAAGTGTCGAATAGGCAGCTGAAACAAATTCTGGAGAAGACGGTTAACTCATCTCGCAAAGATTGGGCAAGTAAGCTTGATGATACGCTTTGGGCATACCGAACTGCTTTCAAAACCCCGATTGGTATGTTTCCTTATCAATTGGTATATGGTAAGGCCTGTCACTTACCCTTAGAACTTGAACACAAAGCTTTGTGGGCTTCGAAATTCCGTAATTTGGATCTTTCGAAAGTGGGAGAGTCCTGAATCCTTCAACTCCGTGAGTTAGAAGAATTTAGGAACCGAGCATACGAAAATGCCAAAATTTACAAAGATCAAACAAAAAAATGGCATGATAGAAGGATTTAAAGGAAGGAATTTTGGGAAGGACAAATGGTGCTATTTTTTAATTCGAGGATGAAGTTGTTCTTGGGAAAACTGAGATCGAAATGGTCAGGACCGTTTATGGTACATAAGGTATATCCCCGTGGAGCAATTGAAATAAAAAATCCATCCAACGGGGACATTTTTAAAGTGAATGGCCAAAGGTTGAAGCCTTACAATATGGAGCAAGAAGTTGGTCAGATTGATGTTGTTCATCTTGTCTGATAAGATGAACAACCGTCAAGCCAGGCGACGTTAAACGAAGCGCTACGTGGGAGGCAACCCACGCTTTTATGTCTAATTATTTTCTTTATTTTGTTGTGTGTTATTGACTTGTAGGTTTGAACAATGTTTGGTAGAGGAGCCAAAAGTTCGTGTGCAAAAAGTCTCTGGAAAAATCGGAAGCAGAAGCCCGGCACAAGCTCGAGACAACAATGAAAGAAAAAGAAAAAATCAGGGGCCTTACACGGGTGCCCGTGTCAGCTGACACGGCCTGAGTCAGGAAGTGAATTGACAAGGGTGTTTTCCAGGGGCCTGACACGGGTGCCCGTGTCAGTTGACACGACCCGTGTCAGCCCCTGCATGAACAAGTTTGAAAGAGGAAGGACACAACCCGTGTTAAGGTGACCCATGGCGTTGACACGGTCGCCCGTGTCAGCTTACACGGCCGTGTCCGCAGGCGCGTTGGAAAATTTTCAAAAAAAATTTTAGTGTTTGGCATTGGGCCCGCCACCAAATTTCTCCCACTAACTCCATTTTATCACTCATTCACTCCTCATAAACCTTTTCTCTTACCAATTCTCTCACCTTCATCTCTCTTTCTCTCAAAAACACCTAAAAACCTCCATTTTTCTTCAGATAAAGCTTCATCGTTTTACCTCATAACTCCATCAGATCTTCATCCTTCTTCACAAAAGTTTCTTCATTTTCCATCCTCTACCTTCCTACTGTAATATTTTCCCCTAATCTACCTTTTCAATTTCAAGTTTTTTTTTCTTTCTTTGTGTGCAGGTAAGAACATGTCTCGCCGATTAGACAGAAGAAAAAATGTGGCGGAATCATCCTGACCACGTCAAAGGGCAAGAAGGGCTCCGAATGAGCACGATATTATGTTTCAAGACTTGGAGCACCAAAGAAGGTATACTGCTCATCTTAAGAGAAAACTGACACCCACGAGATATATGTGTGATAGCATTTTGCAGAAATTAGGATTGTAGGCTGAAATCCACTGAATGTTCCACACCTTAGGTATGTTGGAATTCATGCAGTTAGAAGCGCCAACTTTTGCGCATATTACTCTTGAATTTTTAAGTACCATTGAATTTAAGTTGAAAAATAGGTGGAATGGAACTGAGAAAGAGTACTATGGTACTTTGCGTTTTCGTTTATTTGATACTAATCTGGAATTATCTGTGGATGAATTGGGGAGTATCCTAAAACTCCCAATAGTAGGCCGTGAAACGGTACCCGATACTTTTGTTCCGGCGGAATTCTGGACCGCTATAATAGGTAATGCAAAATATATCTCCAAAAGGGAAAAAGCATCTGGTATCCATAACCCTTGTTTCAGGTACGCTCAGAAAGCTTTGGCGTACACCATGTTCGGTCACGGTGATAGCACCGGTGTCGCCACACAAAGGGAGCTTTTCTTTCTGCATAGTATGGCAGCACAAACTCCTATCAATGTAGCAACATTTGCAGCTAACTACCTAGGCAGAGTTGGTCGCGCTACTTCAGGCGACATTTCAGTTGGCGGAATGATCACCCAAATTGCTGACCATTTTGGGTTTGGTGCTGCGCTTGCTGAAGCTCCACAGGTGCCGGGTAAAAATAAACTGGACATGGCCGCGTTGATTCAACAAGGCATGATTGTGGTAAAACAAGATTACTATTCTCTTGTCTGCCAAAAAGCTCATATTCTTGCTTTACCCGCTTATGATTTCATTAGTATCACTAACAAAGCCAACTAGCTTTAAGAGTGTTCCGACCTGGATGAGGGGGACGAAGATTTTCTTGATTCTTTTCCTGCAGATGAGCATATGGAGGGTGCACTTAGCACTGAGGAGCAGTTTTACCAACAACCGCAAGAACCGACCCAAGCTTCAGGGTCTTACTCCATGCCATAAGACCAATGGGGTTGGATTCAAAATGAGATCGGTCACCTTCGCACTGAGCAATCTAGGCAAGGTGAGGAGCTCACCAGGTTCGGAGTCGAACAACGTCGCCAAGGTACGGTTTTAGATGAGATGAATGCGATGATGCAATGCATGATGTTGCATTATCCGCACCCGCCCCCACCTCCTCAGTAAACATTGTGAGTACCCCTCTTATCTTGACAATAAACATTGCGGACAATGTTTGGTTCAAGTGTGGGGGGTTTTATTGTTTTGTATTTTATTTTAGTTGTGTTTGTTTGCTTTGTTACATTGTTTTGTCTTTGTGTGTCTGTTTTATTTCCTTAAATTACAGATAAAAGTGGATTCTACTAGATAAATGATGGACTAGTGACCAGTGAGGGAAAGATGCAACCTCAGATTTGCTCCCGAGGCAACTTGGAAGTTGATACAGCTGAGAAAGAAAATGTTTGACGCAACTTGGCAACTCTAGACCGAAAGAGGGGAAGCTAGACCCAAGCTGAAAAAGAAGTTGTTTGTCATAAAAAGTGGTTTGGAGCCTGCAAGCTTATCCAACATGGTGAGATTTCAACATAACCAAACACAAAAGAGCATATTCAGGTATGACTTTATCTCTCAAATTTTACGTAAGTTCTACCGATACAGCATAATACAAAGACGCACACTGAGGCACGTTGTTTGTTTTCACCCTTTAGCATTTCTAGCCATCCATAATGTTGTATTTATCCTTTGTTAACCCCGTTGAGCCTGTACCCCCTTGTTTGTGAAAACCGTCATGTTAACCATAAGCCAAACACTTCCTACCTTCGCTCAGCATGACTGTTGTAGTGTCAAATTCGTGCAAAAAGATAAGTTTGGGGTGGTACGCCTTAGAAAAATTGAAAAAGGGCAAGTGCAACAAAAAGAAAAGAAAAGAAGTGTGTAGAAACATCAACTTCTACCGAAAGAAAAAAAAAAAGAGAAAAGAAATGAAAAATAGAAATGAGGCATAACCACTTGCCTAAGTCAAAGACTCATGCATCAATGTGATACTCAAAAGAAAAATTGAGTGAAAAAGAGTCAAGTTGGACAACACCCCATAAAATAATTTGTGCACAAAGAAAAGCAACAACATGAATGTTGAGTTTTAAACCTTTGTCATCCATTTTCTTGTCTATCCCCACCGTACCTAAGCCCTGTTACAACCGAAAGACCTCTAAAAGTGTGTGAATTTGGTTTGTGTAGTGAACGTAGAATCTATTCAAAAATTAAGAGTTGATATTGCATACCTTGATATCACGAGTGATAAACACTTTAACCCCGAGAGATTTGGTGAGTGGTGTGAAGAAGTTTGCAGGTGAAGGAACACTCTGATATGATAATGCAGTGGATAGTTCGACTGGGTGAACCAGAAGCTTAATCAGAAAGGAGTAAGATAAGTTGCGAATAACATCAACTGTGTTGTGGTAAGAAGAAAATCCATGGTTGACCTCTGTGTTGTCTCTTACATCACTTGAGGACAAGCAATGAGATAAGTTTGGGTTTGTGATCGGTCACCATTCACACTTAGTTTTCATCATCCATCCAGCATGAATCTTCAAGAATCGGTAACACTTTGTTCTTTCTTTTAGTTGATTTCTTAAGTTTTATCGCATTTTATAAATTTCTGCTTGTTTTATGTTGTATTAGTGGTTCATCTCTTTTTGTCGCATTTTTTGCGTTTCCGTGGTAGTTCTATTTGGTTTCCAGGTCTAACCATAAGCCTGAAAGATGCGTAATGGAAGAACGGAAGTCCAGGACATCGTGCAAGCTGAGATAAGGCAAAAACAGGGGGCTGACACGGGTGCCCGTGTCAGCCTGTGCAGAGTGGAGATCAAGGAAGCAAGAAAACAGGGGGCTGACACAGGTGCCCGTGTCAGCTGACACGACCTGTGTCAGCAAGGAATGAAGGAATTGAGTTGACAGAGAGCCAACACGGGCGCCCGTGTCATCTGACATGGCCCGTGTTGGCCAATTCGCCCTGTTTGTTGATTTTTTTTTGTTTTGGTCTCTGTGTAAGTCCGGAGGGCAGTCTTGGTATTTCACGATGTTTTTAGTTGATTGGGAGCTATTTAGTCTGCATTTATGGTGAAGAGAAAGGGAACTTTTTAGATCCTACGAAGAAGAAACAGAAAGGAGAAGAAAGCTTGCAAGGTGTGGAGAAGAAGAGATTTTCAAGATTGGAAGAGATTGAAGATCTATGGTTAAGGTTTAGGTCGGACAACTAGAATGTTGATCTATGGTTAAGGTTTAGGTCGGACAAACTACCTTATCGCTTGTTGTATAATAATACTTCAGTTTAATCACTTAGGAATAAGGATCAAATCGTAGTAGCCATTAATTCTTGATCAATTGCATATTTCGTAACGTCATTTTGAATAGCTAAGGAATTAGGATTGAAATTGACTGTTAATGGTTTTCAGCTAAGGAATTAGAGAAAACAATTCTTGAGAATCGGCTTTGAATAATGGCAACGTAGATTTTATATAATGTGGAAGTAGTGTAGTACAAAGCAATTCACACATCTAGCCTTAGCATGCTTTCTCATATCGCTTAACAGTTTTTATACGCTTTGTATAATTTATTCTCGTTCTTATCATTTTGAAAACAATCAAAACCCCCTGTGATCTTTTGTTCAACGGAATTATTGTAACGATTTGTACTGAATACGCAGTCCTCGAGATCGATACTCGGGATAACTCCTATTTTATTACTACATTGATGCAAATAGTACACTTGCTATTTTACCGATCAGTAGGCCGTAGGTCGACCAGGATATAAGAAAAGTATGAAGCCATTTTGGTTCCTTATAGAAAGAAGAATCCTCTGAGCGCTTGTTTCCTAGATGGAAGAATTCCCCGCTCCTTCAAAACCCCCACATAAATTGCAAGATTATAATGGAGATAGAGATCCCGAGGACCACGTCAAGCACGTGGACAGTCGTCTAGATTACTACCATGTTGGCGGAGATATCAAATTCAAGTTGTCTACACTCACCCTAGAGGAATCCGCTTGAGACTGGTACAAAACCCTTCCTAACAAAAGCATAAACTCGTGATCAGAGTTCTACTAGACATTTACGATGCATTTCACCATGAGAAAGAAACACCTAGTAAGAATGACCATCATTTGGTGGGGAAATTCAGGACAATAAAGAAACCCTACGTGCATATATCGACTAATTTACCAAAGTAAAATTAGTTTTTGGCGGAACCGATGAAAGCCTTAAGTGTTGGATTTTCAAGAAAGGATTCCAGTCTAATAGTATATTAAGAGAGAGGTTAGGCAGCAAAGAAGCCCGTAGCTTGGATGATTTGGTGATAAGAGATCAACCATATCTGAAATACGAGGAAAACCTTTTTGTCGACATAGGAAGAAAAGGGTTAAGTATCCCTATATATGTGCGAACAATAGATAAAGAATCTGGGAAATCGAAGGAAGAACATGAGCGAAGACCCAGATCAAAGTTTGACTCCTACACCCTCATTGAACATGTCCATGAAAGGATCCTTACATAATGTGTTAATACCAAGTTTAAGGAAGCCGAAATAAGAAACATGTACCCGGTTTGAGAACCTTCCCGGACTGAAAGAACTAAGTATTGTTGGTTCCATAAAATCAAGGACCACAATACAAATGATTGCATTCAACTTAAAAATGCAATCAATGGTCTCATAAAAAAGGTACAACTATAAAAGTATATAAGAGATGGGAAGACAAGCAGGGAAGAATCACTTAACAAAGGGAATTCTCCCGAGAAGAAAATTAAAGCGATTGTTGAAGGGGTTAGTAAAGACGTTGAAAGGGAGGAGGAACTTAAATGAAAACATCCGTACATTGTCTCCATAATTGGGGGAGCTCCCGGGCCTGCATGCCATCCAAGGGTTTGATCAACATGGAGACAAATGTGGCCTCGTTGATTGGGAAGCTAAACATAATGGGAATCCAAATTATAAGCCCAGAAGATGCCGAAGGAAAAACAAGCAGAGAGAAGTTTCTCAGGGAAAGGTGACTTGAAATTGTGAAGTCAATAAGAAGAAATATAAATTTCTTGGTTATATTGACGGCTAACTCCTTTAGTTTTTTGTCGAATGATGGCAAAAATCCTCCCAATTATGACCTTTGTTAGTTCCCAAATGATTTCATGTTAAGGGAGAAAAATATAAAATGCATTATGCTATGCGAATACTGAAATAAAAGAAATATTACTACTAAAATTATTTCTTCTTTTTTCTATGAAGGGAACACATCCATAATGATCAAAACACCCACACATAATTACCAAAGCGAGCGGATAAGCCGACTAAAACGCATGCACACTAGTACGACAAGCACGCCTAAAAGCACTTGCAAATAATTGCCTACCTCTCTATTGGAAGATATCCACTCTAGATGCAATGGTGGATCTGCAAATACGTTAACCTCAAATCAGGTTCATACCCTAAACCCCAAAACTTATATATAAAGGATTACTTGACAATTTAAGGTGTCACCAACGGTAAACCTTCAACAAAACGTAAACATTTTAAAACATGCAACGGATAAGTAAACAACCTATAATACATGTCATCGCATGCTCACCTTCACTTAGTGTATCATCACAGTGGAATCACATTAAACGCAGTAATGAAACATATCAACTTCAAATTGGGTCTCATAAAGACTTAACTCTCACAAAATGATTTCAAAAAGGATCTCAATATCCAAATCTCAAAAACATCAAAATAACTCAAAATAATATTTATTAAACTTCAACGAAACAAGTAAGTTGACATCAAACATAAGAAAAGAAAACATTGCTCGCCCCCAGCTTTATGGAATCAGAGCATAGCGACTAAAAATAAATGTGATAACTAATGAAATAAACTCTAAGATATATTTCCAACTCACAACAACAACCCTACTCGAGAGTATCTGTAAGATATCCATGATGGAGAACATCATAGCAAAGGAGGTGAGAATTCACATTAATAATTTAACATCATAAGATATCAGGTAGAATTCAAACATCTACACATTCCACAATCACACAACATCATTCTTACACCCAATCCATCAACGTATATAAAGCAATCCCATATTCATCATTTAAATTATGCAACGAGACTTACAACTTCAACTAGGCTCATATGTTTGTGGTATCATATCATCATCAATTGGTTCACTCAGGAGCCAGGTTCACCCTGCTCGAATCCCAAATCCACCCTGCTCAGTTTTGGGACAACTATAAGACCCCAATTTTGACCCTAAGATCCCTTATGTTATCTCATCAATTGCATTAGCTTTGGGATCACACCTTGGCATCCTCCTTACCTCTCATTCATTGGGTTTCCATTAGGAGAGATCACCAAGCATATTTGATTGTATCATACTTTATTTTTATTTGTTTACTAACCAAAAATACAAAAATATGTCTATGTATAGCTTTATTTCTTTCACAGGTAGTGTGTGTATCCACCAATGCCTCATCAAGTTCACAACTAGGGTTTGAGACCCTAAATACAAGGATATAAATCCAACAATGGTTCACATTGGTTCAAAATATTGTATATGTATCCCCATGTTCTTAATTTTTTAATTGGATCAAGAATTCATCAATAGTTTGAATTTTATTTGCCTTGGAAGCCCTACTTCATCTGGGTATCTTGTGTGACTTCCTCAACAAGTTTCTTCAACAACTGGTCAAATATATCAAGGGATACTTCATCATACATCATCTTAAGCATATATGATCCTACATGAGTCCCAAAGATCAATAGAACTTCAAGTTTTCATGTTGGTTCAAAGAGGTTGACCAGAGAAAGTAAACTGGTCAAAACTCGGGTTCCCTAGACCCTATCTCCTATAATTTTTGTCATATGAAAATTATTACAAGAGAAAAGCTACTATTTATGACATTACAAACAACTTTAATGTTTACATTAAGAGCTATTTTTGCTTGGAAAATCATTTTTTAGGGTGAAACCTTATAGGTCATTTTGTTTGTGCCCTGGTTAGAAGGTTAACTTCCGAGGACTATAACTTGCTCAATTTTTATGATATTAAGGCCATCCAAGTTTCATGATCAAATTCAAGATATCATCTCCAACGTTTATTCTTTGAGATATGTCAAATTAAACTTGGAAGGGCATGTGCTAGGAGGAAAGATTATAGGTCATTTTGGGTCATCATCACTGAAAAAACAATTTTCCTCAACTCCTTAAATGCCTAACTCCCTAATGCCAAATCCAAATGATGTTAAATTTGTTACCAAATTGAATATGATTGAAAGAGCTACAAATTTTATGAAGGAACCATTTTCATTTGAAGCTCATAGCAAAAGTTATTCAAGGTGGAAGAAGTGGTCATTTGACTTTGGACTTAGAAAAGTTTAAACCATGTTTGATTTCTCAAACTTCCACCTCAAAATTCACCATGATACAACCTTCAAATGGAAACGTGTTCAACATCAAAGTTGTTCCCCTTGATGTCACCTTTCCAAAAAGTTAAAGATCACTTCATTTGGACATGATTTGAGGGACTTTCACATGGTTCCTTTCATAGGTTTATTTTGGCATGTTTTGAATTCAAACAATCATTTTCTATTGCATGCTTACATGTTATTGCTTCAGTACTCATTGTGCATGAATTGGAGTGAGATCACATCATGAATTGGGCCCAAATCATTTCTCATGCATCAATGCACCAATGTTACTAATTTTGGAAATTTTTCAAAGGGTGCAAAAATGAACCCCGTTACCTATATAAGCAAGTCCATTGCTTCAGAAAGGGGACACACAGATTGCCCAAGCTTTGCCAAGAGATCCCAGAATCCTACACCATAGAATACCTTGAGGATTTCTTTGAAATCGAGTATGAATTTCACCTTCTATTTTGAGGTTTAAACTCCAAATATTAATTTCCTTTTTCATCTCAATTTGACACTGCAAGCAAGAGGAGGAAGAACCAAGTGAGTTCAGATCAAGGTCAAGCCAATTTGAAGCTACCTGAAGGTGATTTTTCAGAAAATTTGAACCTTTGATTCTCTCTCTATTCTTCACCATTCTCTTTGATTTTTGGTTGGATGAAGTCCTACCAATGTAGGCTACTAGATTGAGTTGCTTTGAGGTCAAATCGAAGCAACTCAGAATGAACCTAGAATTTCAAATCCATGTATCTTTCAATATACTTGGAATTCAATGAAACGGGGGTTAGATTCGAGCTCCTGCGCATTTTTCCTTTAAAAATATGTCCTTACTTTTCATGGTGGTTTGCGGTGGACTAGTCCGGTGAGGTCCACCTGAGAAGATGATCGGAACTAGGGCTCCAGTGATGTGTTGGCAGGGTTCCAGCCACCTGATCTCACATCCACGTTATAATCTCAACCATGTGATATGATTACCTTTGGTGTTACACGTTGACTAGGACCTTTGGTGGAACGTGCACGCTTGGTCATCAGATATGCCACCTCAATTTATGAGGGAGATCTGATGGCCCTCATTTTTTCCAATTTATTTTTATTTTATGAATTTTCATTTAATCCCTTTATTTTATTTTATTCCTAGAAATTTCATTTTTAATCCAAAAAATATGGGACTTTCACCAAAAATCTTTAAATATTTTTCTCTTCCATATTTTTAATTAAAACTATTTTTTGGATTAATTTTGGTATTTTTCATGAATTATATGTTTTTGTGCCTATTTTTAATTTTTATTAAAATACTTCTGACTTTCAAAAAACCATGAAATTTTTTGTCTAAGGTCCTTTGACCTTGTTTGACCTAGTATAAATCCCTTGGCCATTTATTTGGTGTTTTGAAGGGATTTGAGGTTTTGACCAAATAAATATGCATTTTAATTCACTTTTAAATTGATTTTTAATTGAATAGTTGCTTAAAAATTATGTTGAGCCATTTTTTATGGTTTTATGGCGTTTGACTTTCTGTTTGGGCCTTGGTCATGGTTGATTTTACTTTTGTTAGATCAAAACCATTGGATTTATGGGATTGATGAAATGTACATTTCATCTCCCAAAATAAATGGATGGTATTGATCAGATGAAATTCCTCTCATGATCAATTTGTGTTTCTATTTCTTTTTCCCTCTTCATCTTCATCCATATTCTTCCCTATTCCCTCATTTGACCAATGAAATCTCTAATGTCAAAATGCTAATTGATTCATCAATGACCTTGTGTCAGATGAGTCAATACAAGTCTGACCGAGATAGGTCCCTCCCATTTTCTTTTAGTGTGTGGTATGTTTTAGGAATTTGATTCTTTGTACCAAATCTCTAACATGCATTAACACCTATATTTTTATTGCCCGACCTCAAAAAGTTGTGACTTCTATATAAGTCCAATTATGATTGCTTAACATAGAGCTTAATTTGACACTCTAAGCATAACATCCTAGTAAGTGAGATTGTAAGTCTCTCATTCTTCATGGCATTGTGTGGAACTTGACCGTTTTTCCTTTCATGAGAGCTAGGGGCATACTTATTAAATTATCCAAGTTGGAGCTCTTATCATGGAAGATGTCTTGGTTTAAGGATTCATACTTGTAAATAAATGGTTGAGTATTCTCCAAAGAATGACTTAATCAATTAAAACTCAACACTAACATTTAACTAACCATTGAATAACTCTTATTCATTATGCTTTTACTTTCAAGTAATTTACTTTATGCAATTTAAATTTCAATCACTTATCATTCATTGCCATTTACATTTCATGCAACTTGTTTATGTTCTAAGTCATTTTCACTTTGCTCACTTGAGCCATATCTTGTGATTTTACATATTTGTTTGTGTGTTTTCATTTTGTTTGTGGTCTTATGACCCTAAAACAACTAATAACAACAAAAACCCTAAAAAAAACATTTGGTGGACTATTGGGACTTGATATGAACTTTTGGACTTAGAACTAGGCAACATTCCATGTGCTAAAGGACTTGGCCAATGCTAACATCTGAGACTAAGCTATCTTTGACAGTGACTTTCATCTGATGCAAGACCTTGGATCTCTTTTATTCATCTACTACTTTGTCTATATGCTTAATTGTTATTTTATTATTGTTTATGTCTGATATTTTGTTCTGAGTTAATCAAGGAGTATTTTATACATTGGAAGACAATGAAGACTACTAGCTATCAGAGTGCTTGCTTGGATATGGCTATCTTTATTTAATGCCTTGATCTTCATGATGTATGGATATTGCTCATTGTTTATTGTTTATTTCATGTCAAGGTCCAAAGGAAAATGGATTTCTATATGACATTCTTGTCTGTAGGATTGCATCCATTAGTCATATCTTTTCAACTCTTAACTTTTAAATTTTTGCTTAGGGTAGTCTCTTCATCTCCTCCCACTTCTTTAATTTCAAAATCTCTCCCTCTTTTCAAAAACTTTCTTTATTTGTGATTTCAAACTTAGACATATTTAATGATTAGAAACTTCAGCCTTATGCCATCGAATTTTCAAACTTTTTCTTAATTAAAACTTGTAAATATACTTAACCATATTGACTTAAATTTCGAAATACAAAAAGAACTAACAATCCCATTCAAATCATTGGCTTTATGCCCTATTACTTAAAGTTTTTGTTAAAATCAATTCATTAACTTGTTTGAAATTTTTACCTTGAACTACGAGGTTTTGATCCCTCATTTTTATGTTGGTACGTAGGCACAAGACCGAAGGTCTTGTCAAACACAAAAATATAATTAATAAATTATTTTCTCATCCCCCCACTCTATATTTTATCAAACATCATTTAGACCAAATAACTTGCACACAAAAAAGGGTCCCCTATGAGTACCTATGACACTTTAGGTGCTAACACCTTCCTTCTGTGTAACTAACCCCCTTACCTATAATCTTTGGCATTTTATTAGTTTTGATTTGAAAACTTATTATCCTTGGGTTTTGTTCGTACTTTTTCCCTTTTCCTCTGGAAACAATAAAAGCGCAATGGCGACTCTAGTTTTATTAACGTCAAGTACATCCATAGCTTGATGGTCATGAATTTATCGCTACATAAATCATGTGGTGACTCTGCTGGGGAGTAGTACTCAGTGGGTTTAGCCTACTTTTTTATTTGTATATATTTGTATATTTGATGTTTGTATATGTTCTTAGTCTGATATAATCTGTCGGTTGTGCTTGGTGATCTCTAAGTGGTGAGATAAGTTCTAACCCGAACTTGAGTAAAATTAAGATAGGAGGATGGTATAGTCATGTTCAACTTGTATGGAGTAGTCCATAACAAGTTGGCTTGATACCCATCTACTTAGTGGAGACCTCTTTAGAGTTACTGATGTCACACAAGTTATTTGTGGATATGCATTACTTTCTCTGATTTGGGGTCCGAGAAGCCGAGGACCATAGAACATTAAACCCAACATGGCCTATTTAGGACGTAGTGCAAAGACTGTTCAAGTGTAGACTTGATAACAGTTGTTACGCGATACTACACTTAGACGAGTTTCTCTTGAGAATACTATGGGTTGATGAGTCAGTCATCCTAACCTATAGTATCTGATAGATGGGATTAAGACTCTAGGAACTTTTATAGAACATGATCTACAGGTTTTTACCCTTAGTACACTCCTTTGGGATGATTCTTAACCTAACTCCATGCTCATGACTCACAACGAACCCTTTGATTCTTAGTTGATTCGATCAAGCCTTGTCAATATCAATGGAACTTGGGTGTTGATAAGGTGAAAACCATAATCCACCAAAATGGATGATTGAACTTGATGATAATTTGATCCATCCCTTGACCTTTGTTTGTGTTTGCCTTATGTGTGATCCCTTATATGTGATTGTTGCATTCATGCATACATGCGCATCATGACATTCATCATAGAAGAAAAAAAATTCAAGTAAACTAAGGTCTTATTTACAAATATTTTTAGACCATGGATTGTGGATAAAGGAACACTAAGAAGTAAGGTTTCAGATGTCCTGATTTGAAGGAATTAAGGAAATTATCATCCTTTGTAGTAGATCCTTTGGGCTTCAAGAAACGCAATGCGAAGCTTTTGTCCGTATTATCTACTGATGTGGTTGAAGGACTTTTGAGTGTTGTGGTTTAGTTCTATTACCCTCTCTATCGGTGTTTCACTTTTCCCGATTATCATCTTGTGCCTATGTTAGAGGAGTATGCCCATCTCTTGGGTATACCCATATCTAACAAGGTACCTTTCAGTGGATTAGAGGAGATCCCGAGATCTCATGTTATAGCTGAAGCTCTTCATCTAAAGAAATCTGAGGTTGATGCTCATCTAGTGAAGAAAGGAGGAATTCTTGGGTTGACTTCTGAGTTTATCATTGGTAGAGCTACTGTTTTTGCTCAAGCTGGTAGCATGAGTGTTTTTGAGGCTATCTTGGTTTTGCTCATTTATGGCTTGGCTTTGTTCCCTAACATTGACGGTTTTGTTGATGTTAACGCCATTAGAATTTTCTTGATTGGGAATCCTATTCCGACTCTGTTGGGTGAAATATATTTCTATTTGCATTTGAGGAATTCTAAAGGTGGTGGGACTATTGTGTGTTGTGTTCCTCTATTGTAGAAGTGGTTTATTTTGCACCTGCCTTAGACGCTTGCTTTCGTGGAGCACTGATAATGTCTACGGTTGTCCCAAAGACTTATGTCTCTCACTAATGATGATATTGTTCGGTATGGTTCTAGATTGGGTAGTTTGGACATTATTGACAGTTGTGGTGAGTTCTCTAACATGCCCCTCATTGGTACGCAAGGAGGAATCAACTACAACCCAACATTGGCCCGTCGTCAGCTTGGGTTCCCCTTGAGAGATAAGCCTAATAATGTTCAATTAGAGGGTATATTCTATCAGGAGGGTAAAGAACCCCAACATTTGAAGAAAAAGGATAATACATGCTTGACATAATATGCATAGGAAGGGAAGATCCAAACTTGGTCCATGCAACTGTGTAGCTTTGGAAGCTTACACTATATGGGTGAAGAAGAGAGCTTTGGAGATGAAGATGTCGTATGCTTGTGAGAGACCCATGTCTGTGGTTGTGGATGAACCATCAACTCTCCCTAACCAAGATGTAGAGGAGTTGGAAGACGCATTTTCCAAGATGAAGTGAGAGAGAGATATGTGGGAAGAGCGGTTCCATGCTTTGAACCGAAAGCATGAGAAGTTGCAGCTTGAGTCGAATGATAAGGATGCACTTATTAAGATTCTTGAAGACTGAGCAATGAAGGGACAAAGAGAGACAGAGGGTTTAGTTGCCTCTAGTATGCCTCAGTATTCCGATGCTTGGAAGAAGATTGTTGATCAGCTTCTCCTCAAGAGGGCTCAGATGAAGACATCCTTTGAGTCTAAGATTTGACGCATCCGAAGTAAGTATGCTCCCATAGCCAGATTATCTGATGCAGTTGCTAGGGATCCTTAGGATGATAGTTTCCTTTTCTCTTGTATTTGTAGTTTGGTTTCAGAAGTTGTACTCTGTGTAATCCTTCCAAATTTTATAAATAAAAAGAGACTTTATGGTCAATTGAATTGTTATTATTATTATTATTATTATTATTATTATTATTATTATTATTATTATTATTATTATATGTTCCTTGAAATAAAAAAACAAACAAAAACATTTCATTTCATGCATCATTTGCATAACAGGTTTCTGTAGTCGTAAATTCATGACCATCAAGCTATGGATAAGCTAGACGTCAATTAAACCAAAGTCCCCACCACACTTTTATTGTTTCCAAAGGAAAAGGGAAAAGTACGAACAAAACCCAAAGATAAGAAGTTTTCAAATTAAAACTAATAAAATGCCAGATATTACAGGTAAGGGGGTTGGTTACATAGAGGGAAGGTGTTAGCACCCAAAGTGTCCTAGGTACTCCTAGGAAGCCATTTTTTGTGTGCATATGTGTTTTTGTACAAAAGGATGTTTTCAATAAACATAATGGAGGTATGATAAAAGAATTCATTAATTATATTTTTGTGTTTGACAAAACCTTCAGACTTGTGCCAACGTACCGACATAAAATAAGGGATCGAAACCTCGTAGTTCGTGGTAACAATTTCAAAGTGAATGCATTCATTTAACAAAAATTTAAGTTTAACAAAGGCACAAAAGGCCTAAAAAGGTTTGAATGAGTGTTAGTTCTTTTTGTCTTTTGAAATTTTAAGTCAAGTATAGTTATGTTCATTTACAAATTTGATTAAGAAAAGAGTTGAAAATGCAATGGCATAAGGCCAAAGTTTCTAATTTGCAATAAAGTCAAGGTTTTAAAAATACACAAGAAAATAGGATTTTAAAAGGGGGGATAGATTTTAAATTTAAGAAGTGGGGAGGAGATGAAGAGATTAATCCTAAGGAAAAATTAAAAGTTAAGAGTTGAAAAGATCTGACCAATGGGTTGCAATCCAATAGACATGAATGTCATATAGAAACCCAAATTCCCTTGGACTTTAAAATCAAGAAATATCAATACACAAAATAGCAAGATGAAGAGCAAGGCATCAAAGATAGCCACATCCAAGCTTAGCAACCCCATGATCTTCTTCATAATCTCCCATGCATCAGATGACATACTCCTTGAATGGCTCAGAGATAGGCATTAGTCACAGGTTCAAAGTAACAACTTCAATAAGATCATGTAGAATATGAACTCAAATGGGATCCCAATACTTGTATCAGATAAAAGTCTACTTCACAAGCACTTGGTTTCAGAAAAGTTGGCATTGGCCAAGTCCTTTTACATTTGGAGTGTTGCCTAATTCTAAGTCCAATGTCTCAGATCAAATCCAATAGTCCACACAAATGTCTTTTAGGGTTTTTGTTGTTATTATGTACATTAAAGTCAAAGGATCACAAATACAAACAAGTATATACAATCACAAAGTATGGCTCAAGTGAGCAAAGGGAAGATGACAATAAAATAAACAAGTTAAATGGTATGAATAATGGCAAATGAATAAAGACTTGAATTTAAAGTGCTTAAAAGTAAAGTGCTTCAAATTAAATGTTAGTTGATTAGAAGTTAGTATTGCTTTTGCTTTTGTTGTTTAAGTCATTCTTTGGAGAACACTCAACCCGATATTCACAAGCATGAATCCTTGAACCAAGACATCTTCCAAAGGAAGGAAAAAAGGTCAAGTTTCCACATAATACCATGAAAGAGGGGAGACTTATAGTCTCACTTACTAGAATGTTATGCCTTTTGTGTCAAAATTTAGTGTTATGTTAAGCAATCGTAATTGAACTTATGTAGAAGTCACAACTATTTGAGGTCGGACAATAGAAATTTTAGTGTTAATACATGTTAGAGATATGGCATTATGAACCATACTCCTAAAACATACCACACTTAAAAGAAAATGTGAAAGGGGTGGACCTAATCTCATCCATACTTATGTTGATTTTGCAATCAACTAGCCTTAGGATATAGAGATATCATAGGTCTATGAAATGAATGAGAAGAGAATGGGATTGAGATGAAGAGGGAGGGGAAATGGAATCAACACAAATTGGTCAAAGGAGGACTTTTATCAAATTAAAATCATTCATTCATTTGGGAGATGAAATATACATTTCATCAATCCCCTAAATCCAATGATTTTAACTCAACAAAGTCAAATCAACCTTGACCAAGGCCCAACAACACAAGTCAAACTCTACAAGTCAATATCAAAAGCTCAACCCAATATATTTTGCAATTAAACAATTAAAATCAATTAACAAAATGCATTAAATTAAATTATGGTTGATCAAAATCCTAAAACTTCATCAAAACACCAAATAAATGTCCATGATATTTATCATAGGTCAAACAAGGTCAAACGACCTTGGAGAAAAAAAATCATTGATTTTGGAAACTTAAAACTATTTTTAAATAATTAAAAATATGCACAAAAACAATTAAAAATCCTGAAAAATATTAATAATGATCCAAAAAATATTTTTAATTCAGAAAGTGAAAGAGGAATTTATTTAAATTTTTTTGGTGAAAGTCTCATATTTTTTGAGGTGGCACCACGTTTTTTAGCATTTTCTGATTTTCATTTTATTATACTTATTTTCATTGATTTTCATTTTTTTAGCATTGATCCAAAAAATATGAGACTTTCACCAAAAAAATTTAAATAAATTCCTCTTTCATTTTCTGATTTAAAAATATTTTCTGAAAATAAGTATAATAAAATGAAAATCAGAAAATGCTAAAAAACGTGGACCACTTGATCTCCCTCATTAATTGAGGTGGCAGATCAAGTGGATCTCAGCGCGCGTTCCACAATGGACTTAAGTCAATACGCTGCACAAGTGGTAATCCAAACCAACACGTGAGATTAAAACAAATTGCAAGGATCCTATGGTGTGAGACATGCCAACGCATCGCCGGAGCTGTAACTCCGGTCTTCTTCTCTAGTGGACCTCACCGGACTGGTCCACTTTCAACCATCACCAAAATAAAAAAGGAGGTCATGAATATAAAGTAAAAATGCTCAGGAACTCAATTTCATCTAACTCCAAATATATTGAAAGATACAGGGAGTTGAATTTTGAGGATCATGATCTGTGTTGCTTCGATTTGACCTCAAAGAAACTCAATCTTGTTGCCTATATTTGTAGGACTTCAGACAACCAGAAATCAAAAAGAATCATGGAGAATTGAGTGAGAATCGAAGAGATGACAAATTGAGAAAATTACCTCCACTGCAAGTTCAGATGGCCACGATCTTGCTTCCAACTTCACTTAGCCTTGCTCTAGATGCTTGATATAGTATAATTGAATCAAAAAGGAAGCAGGACTCTTGGATATTTGAATCTCAAAACAATGGAGATTCAAACTCAATTTCCAATGGAAATCCTCAAGGTTATCCTTTGAATGAGAGGGTTTAGGGTTGGGGATTCAAATTTGGCACGCAAGTGTCCTCAATTATGAATGCAAGGGTCTCTATTTATAGCCAAAGCAATTTTATTTGCACACTTGTTTCAAAATTTCAAAAATAGCAAGTTTGCTTTGCATGGATGCATGGGCGTGTGATAGGCCCATGTAATCATTCAATCAGGTCCAAAATTATGTACAAACATTGCTGAAGTCATATTAGCAAGCCATGCATTTGTGTATGGAAGATGCAAGTTCAATTATGCCAAATGGTGATCCAACTTCAAGCCATGCGCAAGTCACTCATACTTTGTCCAAATGGGATGAAATTGGACTTTTTGGAAAGGTTAGATCAAGAGGAACAACTTTATATGGAACACTTTTTCATTTTAAGCTTGGATCATGATAAATTTTGAGGTGTAAATTTGGAAAATCAAACATATCAAAAAAAAAATCTAAGTGTCAAGCCATATGCTCACTTCTTCCACCTTGGCTAACTTTTCATATGAGCTTCAAATGAGAAAGGTTCCTTCATCAAAGTTGTAGCTCTCTCAAAGTCCTTAACAATAGTAACAAATTGGATCTCATTTGTATTAATCATGAAGGAGTTATGCATTTTAGAAGTTGAGGAAAATCACTTGTTCAATGGCATTCGTCCAAAATGACCTATAATGTCTCCTCATATCACATGCATTTAAATGTTGAATTTGTTCTTCCTCCAAACATAAACGTTGAGTTAGACATCTTTAATTTGATCATGAAACTTGAATGGATTTCATATCATAAAAATTGAGCAAGTTATGGCTTTGGGAAGTTGACCTCCAAATTAGGGTTTAGACAAAATGACCTATAATCTTTCACCATAAAAAAATGACTTTCCAAGCAAAACTAGCTCTAGACCTCAACATGAAAGTTGTTTGTAATGTCATTTAGAGTAACGTTTTTCTTGGAATCATTTTCATATGACAAAAATTGTAGGAGATAGGGTCTAGGGAACCCCAGTTTTGATTAGATGAATTCTTCTGGTCAACCACCATGAGCCAACTTTCTAGCTTGACATTCTCTTGACTTTTGGGGATCATGGAGGATCATATATGAATAAGATGATGAAATGTGAAGTATCCATTGAAATTTTTGATCAATTTTTGAAGAAGCTTGTTGAAGAAGTCACATAAGATACCCAGATGAATTAGGGTTTCCAAGGAAAACCAACTCCAAACTCTTGATGATTTATTGATAAAAAAACATGTGAAGATCATGGGGATTCATATATGAGGCTTAGAGCAATAGTAAACCAATTCTTGATTGAACTCCTTGCATTGAGGGTCTTAAACCCTAGATGTGAGCTTGATAGAAAAAAGGTGAGCATGTGCCCTACCTACGAAAGAGTTAAACTATACAATGACATATTTTTGGTATTTTGGTTAGTAAATGATAAAATACAAAGTATGATACAATCAAATGGTGCTTGGTGATCTCTTCCAATACAAACCCAATGAATGAATGGTGAAGAGGATGTCAAGATGTGATCCTAATGCCAATGCATATGATGAGATAGTATGACGGATCTTAGGGTAAAAATTGGGGTTTTATAGTTGTCCCTATTTAAGGACATTCTAGCTGAGGAGATGAAGGTTAAAATCTTTGTATCGACTTTGTAGAATGGACTTAAATAACAAGATATAGAAACAAATTTTGGTCCCTAAGAGACCTCATGATGCATATGACATGGATGTTAAAAATAAATCTCTGTGGGGAAAATGATGCCACAAAGGAAAAGAATTCAGGGAGACCGAAAGTTCACAGGAGTATAAAGCATTTCGTAAAGAAAACTCACTAGGGAGACAGAGACCCTGGGGGATAAAGGGTTGTGCGTAGGCCAGACTACGATTTAAAAACAACTGGGGGACTTGAGGGATTCCATGAAAATAAATCAATGGAAGGACTCAGTCGGGGAATAAAAGGACATTTGTTGTGGAAACGAGTAAATCTGAACAAATATGAAATACTCGAACCAAGCAGGAAACAACGATTTCACGGAGGAAATGCACACTCAAAATCGACTGGGGAAGAAAAGATATTCAACACAAGAGGAGCATAAATATATTATCCATTACCGGTTACTGGGTATGGAGATAAAAAAATCTAACATGGAGGAGATCAGTATCGGTTAGGGTAAACATATCAAGGATGACTCGCTGAGGGCGACCAAGAGGTGTATTCGTTACCAGTTACTGGGTAAGAATAAACTGCTGGGAAAAGCCAAAAATAGGATTTACAACTACCATTTACTGGGAAGAAGACCAAAGAGAGAAAATATTTGTCACTGGTTAAAGTGAACATATCAAGGATATACTCAAAGGAAAGAAAATCCGTCATCGGTTAGGATGAACATATCAAGGATAGACTTTCCTGGGCAAATTAGGAAGGATATCCGTCACCGATTAAGATGAATATATCAAGGATAAACTACCTGAAAAAGTAGGGATTACATTTATCGAATACTGGATAGAATACCAAAAAGAGAGATATCTATCATCGGTTAGGATGAACATATGAAGGATAGACTTAGAGGGGAGAAATAGGAATTACATCTGTCAGTTACTGGATAGAATACCACCAAGAGAATATCCGTCATCGGTTAGGATGAACATACCAAGGATAAACTCTGCAAAAGGGGAAAAAACAGGATTTGCAACTACCGGTTACTAGGCAGAAGACCACAAAGAGAAGGAAACCCTTCACCGGTTAGGATGAACATATCAAGGATTAACTCTCTGGGGAACAAAATAGGGATTACAACTACCTTTTTACTGGGTAGAATACCAAAAAGAGAATATTTGTCACTGGTTAAAGTGAATATATCAAGGATAAACTCAAAGTAGGGGAAGAAAATATCGATCATCGGTTAGGATGAACATATCAAGGATATACTTCCTGGGGAAACGTGAAAACGAATCCGCTGGGGAGAAAAAGTTGCCCTTGCCAGGTATTGGGGAAAAGTGAAAGACATGAGAAGAATATTACCAGTTACTAGGTAATAGGCTCTTAGGGGACCAAAAGTATCTATCTAGGTAAGATCTAGAAAGAAACGATCAATCAAAGACTCAACCCAATGAGGATATAACTCAAGGGGAGTGATTCCATCCAGATAATCCACTGGGGAGGAAACTGAAATAACAATCATCCATGAGGAAATAACTCAGTGGGGAAAGAGAAAGGTTAAAGTCTTTCTGCTTAATGGGCTGACACTCTACAATTGAAAGAGGACAGACAAACCAAATCCGCATGGGGGAAAAGTATACCACCATAGAAGAGGATCAAAATGAACAATGAATCACAAAGTGCAATAATGCAATAATGAAATTATATGAGTGTATATGTATATGTATATGTATATATGATGATTATGCTGATAAAAAGATCGCAAAGGATACAAATGTCACTGGTTTGAATCATCGATACAACTCCTAGCCAATCCTTAGGAGAGAAACAACTGTTGGAGAGAGATCAAATGTCTCGAAGGCCCAATCCTGGCTGGGGAAAGCACAAGGAAAGGATCCATTGAGGAAACTGCTACAAACCCTGTGAGGAATTTTAGGTTAACGCCATATCAAATGGGAAACAGCCCTACAGGGGATAACCATGATAGCTGCTCAAAATCAGAAGTAACCCTGACAACTTACGGGGAATCAAAATTCTGTCGAATCCATGCAAACTTCCGAAATAATGCGCCTACAACTCAAGGGAGGCCAACAAACCCAGCTGAGGAAACCAACAAAACTCGGTTGCTGAAAAATTGAAGGGGATGAAATAGGGATCACGTCCACTGCTTGGGGAGAACCAATAATGCTCCACATTTTTGGATTACCGCTTTTCAAACCGCTAATGATATTCCTTTAAATGATATCGATTTCTTAAAGTAACTTCTGTTAGATATTTAAGAAAACATGATTTTAATTTTAAAATTTAATTTCAAAAATTTTCATAATAAAATTTAAATCTATTTGGATGAAATAAACAAGAGTAGAAACAATTGGATAAAAAGATCAACTTTATTTAATAGGATGGTAGTTTGTAAATGACAAGACTCCATAGATCTTTACAAAAGTTGAAAAATGGTAATTTACATGGAAAAGGGCTACATCGAATACAATGATCACTAATCCTTCTAGTAACTTTTGGTTTCCACAGTGCTCTTGGTATCTCCTCTGTAGATGGTGAATCAGAATTGACCGACTTGCTCAAGAATGTCTTCAAAACTAAAGATCAGCAGGATGCAGTTACTTTCCATTTTCCTTAATTTTTTGCATAAATTTCCCCAAGGCGGGGTACTCAATTTATCGGGATAATTCTTTCTGTTATTTATGTCTCTAAATTTTTCCTGGATCGCCCTTTTGGGTTTCAATCCACCGAGACACTCATTTTTGCCTAAGTCGCCCTTTCAGATTTTCAACTTAGCGAGTTGTTCTTTTCTTTTTATGTGAAGTATTTCTTGACTGCATCAGCGTTCACAGGATGTGTGAACTCTTCACCATCCATAGCTGTAAGAATCAAAGCACCGCCCGTAAAGGCTCTCTTAACAACATATGGGCCTTCATAATTAGGAGTCCATTTGCCCCTAGAATCTGGTTTGAAAGATAGAATTTTCTTGAGCACAAGGTCACCTTCTCTGAATAAGCGAGGTCTGACCTTCTTATCAAATGCTTTCGTCATCCTCTGCTGATATAATTGACCATGACACATGGTAATTAACCTCTTCTCTTCAATCAAATTCAGCTGGTCATACCTAGTCTGACACCATTCAGCCTCAGTCAACTTGGCTTCCATCAAGACACGCAACGATGGGATCTCAACTTCTATTGGGAGCACATCTTCCATGCCATAAACAATTGAGAAAGGGGTTTCCCCTGGTGAAGTGCGGATGGATGTATGATACCCATGCAAAGCAAATGGGAGCATCTCATGCCAATCCTTGTACGTTACAACCATCTTCTGAATGATCTTCTTGAGGTTCTTGTTTGCAGCTTCAACATCCCCATTCATCTTAGGTCTTTAGGGACAAGAATTATGGTATGCAATCTTGAAGTCTTTACAAATAGCTTCCACCATGTTATTGTTCAAGTTAGATCCATTATCAGTAATGATCTTACTTGGCACACTATATCGGCATATGATCTGATTCTTGATAAACCTCACAACAACTTGCTTGGTTACATTTGCATATGATGCCGCTTCAACCCACTTTATGAAGTAGTCAATAGCCTCCAGGATGAAACGATGTTCATTCGAAGCTTTAGGCTCAATCATGCCAATCATATCAATTCCCCCCATGGAGAAGGGCCATGGGGAGGAAATGGAATTCAATAGTGTCGGAGGAACATGGATCTTATCTGCATAAATTTGACACTTATGGCATTTCTTTACAAACTTGCAACAGTCAGATTCCATTGTCAGCCAATAGTAACCTGCTCTTAACATCTTCTTTGCCATAGCATGTCCATTGGAATGAGTACCAAAGGAACCTTTATGGACTTCAGTCATCAACAGGTCTGCTTCGTGTCTATCCACGCATCTGAGCAGAACCACATCGAAGTTTCTCTTGTACAATACATCACCATTCGGGTAGAAGTTGTCGGCTAATCTCCTCAAAGTCTTCTTATCTTTCAAAGATGCCCCGGGCGGGTAAATCTGACTTTGGAGGAAACATTTGATATCAAAATACATTGACTTCTCATCTTTGGCTTCTTCAATAGTAAAAACATGAGCTGGCCTATTGTCGCGGTGAGAATCAGATATCAAGCTATTGTATTAACTTGAATCACAAAACATTAAATTTTCACCACCGAACTTTAATTTATCCAAGGGAAAGGGAAAAGATCGAATAAAACCCTAATTGTGCAATGTAAAAACAATGCGAAAAGATCTAAAGTTCGGGTGTTGGTTATACTAAGGGAAGGTATTAGCATCCTCAATATCTATGGTATCCTATAGGAACCTTTTGAAAGTATTTGTGTTATGTTATTATTTGTTTGCTATTATTTGAAAATGGTTTATTGGGAAGGACCTAAAGGTTTTATTAAGTTTGCTCGCCAAAACTTCGCGGTCATGTGCCTACGTATCCTTATAAGGATGGAATCAGAGCAATCGTAGTTCACCTAACTAAGGGTGAAAGAACACTTGGTAGTGATCAAGGTTCCAAGGGAGGAAGTAAGCGTTCATAACAAACATACTTACAAGAGTTATAAACTCTTACTTAAATCTAAGTTGAAAGTGAGAATGACTCTAACAAGGTCAAAGGGAAACTAGGGATTGTTAAACTACCTATGACATTAAGTCAATAAAGAGGTCTTTCCCTTGGATTTAGGCAACAAAATAAACAAAATATAAGCAAGATGAAGAAGATGTCCAAGCATGACATCAACAAATATAAGCACATGATAAAGAAATATGTTCAAGCATGACATCAACAAAGATAAACAAATGGTAAATAAGATGTTCAAGCATGACATCAACAAGAACAAACAAGGATGAAGAAGATGTTCAAACATGACATCCATAAAGATAATCAAATGAAGAAGATGTTCATACATGACATCAACAAATATAAGCACATGATAAAGAAGGATGTTCAAGCATGACATCAACAAAGATAAACAAATGGTAAATAAGATGTTCAAGCATGACATCAACAAGAACAAACAAGGATGAATAAGATGTTCAAACATGACATCCACAAAGATAATCAAATGAAGAAGATGTTCATACATGACATCAAAAAATATAAGCACATGATAAAGAAGATGTTCAAGCATGACATCAACAAAGATATGAAATCATGATCATAATAATATCAAGCATGGTAGGTATACACATATGTACAAATGTGAACATGGACAAAGGTACAACAACATCAATCAAGGATGTACCAAGTTACATGAATATGAACGACATGGATATATCATCATGAAGAAACAAAGATGAATGACATAACAATTCATGAACATGTATATGGATGTCATAATAAGTATGAATGAACATGTGTATGCATGAAGTAAGACATGGTTTAGACATAACATCAACTTGATCATGAAAACAATTTAAGGTATTAAATACATGCATGTTAAGGTTCAATATGATCACAAACAAAGGTTCAACATCATACAAAAGTTTCAACATGTAAGCATACAAGTCATACAAAGACATGTTACTGCAAGTTTAAAGAATTTGTAAACACATAAACAAACACAAACACAATGGCATAAATGCACACAAAGATTCAAAAAGACATGAAAGAATGACATGTGAATCATGGATCAATGGGAAAATAAGCACACAAAATTTCATGGCATATTAACAAAAGTTCAAAGCACATAAACATGTAAACATACATTAAAGTAAGTCAAAATTAGGTAAAAACCAAGAGGCACATATTAACAACATCAAAAAAAGTTCATATATGATTCACAACATTCATACAAGTCATGGTGATCAAGAAAAATTAAAGTATCAACCAAAGAAAGTAATTTGAAACCCTAAAACAATCCTAAAATGGGTACCAACTTTAGACAAGTATAAGTATGTGAAAAATAAATAAATTCAGGAATTTCTTTTCACCATAATAAAATAGACAAAATTATAAACACATAGCAAAAAAAGTGGCTCAAAAAGGCTTAGGGATCATCAAGTTATGAGTCTTTAAAGTTATGAAAAATAATAAATAAATAAAATAGGCAAAAAAACAATGAATAAAAATGAGTCTGGGATAAGCAGGATTCAAACCCCAGACCTCTTGCACACACAAAGCCTTAACACACCCACTCTAACCGCTGGGGTGGTGATACATCCATCATCTTAGTTACAAACATTAATATATATAATAAAACGATTCCAGAAACTTTAAAATTACACCAATTCATCATCTTCTTCCTCATGTTCTTGCATGTTTCTTTTATTTTTTCTCAAAACTTCAAACAATCATAACTCTCTCAATTTTCCATGAAATTAAAAACCGTAAGAACCTAAATTGCTCTATTTTTTGCAAGGAATCTAATGGTATCATTATCTCATCCTAAAAATCAATTTACAAAGCGTGCCAAGGCAAAAACCAGAACTGCACTTTTAATCTCCAAACAATAAAATCTCAATGCATGAGCATGGTATAATGCATACAGTAGCAAACATACAACAAACACACTATGTACTACATTGTAACTTTAGTAAATATTCAAGAATAATGCATGAACAAGAGTTTTCAAGTGTAAGTGAACTTACCTATTGGAGAAAGTCCAATGCTTCTTCTTAGCTACTACAGAGATAAAAGACAGATTCTACCAGCCTTGTTGGTCCTTAAGGATAGTGTTTGAACAATGAGAATGGCCAGAAACAACTTGTATTATCTCACACAAATGTTCTTGCAAAGTGAAGGAGTGAAATGGTGAATGATAAAATAGATGTTACAGAACTTGTTCAAGTGATTAAACAAGCTCTAAATGATGTCTAGAGATGATTTATGGTGTTTGTTTGGAAGATACATGTGGAGAATAAGTTTGGTTAGAGAACTTGCAAAAATATTGTGTTTTTGCAAATTCTAATGGAATGGGAGTTTGATGAAGTGTTGAGGGGTTGTTGTTGTATGTTTTGAGGCTTAAGGGATCCCTCTATTTATAGGAAAAGAGTGAGGATTGGAACTGATTAGAAACAAAAGTTGTGAAGTTATGGTTTTGGTTGAGAATGAATAAGAAGTTTGCATGAATAGTTGGATTTCAAGGAGTTTGTCATATTTCCCTAGCCTCTACAAGATTATTTCTGATCTCTTAAGATTGTTTGTGATCTTTAGGGACAAGTTTCAAGGGTGAAAGAGTGAGTTGTTGGCATAAAGCTTGCTTTATCAAAGTAGTAATGTGACCTTTTGCAAATTCACCCATAAATGGTATAATGCAATGGACAAAATCTCAACTCCTTGTGCAATGCACTTAGGATTCATATAAACATCTGATTATGGAGAGATTTATACACAATAGGACCTGCAATCAAGAGATCTTCATATTTGAAATGGTTTTCCTCCAAAGATTCATCATGAACATGACTTGAAATTCAAGTTTGGAACCCCAACTTCCCATTTTCGAAACTCACAGCTCATGCATGGGAAAAAAATGTACTTGTACTTTTTAAAAAGCCCCAAACATACTCTACAACTTTCATATTTTGAGTTTTTTCTGAATCAAAGTGGATCATGATGAAAACTGGCCGTGAAGTTTATCACTTTTTAGGGATCAACGCTGACTTGAAAATTTTCGAAGTCTTTCAACTTGAGACACCAACTTTATGTCCTCATAACTCAAAATCCTTGCACTTTTATGGAATCAACCCTCTAGTACAAAGTTGAAGTATGGAACAAGAGATTTCATTTGAGATTTGTAGCAAAGAAAATGTCTGCTCGGATTGGAAGTTATGGCTTGAGAAAGTAGTGCACTTGAACATGAAATTTGGATACTTAGTGAAATTTTCAATGTTTTCAAGATTGCCCTTTTTGCAAGTAACCTCATTTATCTTGATTTTTCTTGATCAAATTCATCAATTAAGCATATACTCATGAAATTTATCTTGAGAAGTTCATATTTTATCATAAATCTCAAAAGTCAAAGGTTTGACTTTGTAGTGCACTGATTGTGTATCAGATGAATTTGAATTTCTTGATCTTCAATGAATTCAAACTCTTGAGCCAATTGAACATCATGGATGGGCCCTAAGATGTACTTTAGTGTGTTAAGTGATGTCTCAAGGCTTGAGATCATGTCTTGATCAAAATTCTCAGATGAAATTGAATGTTGTTGAGAAACCCTAATTACTGAACCAGATGAAAGTGAAGCTTGATGCACTTCTGATTAGGACATAATACCCTTATTTGTTGATGGAGAGAGATATCTTGAGTGTATGAGAACTTGATTTATTGATGATTAATCCAAAACTTTGAATGATCAATCCTTTGAGCTCTTTGGGGGAAACCCTAATTCACAAAATAAACCAGACATATCTTGATCTTGAGGTTAGCTATGCATGAATGATGTCTATGATGAAAATGATTATGAAATCTAGGGGTAAAATTTGGGGTGTGACACATATAAAGACGCATCACAGTCAAATTGGGAACTTCATTCCAATACTTCACCAGAATCATAGAAGCCAACGTTGCAAGAGCATCTGCCATCCGATTTTCAGCTCGAGGGATATGATGAAATTCAACCTTTGTAAAGAAAGTTTAAATCCTCCTCGCATAACTCTATATGGTATCAAACCGGGTTGATTCGTCTCCCATTCACCTTTGATCTGGTTCACAACCAAAGTTGAATCTCCATAGACGTCTAAATACTTGATTCTGATATCAATGGCCTCTTCAAGCCCCATAATGCAATCTTCATACAAAACCATTTTGTTTGTACACTTGAAAGTCAATCTAGCTATAAATGGAAAATGTGTGCCTTGAGGAGTAATAATCACTGCCCCAATGCCATTACCATATTGATTAACAGCTCCATCAAATACCATGCCCCAACGGGAACCAGGTTTTGGCCCTTCTTCAAGAAATGGTTCATCATAATCCTTCATTTTAAGGTACAAAATATTTTCATCAGGAAAATCATACTACATTGACTGGTAATCTTCAATCGGTTGGTTAACCAAATGGTCAGCCAAGACATTACCTTTGATTTCTTTTTGAGATCGGTATTCAATATCATACTTGGATAATAACATCTGCCAACGGGAAATCCTCCCAGTTAAAGTAGGCTTCTCAAAAATATACTTGATTGGATCCATTTTGGATATCAACCAAGTGGTATGATTCAACATATACTGGCGCAAATGCTTAGCAGCCCAAGCCAATGCGCAACAAGTCTTATCAAGCATAGAATATCGAGTCTCACAATCGGTGAATTTCTTACTGAGGTAGTAAATAGAATATTCTTCCTTTCCAGTCTCATCTTGCTGACAAAGAACACAACCCATACTCTCATCAAGCACATTCAAATACATGATCAACGGTCTTCCTTCAACAGGCGGAGACAGAATCGGAGGCTCAAGAAGATGCTCTTCGATACTGTAAAAAGCTTTTTGGCAGTCTTCGTTCCAATCACAAGACTGATCTTTCAGAAGAAGCTTAAATATAGGCGCACACGTGGCAGTCATGTGCGAAATGAATCTTGAGATACAATTCAAGCGGCCCAGAAAACCTCTGACTTGTTTCTCAGTCTTGGGCGTAGGCATCTCTTATATTGATTTGACCTTGGTAGGATCAACTTCAATACCTTTCTCGCTGACGATAAAGCCCAACAACTTACCAGAACGAACACCAAAAGTACACTTTATTGGGATTCAATCGAAGTTTGTACTTCCTCAAACGCTGGAATAGCTTCAACAAATGCTCAACATGCTCTGCTTCATCAATGGATTTGGCAATCATATCATCAACATAAACTTCGATCTCTTTATGCATCATATCATGAAAAAGAGTAGTCATTATTCTCTGGTAAGTTGCACCAGCATTCTTTAAAACGAAAGGCATTACTCTATAATAGAATGTTCCCCAGGGTGTAATGAATGTGGTCTTCTCCATATCCTCAAGTGCCATCTTGATCTGATTATATCCGGAAAATCCGTCAATAAACGAAAAGACTTTGAGTTTAGCTGTATTATCTACCAACATATCAATGTGTGGCAGAGGGAAATCATCTTTCGGAATAGCTTTATTCAAATCTCTATAATCAACACACATGCAGACTTTTCCATCTTTCTTCGAAATAGGAATCATATTGGCCACCCATTACTGATACTCAACGGTAACAAGGAAACCAACATCAATCTGCTTTTGCACTTCTTCTTTGATCTTTACTGCCATAGTCATCCTCAACTTCTGCTTGACCGGCGGGCACTCTGGCCTCAACGACAATTTGTGCTCCACAATCTCAGAATCCAAACCAGGCATGTCTTGATAGGACCAAGCAAACACATCTAAATACTCTCGGAGAAGATCAATCTACCCCTTCTTAACTTCTGGGCATAGTCGAGACCCAATCTTGACTTCCTTCACATCATCTTCGGAACCCAAGTTAACTAACTCAAGCTGCTCTTTGAATGGCTGAATGGCTTTTTCCTCGTGCTCAAGTAGACGAGACAATTCATCAGATACTTCTTCATCACTTCCTTCCTCGGCCTCAAACATAGGGAATTCAAAGTTTGGAGAAGGAGTAGGATCATTGTATTCAATGGGTTTAGAAACCAACCTACATAATGATTTGATATTTTGATTTTAGATAAGTGACTTGGTGACCAAATATTATGCAGACGGACAATTATATTTATTTATTTATGTTTTTTGTGATTACCATTTTCAGAAAAAAGCAAAAAGTAAAAATAAAACATCAGAGATGTGGATGAATAGAATTGAATTTTATTAATGATCAAAAAAATTGAAAATGCCAAACAATGTTCACTTCTCCCTTAGGCATAGGAGAAGGATTTTCAAAAACAATGAAAGTAATTACTTAGAACGATGCATAATAACAGGAACATCGACATCAGTCCAATTGTTGCAAGCCTTTCCATGCGTCACAAAATTGGTGTAGTCTTCATCTTCATCACCCTCGATTTCAGCAGCTAAGTGTTGTTCATTACCATGAATGAACCCTCTGCTACGGAAACTGGGTTGCACATCTTCATCCTTAATTACAGATGATCCTCATTGGAAACCCAAACCGGCTCTGCTCTGGTTCTTGGCGACCTCTATCATCTGACCCCACTGATCAGAATTACCGTCTTCAACAATTTTCTGTGCATCTTTGAATGAGGACATAGGTGCCCCAACTCTCTTTTCTTCTGCAATAGATAGAGCTTGGAACGGAGTTCCAATCTCATCCGCAGCTTCTACATAAGAGAAAGATGACAGGTGGCTTACCAACAAAGCGTTCTCCCCACCGAAGATAACAAGCGTTCCATTCTTAACAAAATTCAACTTTTGATGTAGTGTTGACGTAACACCTCCTGCCTCATGTATCCATGGCCTTCCTAACAAGCATCTATAGGCCGGGTGGATATCCATTACTTGGAAAGTAATTTGGAAATCACTCTACCCATATTCACAGGAAGGTCCACCTCACCAATTACAGTCTTGCGAGAACCATCAAATGCCTTGACGATCACACCATTATATCTCATCGGAGCTCCTTGATACGACAGTCTGGACAAAGTTGACTTGGGAAGTACATTCAATGAAAAGATAGTGTCAACCAACACATTTGACAAAGCATCCTCCTTGCAGTTCATTGATATGTACAATGCTAGATTGTGATTTCTACCCTCCTTAGGTATTTCTTCATCACAAAAGCTCAAGTTGTTGTAGGAAGTGATGTTAGCCACAATATGATCAAACTGATCCACCGTAACATCGTGTTCTACATAAGCTTGCTCCAACATTTTTTGCAATGCTTCTGTGTGTGATTCAAAGTTCATAAGCAGAGATAGCACTGAAGTTTTGGAAGGAGTTTGGAGCAACTGCTCCACCATATTAAACTCACTCTTATTTATCAAACGTAGTACCCCGTCATCATCATTAGGCTTCAAACCGTTGGATTTTTCACCAGACTGACACTTTGGAGCACTAACCGGATCAACTACAGGCACTTCAACCTTCTTACTGATAGATACATATTCTACACCTTTTGGGAACACATACCCAAAAACCCGACCACTACGGGTCACGTTCGTAACATCAGCAATGCCCACAACAGAACTGGTCGTAGGTAAAGGAACCTCTTGACCATTCTCTAACATAGTCACATTATACTGGTACGTGACATCTCTATCGGATGCATACGAGATTGAACCCGCTAACCGTATAACCAATGATGATACCGATCTATTGCTGACATTGTTACTACTACTGCTATCAAACTGAATCACCACTCTCTCTGGTGTCTTGAACATAGGAACTATAACATTCACATCGTCACCCAAGTGACGGAACTGAAGAATCTGGATCATACCTTCATCCATCAATCTCTGGATGTATCTCTTCATAACCACACAACCTCGGGGGTTAACACTGCAAATTGCACAACCATCATGGTCATGCTCACAATCACTCACCAAACAGATATCCTTGTGCATTCTTACCAATGACCTTCTAATGAAATAAACATCATATACCTTGAACTCCCCAGGACAACCATCTACCATGTTAACAAAAGGATTATCATGAGCAAGTAGTGGGTTCGCTTTGACATTAGGCGCACGGTCCTCAAAGGACACCATCCCACTTTTGACCAACTTCTGAACTTCGTACTTCAGGGTGTAACAGTTTTCAATATCATTTCCAGGAGCCCCTTAGTGAAAGGCATAGTGAAGCTCTGGCTTATACCACCATGGAAGTGGTTCTGGAATTTGTGGCGGATTTCTTGGTTGTAGAATGTTCTTGAGAACCAGAGATGGATATAATTCGGCATAAGACATAGGAATATGGTCGAAAGAGACCTTCTTCCTCTCAAAGCTCTGTTGATGTTGATGATTGTTGTTATTGTTATTGTTGTTGTTATTGTTGTTATAGTTGTTTTTTCTTTGTTGCGGTTGTTGTTGAACGGGCACTGATTGATTGTTGGAAAATACTAGAATAATAGATAATACTTGATGATGATGTTGAAGGGGTTGTGGATTCCTTCTGACATGAGGCCTCCTCTACCTCCCAATGGATACGGAATTAGTCTCGCCTCCTCTTTAGACAATCGTCCCTCTCGGACTCCTTCTTCTAATCGCATCCCCGTGTTTACCATTTCGGTAAAATCACTGGGAGCAATGGCAATCATTCACTCATAGTAAAATGAGCTCAGGGTCTTGAGAAAAATCTTGGTCATCTACTTTTCTTCCAAAGGAGGGGTAATTTGAGCAGCAATCTCTCTCCATTGCTGAGTGTACTCTTTGAACGTCTCTTTATCCTTCTGAGACAATGACCTCAACTGGTCCCTATCTGGCGCAATATCCACATTATACTTGTACTTCTTCACAAAAGCCTCACCCAAATCATTGAACGTGCGGACACTCGCACTATCCAAACCCATGTACCACCTCAGAGTGGCACCAGTCAGACTGTCTTGGAAATAATGAGTGAGTAATTGATCATTATCAGTTTGCATCGACATGTTTCTAGCATACATGACAAGATGGCTGAGCAGGTAAGTATTCCCTTTATACTTTTCAAGGTCAGGGACTTTGAACTTCATCGGGGTTTTGACATTAGGAAGCAAGCAAAGTTCTGCAACACTCTTACCGAATAAATCTTTTCCTCTCAAGGTGTTCAACTCCTTTCGCATCTCAAGGAATTGGTCTTTCATTTCATCCATCTTTTCATAAACATCCGGACCTTCAGACGGCTCAGAATGATAGATGGTGTCCTCAACACGAGGCAAAGTGTGAATAACTGGTGGTGGCACAGACAAGACCGGGCTAGATACCGGAATGGAAGAAAAAGTAGGCACAAAACCCTCGGGCACAAAGTTGGGCGGCATTCCCCATGGGAATCCGGCAGGCATGGTGGGAGCGAACTGAGTGGCGGGCACGATTGAAGAAACAACCTCTGATATGACAATCCTCTGAGGAGGAGGAGTTGCAGGCATTGAAGAAGATCGACTTTGATCAGCTAGAACTGACTCCATCATGGCATTCATACGGGAAATCCCGTCCTTCAAGTCTTTGTTCTCTTGCTCCAAGTGTTCCATGATTCGCGGATGATTGGCGCGAGTATTATATCGATGAGTCAGCTTGGCTGAAGTACAAAAGAATAACCAATAAGTCATATGGCAAAAGAGAAACTTGCTATGGAAATGATGCATGAAATACGATGTTTTGATTGTTTTTATTTTCAAGGAACATAATATTTTATTTGAAAATATATAATAATAACAATTGCAACAATTTGTTTGACCATAAAAATTTCTTTTATTTATATAATTAGAAGGATTGCACTGAGTAGAATTTCAGAAACCAAAATACAAAAATACAAGAGAAAATGAGACTAGTCATCCTAAGGATCCCCTAACAACAGTGTCAGATGATCTGGCTGCAAGCGTGTACTTCCTTCGGATGCATCGAATATCGGACTCAAAAGAAGTCTTAATCTGAGTCTTCTCGAGGACAAGCTGATCCACAATCTTCTTCCAAGCGACGCAAGGTTAAGGCATACTAGAGGAAGATAAAATCTTTGGCTCTCTTTGTCTCTTCACTACCCGGTCTTCAAGAAGCTCAATAAGTTCATCTTTTTCCTTAGACTGAAGCTGCAGCTCCTCATGCTTTATGCTCAAAGCATGGAATCGCTCTTCCTACATATCCTTCTCTTGCTTCATCTTAGCGAGTGCGTCTTCCAACTCCTCTACATCTTGGTTAGGGAGAGTTAATGGCTCAGCCACAACCATAGACATAGGTCTCTCACAAGCATAAATCATCTTCAATTCTAAAGCTCTCTTCTTCACCCAAAGAGTGTAAGCTTCCAAAGCTACACAGTTGCATGGACCAAGCTCGGATCTTCCTTTCCTATTCACATTATGCCAAGCATGCACAATCTTCTGCTTCAAATGTTGGGGATCTTTACACTCTTTATAGAAAAGACCTTCTAACAAAGTGTTATTAGGCTTGTCTCTCAAGGGGAACCCAAGTTGACGACGAGCCAAAGCAGGGTTGTAGTTAATTCCTCCTTGTGTACCAATAAGAGGCACATTAGAGAATTCACCACAACAATCAATAATCTTCAAGCTACACAATGAAGAATCATACCAAACTATATCATCATTAGTGAGAGACATAAGTCTCTAAGACCACCTTAGACATTGTTTGTTCTCCACAAAAGTAGCCTTATGAGGCAAGTGCAAAATAAACCACTTGTACAGAAGAGGAACACAGCAGACAATAGTTCCGCCATCTTTAGAATTCCTTAGATGCAAGGAGAAGTACATATCACCTAACAGAGTAGGCACAGGGTTCCCAATCAAGAAAATTCTAATGGTGTTAACATCAATAAAACTGTCAATGTTAGGGAACAAAGCTAACCCATAGATGAGTAACACAAAGATAGCTTCAAAAGCATCCACACTACTGGCTTAAGAAAAGGCAATAGTTTCCTTGATGAGGAATTCAGAAGTCAACCCAAACAGTCCTGCTTTCTTCACCCAATGATCCTCAATCTCATAATTCTTCAGATGAAGAGCTTCAGCTCTAATGTGAGATCTGGGAATCTCTTCCAATCCACTAAACGACACTTTGTCATAAATAGGTATTCCCAAGAGATGGGAATACTCCTCCAACATAGGCACAAGCTGATGATCAGGAAAAGTGAAGCAACAGTAGAGAGGATCATAGAACTGCACCAAAACACTCAACAGTCCTTCAACCACATCGGCAAACAATAGAAATAGAAACTTCCCATGACGTTTCTTGAAGTCCAAGGGATCTAATACAAAGGATGATAACTTCCTTAACTCTTTCAAATCGGGACGTCTGAAATTGTACTTCTTAGTGTTCCTTCGTCCATAATCCATGGTCTGAAAATATTTGCAAATAAAACCTCAGTTCCTTGAAGTTATTTTTTTTCATGTGATGAATGTTATGATGTGCATGAATGCATGAATGCAATAATCACAAATAAGGGCTCACACACAAGGAAAACAAATAAAGGTCAAGGGATGAATCGAGTCATTGTCAAGATCAATCATCCATTTTGGTGGATTATGGTTTTCACCTTATCAACACCCAAGTTCCATTGATATTGACAAGACTTGATTGGATCAACCAAGAATCAAGGGTTTATTGAAAGTCACGAGCATGGAGTCAGGTTAAGAACAATCCCAAAGGAGTGTACTAAGGATAAAACATGTAGATCATGTTCTAAAAAGTTCCTAGAGTCTTAATTCCATCTATCGGATATTACAGGTTAGGATGACTGACTCATCAACCCATAATATTCTCAAGAGAAACTCGTCTAAGTGTAGTATCGCGTAACAACTATTATCAAGTCTACACTTGAACAGTCTCCACACTACGTCCTAAATAGGCCAAGAGGGGTTAAATATTCTACAGTCCTCAGCTTCTCAGACCCCAAATCAGAGAAAGTAATGCCTAACCACAAATAACTTGTGTGACATTCATAACTCCAAAAGGGTCTCCACTGAGTAGATGGATCTCTAGCTAACTTGTTAAGGACTACTCACCACTCAGAGATCACCAAGCATAAAAAGCATATTATATCATACAAACAAATATACAAACATCAAATATACAATTATATACACACACAAAAATGGGCTAAACCCACTGGAGACTATTCCCTAGCAAAGTCGCCACTTAATTTCTATAGCGGTAAATTCATGACCATCAAGCTATGGATAAGCTATACGTCAATTAAACAAGAGTCGTCACGGTGCTTTTATTGTTTCCAAGGGAAAAGGGAAAAGTACGAACAAAACCCAAAGATAAGAAGTTTTCAAATCAAAACTAATGAAATGTCAGAGATTACAGGTAAGAGGGTTGGTTACACAGAGGGAAGGTGTTAGCACCCAAAGTGTCCTAGGTACTCCTATGGAGCCCTTTTTTTTGTGCATATATGTTTTTGTAAAAAATGATGTTTGCAATAAATATAGTGGAGGGATGAGAAAAGAATTCATTAATTATATTTTTGTGTTTGAGAAGACCTTCAGACTTGTGCATACGTACCAACATAAAATGTGGGATCAAAACCTCGTAGTTCGTGGTAACAATTTCAAAGTGAATCCATTGCTTTTAACAAAAATGTAAGTTTAACAAAGGCACAAAAGGCCTAAAAAGGTTTGAATAAGTGTTAGTTCTTTTTTTATTTTGAAATTTTAAGTCAAGTATAGTTAAGTTCATTTACAAATTTGATTAAGAAAAGAGTTGAAAATGCAATGGCATAAGACCAGAGTTTCTAATTTACAATAAAGTCAAGGTTTTAGAAAAACACAAGCAAAGAGGATTTTAAAATGAGGGAGAGATTTGAAATTTAAGAAGTGGTAAGGAGATGAAGAGATTAATCCTAAGCAAAAATTAAAAGTTAAGAGTTGAAAAGATCTTACCAATGGACTGCAATCCAAGAGACAAGAATGTCATATAGAAACCCAAATTTCCCTTGGACTTTAGAATCAAGCAATATTAATACACAAATAGTAAGATGAAGAGCAAGACATCAAATAAAGATAGCCACATCCAAGCTTAGCAACTCCATGATCTTCTTCATAATCTCCCATGCATCAGATGACATACTCCTTGTATAGCGGTAAATTCATGACCATCAAACTATGGATAAGCTAGACGTCCATAAAACCAGAGTCGCCACCACTCTTTTATTGTTTCGAAGGGAAAAGGGAAAAGTATGAACAAAACCCAAAGATAAGAAGTTTTCAAATCAAACTAATAAAATGCCAGAGATTACAGGTAAGGGGGTTGGTTACACAGAGGGAAGGTGTTAGCACCCAAAGTGTCCTAGGCACTCCTATGGAGCCCTTTTTTTTGTGCATATGTGTTTTTGTACAAAATGATGTTTGCAATAAATATAGTGGAGGGATGAGAAAAGAATTCATTAATTATATTTTTGTGTTTGAGAAGACCTTCAGACTTGTGCCTACGTACCAACATAAAAATGAGGAATCAAAACCTCGTAGTTTATGGTATAAATTTCAAAGTGGGTGAATGGATTTTAACAAAAAATTTAGTTTGAAATATGCACAAAGGGCCTAAAAAGGTTTGGATGAGTGTTAGTTCTTTTTGCCTTTTGAAATTGTAAATCAAGTATAGTTAAGTTCATTTACAAGTTTGATTAAGCAAATGAGTTTGAAAATACAATGGAATAAGGCCAAAGTTTCTAATTTGCAATAAATTCTAAGTTTAGAAAATATAAGCAAAGAAGATTTTAAAAGGAGGGAGAGATTTTGAAATTAAAGAAATGGGAAGGAGATGAAGAGACTAATCCTAAGCAAAAATTTAAAAGTTAAGGGTTGAAAAGATCTGACCAATGGGCTGCAATCCAATAGACAAGAATGTCATATAGAAAGTCAAATTTCCATTGGACTTTAGAATCAAGCAACATCAATACACAAATAGTAAGGTGAACAGAAAGGCATCAAATAAAGATAGCCACATCCAAGCTTAGCAATTCCACGATCTTCTTCATAATTCCCCATGTATCAGATGACTTCAAAAATAGGCATTAGACACAAGTTCAAAATAACAGCTTCAATATGATCATGTAGCAAATGAACTCAAATGGATCTTCAATATTTGCATCAGATGAAAGTTCACTTCACAAACACTTGGTTTTCATGAAAGTTGGCATTGGCCAAGTCCTTTGTATAAGGAGTTTTGCCTAATTCTAAGTCCAATGTCTCAGATCAAATCCAACAGTCCACACAAATGTCTTTTAGGGTTTTTGTTGTTATTATGTACATTAAGGCCAAAATACCACAAACACAAACAAGTATATTCAATCACAAAATAATCACAAGATATGGCTCCAATGAGCAAAGTGAAAATGACATTAAAGTAAACAAATTGAATGGTATGAATAATGGCAAATGAAATAAGACGTGAAATTAAAGTGCACCTTGAAATTAAATGTTAGTTGTTAGTTGATTAGAAGTTAGTATTGCTTTTGCTTTTGTTTAAGTCATTCTTTGGAGAACACTCAACCCACTTGTCACAAGCAGGATCCTTGAACCAAGACAAATTCCAAAGGAAGGAAAAAAGGCCAAGTTTCCACGCAATACCATGAAAGAGGGGAGACTTACAATCTCACTTACTAGAATTCTATGCCTTTTTGTGTCACAAATTTAGCACTATATTAAGCAATCGTTATTGGACTTATGTAGAAGTCACAACTATTTGAGGTCGGGCAATAGAAATTTTAGTGTTAATACATGTTAGAGATATCGTATTATGAACTATGCTCCTAAAACATACCACACACAAAAAGAATATGCAAAAAGAGTGGACCTAATCTCATCCATACTCATGTTGATTTTGCAATTACTAGCCTTAGGATATAGAGATATCATAGGTCCATGACATGAATGAATAGAGAAGGGGATTGAGATAAAGAGGGAGGGGAAATGGAATCAACACAAATTGATCAAAGGAGGACTTTTACAAAATTAAAATCATTCATTCATTTTGGGAGATGAAATGTACATTTCATCAATCCCCTAAATCCAATGATTTCAACTCAACAAAGTCAAATCAACCTTGACCAAGGCCCAACAACACAAGTCAAACTCAACAAGTCAATATTAGAAGCTCAACACAATTTATTTCTCATTTAAATAATTAAAATCAACTAAAATATGCATTAAATTAAATTATGGTTTATCAAATTTCTAAAACCTCATCAAAACACCAAAGAAATGGCCATGATATTTATCATAGATCAAACAAGGCCAAAGGACCCTGGAAAAAAAATTCATCATTTTTGGAAACTTAAAACAATTTTTAAACAATTAAAAATATTCACAAAATCAATTAAATCATGAAAAATATTAACAATGATCCAAAAAATAAATTTAATTCAGAAAATGGAAGAGGAATTTATTTAAATTTTTTTGGTGAAACTCTCATATTTTTAGGATCAATATTAAAATTAATATGAGTTAATAAAAATAAAACAAATAAAAGGAAAATCAGAAAATAAGAAAAAACGTGGACCACTTGATCTCCCTCATTAATTGAGGTGGCAGATCAAGTGGTTGTTATCACGTTTTCCACCATTGTCACGAGTCAATGTGTAACACAAGTGGTAATCCAAACCAACGTGTAAGATTAGATCAATTCAAATGGATCATGTGGCTCTGATGACTGCCAACTCACCACCGGAGCCAAAGCTCTGGTCTCCTTCTCCGGTGAGCTTCACCAGACTGGTTCAGTCATAACAATCACCAAGATTAAAAATAAGGACATGAATTTAAGGTAAAAATGCCACTAAGCTCGAATCTGGCTTCAATTTATCCTAACTCCAAGTATATTGAGAGATACAAGGAGTTGAAATTTGAGGTGCACGATCTTAGTTGCTTCGATTTAACCTCAAAGCAACTCAATCTTGTTGCCTACATGGGTAGGACTTCAGACAACCAAGGATCCCAGAGAATTATGGAGAATTGAGTGAGAATCAAAGAGATGAAAATTTATGGAAAATACCTTCAATGCAGGTATGGATTATCTTGATCTTGCTCTTGCTTGTGCTTGATCTTGCTCAGGACACTTGGAGGAGTAAAATTGAATGATCAAAAGGTTTAGGATCCTCGGAGATTTGAATCTCAAAACAGTGAGATTCAAACTCAATTTCCAATGGAAATTCTCAAGATTATCCTCTGAAATGAAAGGGTTTGAAGGTTTGGATTCAAAGTTGGCGCGCCGGGTCCATATTTCTGAGCATAGAGGGCTCTATTTATAGCCAAATGGTTTGATATTTGCACACTTGAAATGAAATCCAAAAATAGCAATGTGTATTTGCATGGGTACATGGGCGTGTACAGGCCCATGAAATCACTTTTTCTGATCCAGAGTTGAGTACAAGCAATGCTGAGATCATGTTGGAATGTTAGGCAATGGTGTATGGAATGTTCAAGTTAAATCTTGCCAAATGATTATCCAATGTTCAAGCCATGTGAAACCCATTCAAATCTTGTCCTAAATGAATGAAATTGGACTTTTTAGAAAGGTTAGATCAAGAGGAACAACTTTCATGTTGGGAACTTTTTCATTTGAAGCTTGGATCAGGGTGAATTTTGAGGTGGAAGTTGGGAAAATCAAACATGTCAAAAAAAGTTTTAAGTGTCAAGCCATATGTTCACTTATTCCATCTTGGCTAACTTTTTATATGAGCTTCAAATGAGAAACGTTCCTTCATGAAAGTTGTAGCTATATCAAAGTACTTCAAAATGGTCACATATTTGACCTCATTTGGATTTAATATGAAGGAGTTATGCATTTTTGAAGTTGAGAAAAATCACTTGTTCTATGACATTGGTCCAAAATGACCTATAATGTATCCTCATATCACATGCACATAAAATTTGAATTTGCTCTTCCTCAAAACATATAAGTTTAAGTAGACATATTTAATTTGATTGTGCAACTTGTAAATATTTCATATCATAAAAATTGAGCATGTTATGGCCTTGGGAAGTTGACCTCCAAATTAGGGTTTAGACACAATGACCTATAATCTTTCACCATAAAAAATGCCCTTCCAAGCAAAACTATCTCTAGACCTAAACATGAAAGTTGTTTGAAATCTCATTTAGAGTAACGTTGCTCTTGGAATCATTTTCATATAATAAAAATTGTAGGAGATAGGGTCTAGGGAACCCAGTTTTGATCAGATGAATTCCTCTGGTCAACCACCATGAACCAACTTGCTAGCTTGCAATTCTCTTGACTTTTGAGATTCATGGGAGATCATATATGCATAAGATGATGAAATTTGAAGTATCCCTTGAAATATTTGATCAATTGTTGAAGAAGCTTGTTGAAGAAGTCACATAAGATACCTAGATGAATTAGGGTTTCTAAGGCAAACCAAATCCAAACTCTTGATAATTTCTTGATCAAAATAAAATGTGGAGCTTATAGGGATACATATATGATGTCTATCGCCATAATAGACCAATCTTTATTGATAACTTTGCAATGAGGGTCTTAAACCCAAGATATGAGCTTGATAGATCAAAGGTGAGCATGTGCATTACCTAAAATAGATTTAGACAAATACAAAGGCATATTTTTAGTATTTTGGTTAGTAAAAATGATAAAATACAAAGAATGATACAATCAAATGATGCTTGGTGATCTCTCCCAATACAAACCCAAGGAATGAGGGGTGAGGAGGATGCCAAGGTATGATCCCAATGCCAATGCATATGATGAGATAGCATGAGGGATCTTAGGGTCAAAATCGGGGTTTTACACCTTGAATAACTCAGAGATAGGCATTAGTCACAGGTTCAAAGTAACAGCTTCAATAAGATCATGTAACAGGTGAACTTAAATGGGATCCCAATACTTGTATCAGATGAAAGTCTACTTCACAAGCACTTGGTTTTAGAAAAGTTGGCATTGGCCAAGTCTTTTTGAATATGGAGTATTGCCTAATTCTAAGTCCAATGTCTCAGATCAAATCTAAAAGTCCACACAAATGTCTTTTAGGGTTTTTATTGTTATTATGTACATTAAAGTCAAAGGACCACAAATACAAACAAGTATATACAATCACAATATAACCACAAAGTATGGCTCAAGTGAGCAAAGTGAAGATGGCATTAAAATAAACAAGTTAAATGATATGAATAATGGCAAATGAATAAATACTTGAATTTAAAGTGCATAAGGTAAAGTGCTTGAAATTAAATGTTAGTTGAATGTTAGTTGATTAGAAGTTAGTATTGCTTTTGCTTTTGTTGTTTAAGTCATTCTTTGGAGAACACTCAACCCGCTATTCACAAGCATGGATCCTTGAACCAAGACATCTTCCAAATGAAGGAAAAAGGCCAAGTTTTCACACAATACCATGAAAGAGGGGAGACTTACAATCTCACTTAGTAGAATGTTATGCCTTTTGTGTCAAAATTTAGCGCTATGTTAAGCAATCGTAATTGGACTTATGTAGAAGTCACAACTATTTCAGGCTGGACAATAGAAATTTTAGTGTTAATGCATGTTAGAGATATGGTATTATGAACCATACTCCTAAAACATACCACACTTAAAAGAAAATGCAAAAGGGGTGGATCTAATCTCATCCATACTTATGTTGATTTTGCAATCAACTAGCCTTAGGATATAGAGATATCATAGGTCCATGAAATGAATGAGAAGAGAATGGGATTGAGATGAAGAGGGAGGGGAAATGGAATCAACACAAATTGGTCAAAGGAGGACTTTTATCAAATTAAAATCATTCATTCATTTTTGGAGATGAAATGTACATTTCATCAATCCCCTAAATCCAATGATTTTAACTTAACAAAGTCAAATCAACCTTGACCAAGGCCCAACAACACAAGTCAAACTCAACAAGTCAATATCAAAAGCTCAACACAATTTATTTTGCAATTAAACCATTAAAATCAATTAAAAAATGCATTAAATTAAATTATGGTTGATCAAAATCCTAAAAGTTCATCAAAACACCAAATAAATGGCCATGAGATTTATCATAGGTCAAACAAGGTCAAAGGACCTTGGAGAAAAAAAATTCATTGAGTTTGGAAACTTAAAACTATTTTTAAACAATTAAAAATATGCACAAAAACAATTAAATCATTAAAAATATTAATAATGATCCAAAAAATAATGTTAATTCAGAAAAGGAAAGAGGAATTTATTTAAATTTTTTTGGTGAAATTTAGATCAATATTAAAATTAATATGAAATAATGAAAATAAGTCAAATAAAATAAAAATCAAAAAATGCTAAAAAAAACGTGGACCACTTGATCTCCTTCATTAATTGAGGTGGCATATCAAGTGGATCTCAGCGCGCGTTCCATAATGGACTCATGTCAATGTGCTGCACAAAGGGTAACCCAAACCAACGCATGAGATTAAAACAAATTTCAAGGATCCTATGGTGTGATACATGTCAACGCATCGCCGGAGTTATAACTCTGGTCTTCTTCTCCGGTGGACCTCACCGGAATGGTCCACCTTCAACCATCACCAAAATAAAAAAGGAGGTCATGAATTTAAAGTAAAAATGCTCAGGAGCTCGAATCTGACCTCAATTTCATCTAACTCCAAGTATATTGAAATATACATGGAGTTGAATTTTGAGGATCATGATCTGAGTTGCTTCGATTTCACCTCAAAGCAAATCAATCTTCTTGCCTATATTGGTATGACTTCAGACAACCAAAAATCAAGAAGAATAATGGAGAATTGAGTGAGAATCGAAGAGATGAAAAATTTAGAAAATTACCTCCACTGCAGGTTTAGATGGCCACAATCTTGCTTCCAACTTCACTTAGCCTTGCTCTGGATGCTTGATATAGTAGAATTGAATCAAAAAGGAAGTAGGACTCTTGGAGATTTGAATCTAAAAATAGTGGAGATTTGAATCTCAAAACAGTGGAGATTCAAACTCAATTTCCAATGTAAATCCTCAAGGTTATCCTTTGAATGAGAGGGTTTGGGGCTGTGGATTCAAAGTTGGCGCGCAAGTGTCCTCAATTATGAATACAAGGGTCTCTATTTATAGCCAAAGCAATGTTATTTGCACACTTGTTTCAAATTTTCAAAAATAGAAAATTTGCTTTGCATGGATGCATGGGCGTGTGATAGGCCCATGTAATCATTCAATCAGGTCCAAAATTGTGTACAAACATTACTGAAGTCATGTTAGCAAGCCATGCATTTGTGTATGTGTAAGACCCCAATTTTGACCCTAAGATCCCTCATGCAATTTCATCATATACATTAGCATTAGGATCATACCTTGGCATCCTCCTTACCCCTCTCTCATTGGGTTTGTTGTGGGAGAGATCACCAAGCACTTTGTGATTGTATCATACTTGTATTTTATCATTTTGCTAACAAAAATACCAAAAATATGCCTTTGCATTTGCCTAACTCTTTTGTAGGTAGGGCATGATCTCCATTGATCTATCAAGTTAATATCTAGGGTTTGAGACCCTCATGACACAAAGCACAACCATGAATTGATGCAAGAATGGTTATGAGCATCATATATGAGTCCCAATGATTTCTACATGTTATATTTATCAAGCATTCTTCAAGAGTTTGAGGGTAATTTGCCTTGGAAACCCTAGTTTGACTGGGTATCTTGAGTAACTTCTCCAATAAGCTATCTCATCAATTGATCAAATTTCTCAAGGGAAACTTCAAAATTCATCATCTTATGCATATATTATCTACCATGAGTCAATAAAGTTAAGAGAATTGAAGGTTGGCAAGTTGGTTGATGGTGGTTGACCATATGAATTCATTTGATCAAAATTGGGTCTCCCTAGACCCTATCTCCTATAATTTTCACCATATGAAAATGATTCCAAAAGAAAAGTTACTCTAAATGACATTAAAAACAACTTTCATGTTGAGACCTAGAGCTAGTTTTGCTTGGACAATCATTTTCTATGTTGAAACATTATAGGTCATTTTGTCTAAACCCTAATTTGAAAGTCAACTTCCCAAGGCCATAACATACTTAATTTTTATGAGATGAAAGATGTCCAAGTTGCAAAATCAAATTCGAGATGTATACTTCAATGTTTATATTTGGAGTGAGAGATGATTCAACTTTTATGAGCATGTGATATGAGGCTACATTATAGGTCACTTTTGACCTATACCATTGAACAAGTGAATTTTCCAAATTTCAAAAATGCATAACTCTATCATTTCAAATCCAAATGACATGAAATTGGTGACCATTTTGAATTTTTTTTGAAAGAGCTACAACTTTTATGAAGACGTTTTTCTCATTTGAAGCTTACATAAAAAGTTAAGCAAGGTGGAATATTGAGATATATGACTTGACACTTAGAAAAAATTTCAACATGCTGAAATTTCCAAACTTCCACTTCAAAATTCATCATGATAAAAGCTTAAAATGGAAAAGTGTTGAACATGAAAGTTGTTCCTCTGGATCTAACCTTTCAAAAAAGTCCAAGTTCATCCATTTTGGACAAGAATTGCTAGGGTTGCGCCTGGCATGAACATGGTATCATCATTTGGCAAAGATCAAACTTTAAATCTTCACACACACTTGCCTTGCAATCCAAGTTGATTTCAGACTCTCTTACACTCATTTGTGGACCTAAAGCAATGATATCATGGGCCTGGACACGCCCATGCACCCATGCATCATCAATTTCCAGTTTTGGAAAGTGATTTGGAAGGTGCAAATATCATGAGCTACAGCTATAAATATAGACCTCTAGCATCAGAATTGAACAGACATTCGCGCCAGGTTTGATCCTAAACCCGTAACCCTTCCACTTGAGAGGATAATCCTGAGAATTTCAACTTGAAATTGAGTTTGAATCTCACTGTTTTGAGATTCAAAACTCCAGGGGTCCAAGACCTTTTGTGCACTTCATTTTACTCCTGCAAGCATTCTGAGTGAGATCAAGCACGAGCCAAGGCAAGAGCAGTTGAATTCAGACCTACATTGAAGGTATTTTCCAGAAAAATTCATCTCTTCGATTCTCTCTCAATCTTGCTCAATTCTCTTGATTCTTTGGTTGTCTGAAGTCCTACCAATGTAGGCAAGAAGATTGACTTGCTTAGAGGTCAAATCGAAGCAACTCAATTGACATACCTCAAAATTCAACTCCTCTTATCTTTCTATATGTGAGGAGTTAGTTAAAATTGAGGTGATATTCGTGATATACACCATTTTTCCTTTCAGATCATGTCCTTTATTTTCATTTTTGATGTGGTGATGAATGGACCAGTCCGGCCAAGGTCGCCTGAGAAGACGACTGGTGCTTTGCTCCGGCAATGATGTGGCAAGGTCCAGAGCCATTGGATTGATTCAAAATGTTTTAGTCAGGAACGTTGCTTGTAATGAGGTAGATCAAGTGGTCCACGTTTTTTTGATTTTTTTATTTTAATTTTTATTCCTTTGATTTTCATTAATTCATATTAATTTTAATATTGATCCAAAACATATGAGAGTTTCACCAAAAAATTTCAAATATTTTCCTATTTCATATTCTGAATTAAAATTATTTTTTGGATCATTATTAATATTTTTCATGATTTAATTCATTTTTCATTTGTTTTTAATTGTTTAAAAATACTTTTAAGTCCTTAAAAATTCTGAAAATTTTTCTCCAAGGTCCTTTGACGTTGTTTGACCTATGATAAATCTCATGGCCATTCATTTGGTGTTTTGATGAGGTTTTAGGAATTTGACCAACCATATTTATTTAAAATGTATTATTTTAGTATTTTTTTTAATTGGAATAAATGCCAAATAATTTTGTTGACCAATTGTGATGACTTGTTGGTGTTTGACTCTTGTTGTTGGGCCTTAGTCAAGGTTGATTTGACTTTGTCAAATTAATATCATTGGATTTAGGGGATTGATGGAATGTAAATTCCATCTCCCAAAATGAATGAATGATATTAATTTGGTAAAATTTCTCCTTTGATCAATTTGAATTTTCATCTATTCCCCTCCCTTTTCATCTCATTCCCCTTCTTTATGCATTCATCTCATTTGGCCTATGATATCTCAAAGTCCGAAAGCTAGTTGATTGAAAAATTAACATGAGTATGGATGAGATTAGGCCACGCCTTTTGCATATTCTTTTTGTGTGTGGTATGTTTCATGAGCATAGTTCATAATACTATGTCTCTAACATGCATTAACACCAAAATTCTATTACCCGACCTCAAATAGTTGTGACTTATACATAAGTCCAATTACGATTGCTTAACATAGCGCTAAATTTGTGACACAAAAGGCATAATATTCTAGTTAGTGAGATTGTAAGTCTCCCCTCTTTCATGGTATTATGTGGAAACTTGGCCTTTTTTCCTTCCTTTGGAAGATGTCTTGGTTCAAGGATCCATGCTTGTGATAAGTGGGTTGAGTGTTCTCCAAAGAATGTCTAAGAATGAGAAGCAAAAAAAATCAAAAACAATACTAACTTCAAACCTATTAAGAACTAACTTTTAATTTCAAGCCCTTTACTTTAATGTCATTTAATTCTAGCTTTTATACATTTTCCATCGTTCATATCATTTTAATTGTTTACGTTAATGCAATTTTCACTTTGTCCATTTGGACCATATTGTGTGATATATTTTGTTTGTGTATACTTTGTTTGTTTGTGTGGTCTTTGACCATTAATGTATATAATAACAACAAAAATCCTAAAAAACTTTTGTGTGGACTGTTTGCTTGATCTTGGACAAATGGACTTAGAATTTAGGCAACAGTCTTATGCTAAAGGACTTGGCCAATGCCAAATTATTGAGAAACCAAGTGCTTGCAATTTGAAACTTCAAGTTATTCAAGATCTCTCTAAGTTCATCTGCAACATGATCATTGTGAAGTTGTTATTTTGAACCTGTGACTTATGAAGTTCATCTGTTACATGGGCTACCTTGAAAAAGATCATGGAATGGATAAGCTTGGATGTTGCCATCTTTATTTGATGCCTTTCTCTTCAAGATAATATAATTGTGCATTTGTGTGTTGCTTGATTCTAAAAGTCCAAGGGAATTCTAGGTCTCTATTGACATTCTTGTCTATTGGATTGCTACCCATTTGGTCAGATCTTTTTCAACTCTAAACTTTTAATTTTGTACATAAGATTAGTCTCTTCATCTTCTCCTCATTTCTTTAATTTCAAAATATCTCCCTCCTTTTTCAAAACCTTCTTTGATTGAACTTATTTTGTTCTAAACTTTGACCACTTTGTAAAAGATAGAAACTTTGGCCTTATGCCACTGCATTTTCAAACTTCTTTTCTAAATCAAACTTGTAAATAGACTTAACTATATTTGACTTAAACATTCAAAAAGCCAAAAAGAACTAACTCATTCAAACCATTTTTAGGCCTTTGTGCCTTTCGAACTTAATTTTTGTTAAAAGCAATGCATCCACTTTGAAATTTGTATCACAAACTACGAGGTTTTGATCCCTCATTTTTATGTTGGTACGTAGGCATAAGACCAAAGGTCTTGCCAAACACAAAAATATAATTAATGAATTATTTTCTCATCCCCCACTCTATTTGTTTGTAAACATCACTTTGTACCAAATACATATGCACACAAAAAGGGCTCCCTAGGAGTACCTAGGACACTTTGGGTGCTAACACCTTCCCTCTGTATAACCAACCCCCTTACCTGTAATCTCTGACATTTTATTAGTTTTGATTTGAAAACTTCTTACTTTTGGGTTTTGTTCGTACTTTTTCACTTTTCCCTTAGAAAAAATAAAAGCACAGTGGCGACTCTTGTTATTTGATCTCTAGCTTATCCATAGCTTGATGATCATGAATTTACCGCTACAGAAATTAAGTGGTGATATATATGTGATGTTTGTATATATTTGTATATATGTGATGTTTGTATATATGTATGTGTGATATAATCTGCTTGTTGTGCTTGGTGATCTTTGAGTGGTGAGAGAAGTTCTAACCCGAACTTAAGTGCAATTAAGATAGGAGGATGGTATAGTCATGTTCGACTTGTGTGGAGTAGTCCTTAACAAGTTGGCTTGAGATCCATCTGCTCAGTGGAGACTCTTTTGGATTTGGAAATGTCACACGAGTATTTGTGGTTAGGCATTACTATCTCTAATTTGGGTCTGAGAAGATGAGGACCGTAGAACATTTACCCCCTCTTGGCCTATTTAGGACGTGGTGCGGAAACTGTTTAAGTGTAGACTTGATAACAGTTGTTACGCGATACTACACTCAGACGAGTTTCTCTTGAGAATATTATGGGTCGATGAGTCAGTCATCTTAACCTGTAATATCCGATAGATGGAATTAAGACTCTGGGAACTTTTTAGAACATGATCTACAGGTTTTATCCTTAGTTCACTCCTTTGGGATGGTTCTTACCCAGACTTCATGCTCGTGACTTGCAACAAACCCTTGATTCTTGGTTGATCCAATCAAGTCTTGTCAATATCAATGGAACTTGGGTGTTGATAAGGTGTAAACCATAATCCACCAAAATGGATGATTGATCTTGACAATAACTTGATGCATCCCTTGACCTCTGTTTTCCTTGTGTGTGATCCCTTATTTGTGATTGTTGCATTCATGCATTCATGCGCATCATAACATTCATCACACAAAAATTTCAAGGAACTGAGGTATTATTTACAAATATTTTCAGACCATGGACTGTGGACAAAGGAACACTAAGAAGTACAGTTTCAGATGTCCCAACTTGAAAGAGTTAAGGAAGCTAGCATCTTTGGTATTAGATCCCTTGGACTTCAAACAACGTCATGGGAAGCTTTTGTCCGTCTTGTCTGCCGATGTGGTTGAAGGACTCTTGAGTGTGCTAGTGCAGTTCTATGATCCTCTCTACCGTTGTTTCACTTTCCCAAATTTTCAGCTTGTGCCTACCTTGGAGGAGTATTCTCATCTTTTGGGGATATCTGTTTCTAGTAGAGTGCCTTTTAGTGGATTGGAGGAGATTCTCTGATCTAATATTATTGTTGAAGCTCTTCACTTAAAGAAGTCTGAGATAGAGGCTCATTGGGTGAAGAAAGGAGGGTTATTTGGGTTGCCATCTGATTTCCTCATCAAGGAAGCTACTGCTTTTGCTCAAGCCAGTAGTGTGGATGCTTTTGAAGCTATCTTTGTGTTGCTCATCTATGGATTAGCTTTGTTCCCTAACATTGACGGTTTTGTTGATGTTAACGCCATTAGACTTTTCTTGATTGGGAATCATATGCCTACTTTGTTGGGTGATATGTATTTCTCTTTGCATATAAGGAATTCTAAGGGTGGGGGAACTATTGTCTGTTGTATTCCTCTTCTGTACAAGTGGTTTATTTCGCACTTGCCTTAGACACCTGCTTTTGTGGAGAACAAACAATGTCTAAGGTGGTCTCAGAGACTTATGTCTCTCACTAATGATGATATAGTTTGGTATGATCCGTCTTTGAGCAGTTTGGAGATTATTGATAGTTGTGGTGAATTCTCTAATGTGCCTCTCATTGGTACACAAGGAGGAATTAACTACAACCCTGCTTTGGCTCGTCATCAACTTGGGTTCCCCTTGAGAGACAAACCTAATAACACTTTGTTAGAAGGTCTTTTCTATCAAGAGGGTAAAGATCCCCAACATTTGAAGCAGAAGATTGTGCATGCTTGGTATAATGTGCATAGGAAAGGAAGATCCGAGCTTGGTCCGTGCAATTGTGTAGCTTTGGAAGCTTACACTCTTTGGGTGAAGAAGAGAGCTTTGGAGTTGAAGATGCCTTATCCTTGTGAAAGACCTATGTTTATGGTTGTGGTTAAGCCATTAACTCTCCCTAATCAAGATGTAGAGGAGTTGGAAGACGCGCTCATCAAGATGAAGCAAGAGAAGGACATGTGGGAAGAGTGTTTCCGTGCTTTGAGCAAGAAGCATGAAGAGTTGCAGTTGGAGCCTAAAGACAAAGATGCACTTATTGAGATACTTGAAGGTCGAGTGACGAAGAGACAGAGAGAGCCATAGGTTTCATCTTCTAGCATGCCTCAGCCTTCTGTTGCTTGGAAGAAGATTGTTGATCAGCTTGTCCTTGAGAAGACTCAGATGAAGGCTTCTTTTGAGACCGAGATCCGTCGCATTTGAAGGAAGTACGCACCTACAGCCAGATCTTTTGACATTGTTGTTAGGGATCCTTAGGATGACTAGTCTCCTTTTCTCTTATTTTTATTTTGGTTTCTAAAATTATACTCAGTGTAATCCTTCCAATTTATATAAATAAAAAGAGATTTTCGGTCCTATCAAATTGTTGCAATTACTATTTAAATACATATATTTGCAAATGATATAGTAAGTTCCTTGAAAATAAAAATAATCAAGCATTGCATCTCATGCATCATTTGCATAAGCAGGTTTCGCCAGATGTCTGATTGGTATTTCTTCTGTGTTTTAGCCAAGCTGACTCACCGGTACAATACCCGAGCCAATCATCTGAGAATCATGGAGCACCTAGAGCAAGAGAACAGAGAGCTGAAGGACGAAATCGCCCGCCTGACTGCCATGATGGAGTCAGTTCTTGCCGCTCATAGTCAATCTTCTCCAATGCCTGCAACTCCTCCAGCGAGGACTGTTATTTTAGAGGTGGCTACCTCTACCAGGCCTGCTGCTGCCACCCATTTCGCGCCAACTATGCCTGTCGTATTCCCGTGGGGAATTCCGTCCAGCTTCGTGCCTGAACGCTTTATGCCTACCTTTGCTTCCATACCGGCATCTAGCCCGGTCATGTCCGTGCCACCTCCCGTTGTGTACACTTTGCCTCACGTAGAGGACACCATTTATCACTCCGAGACGTCTGAGGGTACGGATGTCTATGAGAAAATGGATGAAATGAAAGATTAGTTTCTTGAGTTGCGCAAGGAATTGAAGATGCTGAGAGGAAAAGATCTGTTTGGGAAGAGTACTGCCGAGTTGTGTTTGGTGCCCAACGTCAAGATCCCGGTGAAGTTCAAAGTGCCTGACTTTGAAAAGTATAAGGGGAACTCTTGTCCGCTCAGTCATCTTGTGATGTATGCTCACAAGATGTATACTCAGACCGACAATGATCAATTTCTTATTCCCTACTTCCAAGATAGTCTGACCGGCGATGCGCTTCGTTGGTACATGGGATTGGACAGTGCCAGCATTCGCACTTTCAATGACTTGGGGGAGGCTTTGGTCAAGCAGTATAAGTATAATATGGACATGGCGCCAGATAGAGACCAGCTAAGGTCCATGTCTCAGAAGAACAAAGAGACATTCAAAGAGTATGCGCAACAATGGAGGGAGTTGGCTGGCCAGGTCACTCCTCCTTTGGAGGAAAAAGAAATGACAAAGATCTTCTTGAAAACTCTGAGTTCATTTTACTATAAACGAATGATTGCTAGTGCCCCCAGTGACTTTACCGAATGGTAAACATGGAGATGAGGCTTGAGGAAGGAGTCTGAGAGGGACGTTTGTCAAGAGATGAGGAATCAACAAGCAAGAGGTATGGTAGCAATTTCGGTAAGAAGAAAGACAGTGAGACAAATGCAATAAGCAGTGGGAGGCAGATGAGGCCTCACATCATAAGGAATCCAACATCCCGTCAACATCATCAACATCAAGTATCTTCCGTTATTCCAGTATTTTCTAATCAACAAACAACATCAGTCCAACAACAACAACGTCAACAACAACAACCGCAACAACGAATGAACACCTACAACAACAACAATACCAACAAAAATCATCAACAACAAAACTTTGAGAGGAAAAAGGTCTCTTTTGACCCGATTCCTATGTCTTACGCAGAGCTTTATCCATCCTTGGTTCTCAAGAACCTGATCAAACCAAGAAACCCACCACAGATTCCAAAACCACTTCCATGGTGGTACAAACCTGAGCTCCGTTGTGCTTTTCATCAAGGAGCACCCGGACATGATATTGAAAATTGTTATCCGCTTAAGTATGAGGTTTACAAGTTGATGAAGAGTGGTATGGTGTCCTTCGAGGACCGTGCGCCGAATGTGAAAGCAAACCTGTTGCCCGCTCATGGGAACTCTTCTGTGAATATGGTGGACGGTTGTCCCGGAGAATTTAAAGTTTTTGATGTGCGGTTTATCCGAAGATCCTTGGTGCAGATGCATAAGGATGTTTGTTTGGTAAGTGAATGTGAGCACGACCATGATGGGTGTGTTGTTTGTAGTGTTAACTCGAGGGGTTACGAAGTTGTGAAAAAGGACATCCAAGGACTGATGGATGAAAGCATGATCCAAATTGTTCAATCCTGTCATGTAGATGACGATGTTAATGTCATAGTGCATATTTTCAAGAAGCCTGAGAAGTTGGTGATTCAGTATGACTCCAGTAACAGCAACATGCAAAGATCAGTATCGTCGTTGGTAATATGGTTAGCGGGCCCAATCCCGTATTCATCTGATAAAGATGTGTCGTATTCATCTGATGCAAGGATGGTCAAGAGGTCCTGTTACCTACGACTAGTTCAGTGGTGAGCATTGCTGATGTTACTAAGGTGACCCGCAGTGGTCGAGTGTTTGGGTCGGTGTTCCCAAAGGATAAAGAAGAAGCGGTTGTAAGTAAGAAAGTGGAAGTGCCTGTTGAAGACCCAGTTGTCTATTCAAAAGATAAGTCTGGTGAATCCAGCAACTTGAAACCAAATGATGATGATGAGGTACTTCGGTTGATTAAAAGAAATGAGTTTAATGTGGTAGAGCAACTGCTCCAAACCCCCTCAAGGATCTCAGTGTTGTCTTTGCTCATGAATTCCGAAGCCCACAGAGAAAAACTGCAGAGACTTCTAGAGCAAGCTTTTGTAGAACATGATGTTACAGTGGATCAATTCGATCATATTGTGGCTAACATCACTTCTTGCAATAATCTTAGCTTTTGTGATGAAGAACTCCCTGAGGAGGGAAGGAATCATAATTTGGATTTGCACATCTCGATGAATTGCAAAGAGGATGCTTTGTCAAATGTGCTTGTTGACACCGGTTCGTCACTAAATGTGCTTCCAAAGTCAACTTTGTCAAAGCTATCTTACCAAGGAGCTCCTATGAGGTATAGCGGTGTAATTGTCAAAGCTTTTGATGGTTCGCGCAAAACGGTTATTGGTGAAGTGGACCTTCCAGTTAAAATAGGTCCGAGTGATTTTAAAATTACTTTTCAAGTAATGGATATCCACCCGGCCTACAGTTGCTTGTTCGGAAGGCCATCGATCCATGAGGCAGGAGCTGTTACCTCCACATTGCACCAGAAGCTCAAATTTGTCAAGAATGGCAAGCTAGTGATTGTTGGTGGAGAGAAGGCGATATTGGTTAGCCATTTTTCATCTTTCTCTTATGTGGAAGATGAGGATGAGGTTGGACTCCGTTCCAAGCCTTATCTATTGCTGTTGAGAAGAGAGTTGGGGCACCTATGTCCTCATTGAAAGATGCTCAAAAGATTATGGAAGAAGGCAATGTTGATCAGTGGGGGCGCATGGTAGAGGTCTCCGACAACAAAGGCAGAACCGGTTTGGGGTTCCAGAAAGGTTCATCAATTACAAGGTCTGAAGATATGCAACTTATCTTCCGTAGCGGAGGATTCATTCATGGCAATGAACAACACTTAGTTGTTGTGCTAGAGGATGACGAAGAGGAAGACTGCCCCAATTTTGTGACACATGGAAAGGCTTGCAACAATTGGATTGCTGTTGATATTCCTATTATTTTGCATCAACCTAAGTAATTGCTTTTATATGTTTTAAAATCCTTCTTCTATGCCTAAGGGAAAAGTGAACATTGTTTGGGCATTTCCAAATTGATCATTAATAAAATTAATTCTATTCATCCACATCTATGATGTTTGTTTTTACTTTTTGATTTATTCTGAAAATGGTAATCACAAAAAACATAAATAAATAATATAATTGTCGATATGCATAATATTTGGTCATAAATTCACTTCTCTAAAATCAAAATATCAAATCATTATGCAGGTTGGTTCCTAACCCCATTGAATACAATGATCCTCCTCCTTCTCCAAATTTTGAATTCGCTGTGTTTGAGGCCGAGGAGGAAAGTGATGTAGAAGTAAGTGATGAATTATCTCGTCTTCTTGAGCAAGATGAAAAGACCATTCAGACGTTCAAAGAGAAAGTCGAGTTAGTCAATTTGGGTTCCGAGGATGATGTGAAGGAAGTCAAGATTGGAACTCGACTGTGTCCAGAAGTCAAGTAGGGGTTGATTGATCTTCTTCGAGAGTATTCAAATGTGTTTTCTTAGTCCTATCAAGACATGTCTGGGTTAGATTCTGAGATTGTGTAGCATAGATTGTCATTGAAGCCAGAATGCCCGCCAGTCAAGCAGAAGTTGAGAAGAACGCATCCTGATATGGCTGTGAAGATCAAAGAGGAAGTGCAGAAACAGATTGTTGTCGGTTTCCTTGTGACCGCTGAGTATCCGTAATGGGTGGCCAATATTGTGCATGTGCCGAAGAAAGATGGAAAGCTCCGTATGTGTGTTGACTATAGAGATTTGAATAAAGTCAGTCCGAAAGATGATTTCCCTCTGCCACACATTAATATGTTGGTAGATAATACTGTTAAATTCAAAGTCTTTTCATTTATGGATGGATTTTCCGGATATAATCAGATCAAGATGGCAACTGAAGATATGGAGAAGACCACATTCATTACACCTTGGGGAACATTCTGTTATAGAGTGATGCCTTTCGGTCTAAAGAATGCTGGTGCGACTTACCAAAGAGCAATGACTAATCTTTTTCATGATATGATGCATAAAGAGATTGAAGTATATGCCGATGACATAAGCTGTTATTTTGATCTTATTGTTCATATATGATGACTGTTTCTATGAGTTTTCCATAAGGAATATTTCATCTGATACATTTTGAAGATACTGAAGACTGCTTTCTTTTGGAATGTTTGCTTGGATGGTATGGCCATCTTTATTTGATGCCTCTGATCTTCATATTGATTGCTTGGGTGGTTATGCTTATTGTTTGCTTAAAAGTCCAAAGGAAATGGGTTTCTATCTGACATTCTTGTCTTGTGGATTGCATCATATTGATCAGATCTTTTCAACTCTTAACTTTTAATTTTGTATAGGGTAGTCCCTTCATCTTCTCCCACTTCTTTAATTTCAAAATCTCTCTCTCATTTCAAAACCTTCTTTGTTTGTGTTTTCAACTTAGACTTGTTTTAATGAGTAGAAACTTTGGCCTTATGCCATTGAATTTTCAAACATTTTCTTAAATCAAACTTGTAAATAAATTTAACCATATTGACTTTAATTTCAAAAGAAATAAGTACTAACAACCTCATTTAAGTCTTTGGCCTTTTTGTGCCGTTTTTCTTCTAAACTTTGTTAAAATCAATCCACCAATTTCTTTGAAATTTTTACCACGAACTACAGAGTTTTGATCCCTCATTTTTATGTTGGTACGTAGGCATAAGACCGAAGGTCTTGTCAAACACAAAATATAATTAATGAATTCTTTTCTCATCCCCTCAATATATATTTTTATCAAACATATTTTCAACCAAAACACTTGCACATAAAAAAAGGCTCCCTAGGTCATTTTCATATTAAACCCGATTATTTTTGAACTAGCAAGCTTGGACAAGAGGTCTGCTATGAAGTTCTATTCACGGGGAACATATTCTACTTCAAAAGATGTAAAGCGTGTAAATAGAAAAATGAGGACCTCCTCAAATTTCACATCCCATAAATGGTGTCTGTTATATTTGAGATTCTACAAAGTTCTCAAAATCATGGCCTTTAGTCTTCTTTTAACTTTAGCAGCACATGCATCTTCTAACTTTATTATGAGTTGTTACTTTCAAATTGATCAATCTTTCTAGTTTTCTAGTGTACCTTTCTTATAAATCTAGATGTTCATTTGAACTGATGGATTCAATAATTTTCTTGATACCTATGGCTATTGTAAAGTTAGTTGAACCACCAGTTAATATACCAAGTTATTGCTTAGTCTCCATGCAGAGATTGTTGTAAAACAATTACATATGTTCAATATGATATATATTGTGAGTGGGGCATGCAACTAGAGTTTTTAAAAATATTTTGTAAATATCCCCTAGAGATTCACCTTCCTTTTTAGTACACTTGATAATATCATAGCACTTCCTTAGGAAAACATATACAAGAAAATACTCATTAAGAAATGGTGTCTTCATCTCATCCCATGTGGTGATGCTATTGATTGGAAGTGAATAAAACCACTATTCGATGTCTTCTGCTAGAGTGAAAGGAAAAATTCTCAGTCTTTTTCCTTCATTATTATTCTCATCTATCTTCAAAGCGGAACTAATAGTGATGAACCTATGTAAGGACTTGTTGGCATCTTTCATTAATTTTTACTGTGAATGATTTCTTTTCGAGCTCGTGTATCATTGTTGGTTTGAATTGAAATTTGAGTAAATTAAGGGGTTGATTGACAATTGACTATAGTCAATCTTCTTCGTTGTGTGTTTGATCCACCATATTCTTCTAAAAGTATTTCAATTGTTGGTTGTGGCTCACCCATGATGATCTCTTGTTTTGTTTTGGTCTCTAATGTTTGCTAACTTGTTTCCTCTCTTTATTCAAGTTTAGTAGTCGAGATTTTTTATTTCTGCTTCAAAAAGAAAGTCATATGAGGACTCATCTCACATTCAAATGTCAAACATAAGTTATTAACAATAAAAAAAAAGTAAAAATAAAATAATACAAAAACAAAATTTTATTATATGAAAACAAAATTTCAACTGATATAAAACTAAAACTCTATAATTTTTTATAGTTCTCGGCGACAGCGCCAAACACTTGATTGGTAAATTACCCAGTGTACTAGTTTATCCAATGTTGTAATAATGAGAATCCTAGATATCGATCTCAATGACTGCATAATATTATAGGGTTCAATTTTATATCAATGTAACAAAAAGCTATTTATGGAATTTACGATTTTGTTTTTTCCAATACGAAAAAATAGAATAAATTTAATATAGTAGAAAATAATATAAGAAGAGCATGTTAGGAATGAGAGTTTGACCTTGAACTCTTTTGTACCATAAATTAATCTTGTTACAACTAAGCTTTATTCCAAATGACTACTGATTTTCTAGAATATTTTTTCTTAATTCCTTAGCGAATAAATCTTTAATTTAAAATCAATTCTTATATATATTAGGAAATCATAGACATACAAAAATCATTAAGAAAGAATACAAAAGAAATCATATACCAGAAATAATTACTTAGTTATTACAGATATCAATTCAAGAATACAAAATTCATTAGGATAGTGACTCATCCCTAGCATTATGGAGTTTAGTTACTCATTACTTGAACAAAATGCATTGCAAAACTTATGAATATTACACAACAATCACAAAGAAGGAAGCTTCAATGAAGAATTTCATTGAATTGGTGCTTCTCATCGCTCATATCGTGTTTGTCTTATTCCAAGATAATCTTTTTACTAAAAAAAAATCTAAGATAAAAGTTTAAAATAAGGTGTTGAATGTTGCACTATTCCAAAAAGCTTTAAGTATGAGGTGTTGAATGTTGCACTACTAGTCTAAAAATAAATTTTTATAGAAATAATCTAAATATCATCCTCAACTATACATGAAAACAAATTCTCTTCAAATGTCAACAAAACCAATCAAAGTAATCCATTAAAGACTTAACATGATCATGGATGCAATCTCTTTTTTCCACAAAGAGGAACACCAAAGAGCTTCACATAAGAACCATTACAATCCTTAACAACATTACCATCATTTGGTAATTGAGATACCGATGAATCCAACTCAACAAGCTTCAACATAGCAGCACTATTGTTGTTGCTTCTTTGTTCAAAGGATGTTGCAGGAGTCACATGGTTTTGAATGAAATATATGATGTCATTGTAGAGATTCTTCATGTGAGTGAGTTCTGATAATAGCATTAGGTTCTTTCTTCTTAGTCTTTGATTGTCCTCGGAAAGTGCTGTTAGGATATCAGTGGTTGGTTTAGGAGATTGTTGTGCTAATGGAGTGTTATCAATCCAACAGATGGTTTCATCTTGTTGGAGGATTTGAGGTGATTGTTCATAGTATTGTTGTTGGTAGTTTTGAGATGTTTTTCTTCTGTGGATTTCACATAGTAGATGTTTTTCTCCTTTTTTGAAGTATTCATTTGCAAATTCCCATCTATCTGCAACCACCTTCTTGAAACCCTACAAGAAGAGAAGCGTAAGAGTTTCTAGAAACCCTATTCGAAATGTATCCGACATGTGTTAATATCGGACACTTACATACAGCTACTTTGATCAGAAGCGATCAGACACCACTAGACACCAACACATCTGATTATATTTAATTATTTATTTTTTTATATTACTATGATATTAGCATGTCATTGTAATGTATAGTGTCTGTATTTTGTGTGAGTAGATCAAAATCAATAAAACACTTAAATATGTAATCACATTCGATTATTAAGGTTCCGTAGTTTGTGATATTGTTTTAGAGAGTTTATAAAAATAATTTATTTAATAATTATAAATTATTTTCAACTTATTTTAATAAATTCTTAAGTAATTTGAAAAAAAGAATTTATGATTTATATGAAAAAACTTATATATAAGTATTTAATTTAACCTACATATTAATGTTTTATTCTCATGGTCAATCATGCAACAATGTTATGTAACCTAAGAACACAATCAAGAAATGATGAGTAATCAATTCACAAGTTAATCTTATGGTTCAAATAGTGAGAGAGAGAAAATAAAAACTTTGTGAGACCTTCACTTTTTATTCTAACAAAAGAAGATATCAGTTCCAAATTCAACTGTTAATGGCATAATTAGGTGAAAAACCTAACTCAATTATATGAAAGTTTGTCATTACTCAAAACTCTTAATCATACTTATCGGAGTTCGGCTACTATCAAAAATAATCTTTGACCAGACTTTACTTATTCTCCGACTAATTGAACTACGAAATACTATTAGTCTATTTCTCGAATCAGATAGTTATGAATATAAGAAAAAGAAGAACAATCAAGAAAGATAGAGAAGATAGAAGAAGTTAGAGATTCTCACATAGGTATTTAGTTGCCTAACAAAGCTTGAGAAGTTGTTGTGTTTGAAAAAATTGGGAAGAAGATCTCTAGCAAACTCAGGAGGTCTCCAAACAACAAATGTAGATTCATCTTCACTCCAAGAGACAATGTGGTCGGTGAGAGGATCATCAACAAGTTGGTATGTTTTTGTTAAGAATGGAGCAGGTACTGTTTTCTGAGAATCCATAGTGAACATCATGTTGTTATCTTCACATCTCTCTAGTGTGAAAGCCATCACTAAAACCCAAGAGTTAGTGCTTTCTTGTTATACTCTCTCTTAATGTACCACCAAGTTTTAAAACCCTATCTCACTCTCTAGCTACTCTTATTGAAAATAATACTTATTAAAAAAATGTAAATAAAGAACACGTGAGATCGTATACGAAAACTTAACTCAATTGATAAATATTTTAGTATTATATTATTTTGAATTTGAATTTAAAATGATTTTAATAGTTGTGTATATGAATTTTTAATAGTCATCGTCACTTCATCTAATTATAAAAATAATAATAAAAAAAAATATTTAATCCCAAAATTCAACTTGTGTCAAAAAAAAATCACAAAATTCAACTAATAAAGAAAAAAGATTTAATCATGGGATTCGACAAATTGTGTCTATATTTTTTATTGACGAATAATAATAACTTCTTAATATTATTTAAATTTAGATTTGGTCTAATTTACAGAGTTGACTCTGATAGATAAAAATTTATTTTAAAATATTATGAATTAATTTACGAGATTATATCATATTCTAATCGACTTTAAGTCTATGTCATTACAACTATAAGATATTATCTTATTTGAATGTTAGAAACCAATCTATAATTTTGTCTTTAAAAAAAGATGTTTTGTTAGATTAAAATTTATAAATATTATAAATAAATTATTTGTTGAGTAAAACTTTGTGAAAACAAAAACAAAAGACATATAATTTAAGTAACTCTTGTTTTGTCTCTGTCCCTTCTCTTATCTTAAATTGTTTACTAACTTTAAGAAGCATATGAACATGTCAGTAGAAACAATGTGTTTTTGTAAGATAAACTATAATAAGATCCAATGACTTCATTAATTACTTATTTGATTGTTCTCTTGGAGGATTGATGCTTCTTGAGAGATGAGCTATAGTTTGTATATTTATTTTTGGTGTGAAAATGTTGTCATATATTTTATTGAATTCTCCAAAATTTGTGGGACAACTTAATAATCTAAACAAGTAAAATAAAATAACTATTGATGTATTATTTTTTATATTTGCAATTTTCATCACCAAACCATCATAATAGATATCAAAAAATCAAAATTATAATTTAAATATAATTAAAAACTAAATATACTATTTTTCTTGTACTTAAAAAGTAGTATTAGCTGATTATTAAGATTGGGATAGAAACTTTGACACCAAAATTATGACTTTTTTTATTTTTCTTCCTATGAAAAAGGTGTCTCAAAAGTCAGAAAAGATAAACACTATTCAAGAATAATTTTGTAACTTTTTTCAGCTTTTGATATTTAAAGCATCCTTTTGTTTTGGGAAGAGATGGTTTTTGTGGGGATGAATGTTGGGTTGTGATCACGAGGACCACGAATATAATTTTAAAAATTTTCTCATTATAGGGCTAGTACTTCAAACTTACCTCTTGTGTAGTACTACATAACTAGAACATTGTAGAAATTATTTATGTAATATTTAATAATTATATTTGATTATTGATAAGATGTTTATTTGATATATTTTGATAGATTGAAATAGTTGAAAAAAAAGATGTTCTTAAATTTTTTGATGATTTATAAGAAGTGAGATTGATATTTAGATCCATAGATATTTTAATGTACAGTTAAATAGGAGACAAACTGTTATAAAAAAAAATAAGAGAAAAACATATATGTTTAGATTTTTTCATCGATGAGATTAAGAACTAAAAATTTCATCATGGAATAAATAATTTTCAGAGTTGTTTCAAATAAAATGATAAAACATGAGAAAATATATTCCAACGATTAACATATTATTACATCATTTTTCTTTAATATTCTTAATTTTTTAACATTGTATGAGTGAATCTTTTATCGAAAGTTTAAAATTTTATGTATATCAATTTTGTATCTCTTTAATTAATCAAAACTCACTTTATTGTGTTTAACAATTTATTTTATGAATTTCTTAATATTTAAATAGCTGAATATACTCATAATTTATAGTTAACCTTCTTAGTAGTTTAAACTAATATTAAATAATCATATTATATAAATTTATAAATAGTGAAGTTGTTTGGTATCTACTATCAAGGTGGAACATTCTGACCTTTATTCATCTTTTTATGTACAACATTCAAAGCACACCCGTGACTTAGAAAAAAAGAAGTAGCTCCATCTAGCCTCAAATCGTGTAATTAAATATGTGTATATATATATATATTCACTGCAAAGTTATATAAGTGAATCTTCTCTTATTTAACCATATTTTTATATCTCACTTCTCAAAGCTTCTTAACAATAGTAAATAAAAGACAAAATGATACATAATGCATGACTTTAAGTGCATGTTCAGATTCCCTTTCTTAAAAGTAATTATTATGTATAAACCAAACTTTACTCGATTGGTATGAAGTTGACTCGTTAAGTCTTAAAATATATTATAATTAGTACGATAAGACGAGTCGGTCGATCAAACATATATATTTCTTTCACTTTATTTAAAGGACGGATCAAAATTATAGACTACACATTTAACTATACGTCTCATATTTTTTTACAGATTTTTGCAGAAAGCATATCGCTTTTTTTTTTTATCATGGTGAATTTTCGGAACTCAAAAAAGTTTACTACTTTGTTTCCCTTCCCTTTTTTTTCTTCTAACATTCTACTTAGAAAATGAAGTGAAAAGTGACATAAAGAAGCTCTTGCACACTATTTGTTTGTCAAAGTATAGGAAGCCTCTAAAATACTACTCTACATGATAGTAACTCCTTAGAATCCGAAAGGTCTAAATAAGATATTTCAATAATTGAGAAGATTCTATTCCAAAGTTAATATTACCATCATTTTCAGGTTTTTCAGAGTAAAAATATGTATGTATGTTAGTACATCACATGATCTATCTCAATCTCCATGTGACCCACTGCATGTCTTTTTTGAGAGAAGGTTTTGTCTTTTTATGTGTTTGCACAAATCTAAATGCATAACATGTGAAGAAGAGCATGTGATGTGGTAGTAGCTACTCCTATTTTTAAAATTAAAATGAAGAAGATGCTTCTAAAAGGTACTGTAACTATTACTATTGGATTAATTAACAAAGGGAGAAGTTTGAAAATCTTAGTGGTTTTGTGAATTGACATCTTGTTAAGGAAAGATACCAAATAAAAAATATTTAATATAAAGATTTTAAATGTTAACTTATTAATTGATTATCTTATGATCATGCTTTTCATATACAATAAATAATAACAATAGAACAACAAAAAAAATTTTTTTATAAATTGATATATATATATATATATATATATATATATATATATATATATATATATATATATATATATATATATATATATATATATATATATATATATATATATATATATATATATATATATATATATATATATATATATATAAACAATCTTGTTGGAGTTAAATTAAAAACTTTGAATAATTATGAGTCAATTTTGATGAACAATATTCAATCAATCGAATTCTCACTTGTTCTTCACTCTTCACTCGAGTGAATCAATCAACCTTGGTTGCAAGCCTGTATCGCTGCATAATGATGATGAAAACAAGAAAAGAAAATTGAATAAGAAAGAAGATTAGGGTTTGACAGAAATTGGGGAAGAAGATGATTTCTGCAGAGTCTCTCTTTGCCACAATCTGTGAAAAATCTCGTTAATTTTAAAACTACAAGTCATTACAAGATTGATATGAAAATAGGGTTTGCTCCCTCTATTTATAATTGAGCTGGCTTGCTCCCTAAGTTAAAGCGCAAAAATTATAAAGGCCCGAAATACCTATTTGGGTCTAAGTCGAAATCATGTGTCAAGCAACCCGCTTCGACACTTCGACATCTAATACAACTCGATCACACTACATGTTTTAAAACATCCTTGTTTCTGTTGAGCACCACTTGCTTCGACACAAGGAATTATAATTCAACACACCATCTAATTCATTGTGTCTAAGTTATCTATATTCACCATAGACCTTAACTTCTTAAACACTTCGACCTGCACTCCCTTCGTCATGATGTCTCCAATCTGATTCTCGATTCTACAGTGTTCCAAGTACAGCTTCGCTTTTGCTACCTCCTCTCGAATATAATGGAACCTCATTTCGATGTGTTTGCTTTGTCCATGCGTTATCGAATTCTTCGCCAGATTGATAGCAGACATGTTGTCGATCTTCATGGTAATTGCTCCATGATTCTTCCATGCAATCTCTTCGACCAGATTCACCATCCATGTTGCTTGACATGCACAGAGAGAAACAATTATGTACTCTGCTTCACACGACAACAGTGTTACTACCGATTCCTTTCTTGAACTCCAAGCAACTGGTGCACCACCTAGCATAAACATGTAGCCAGCTGTGGATTTTCTATCCTAAGCATCACTACACCAACTTGAGTCGGTGTATCCCAATAACTTGCATTATTTTCCTTCAGCAGCTGAAGGAAACAAAATGTCGTAGTCGAGATTTCCTTTCAGATACCTTAGTATCCTCCTTGTCGCTGCTAGGTGTGATACCTTTGGCTTCTGCATGAATCTGCTCACCATACCCACATTATATGCTAGATCAGGCCTTATGTGACAAAGTGTCGCAACCTAAAAAAGATGCGAAACGAAACAACTGGCGAAGGAAAAGAAACTGACAGAAGAGTCGCCACCGTTCGTTATTTATCCCAAAGGAGGAAAAGGAAACGATCGAAGAAAACCTGAAGGAAAAAGGAAAAGACAAGGTCTTGCAACCAAATCTAGGGTTCGGGAGTCGATTATGCGAAGGGAAGGTATTAGCACCCCTACGCATCCGTAGTACTCTACGGGATCCACTCTTGTTGTTCTTGTCTAAAGGGTGTAGGTGTATCTAATGTACTATTTACTAAAAGAAAGGGTCAACGGAAAATGACTCGCACGGATGTCGCATCCACTGCATACGTATCTCATCTGAATATGAGAATCAGAGTCTTCGTAGCTCGACTACCTATGGGTTAAGGAGGAGTGTACTCGCTAAGACATCACGTCTTATGCCTACGTATCTCATCTGGAATGAGAATCAGAGCAAAACGTAGTTCAGCTAACTACGGGAACAAGGGTCTCAATTGCAACTAGGGCAAGAGAAAGGGAAGGTCTCGATTGCAACGAGGGCGAGAGAAAAGGATCGCAACAAGGGCGAAAACAAACAAGGATTAGTTGTTAGTCGTCAGTCAAAACTCGGCAAGACATCGCATCTCGTGCCTACGTATCTCATCTGAACATGAGAATCAGAGTTGTCGTAGTTCGACTAACTAGGGGTTAAGGATTGCCATCTGAACATGGACTTACAAAGGAGGACACCAGTTGTGTCAAAGAAGAGTGGGCAATGTGTTCACGTCCTAGCAATAGGTGTCGCAGCTCGCTGAATCGAGTCTTAGGCGGTTACCTCTTTGCAATAGAACGGACTGACATGCCACAAGATCGGAGACGCACGGAAGGTCTAAAAATGGGGAAGCTCTGCCCTAGAGTTGTCATGCAATATGGACCTATGTGTTAGGATTTACAAATGGGAATATCTACCTAATGTTAGCATGCAAAGAATAAGGGAATTCTACCTATGTTATCATACAAAGGGTTCTACCTAATGGGTGCTACCTAAGCGGAACAAGAGTCGACGAAAGGAGCGAGGAGAGGAACCATGGATAAGGGTAGATGGCGATGCCTGAAGCAATCGACTTACAAGTAGATGGCGATGCATGAAGCAATCGACTTACAAGAGAAATGGCGATGCATGAAGCAATCGACTTACAAAAGAATGGATGAATGCGTGTTGGTTCTGTTAAGTTTTGAAAAGGCTTACTCGACGTTGGATCGAGCTTTTGATCTTGTTTTGAAATGGTTATCGGATGTTCGTTTTAATTCTCGTATTAACAGATGAATAAAGAATGAAAGAATAAATATTATACACTTCATGAGAGAGGGGTACATTTATTATGAATGGGGATTGTTCATGGCAATCAAACAATAAGAACATATGCCTCATACATCATACAAGTAGGCAACAGTTAATCAATCAGATCAGATGAATAAACAAGTATATAATCAAATCAAATAATCAAAGAATGAAATGAAGGAGCATTAGACAATGCATGAGAAGTATAAACATGTTAAACAATCAAACAATAGAAGCATGGATGAAAGAAACAAGTGTAACAGGTATTAGATGAATCAGACAGATGAAACTATGCACACAAAGGATCACTGAATAATTTAATCGGGAAATGATGCAAGGATCAAATAAAATCAAGATGAAAGGCCTCTAATATATGGCATATGAGATGAACAAGGGAGGATCAAAAGATCTCTTCAATTGCCATAAGCAATCCCTAAGTTAAACATCAATCATAGAAAAGTCAACTGAAAATTCAAGTCAACTTAAAAAATATGAAATAAATAGTAAATTAATCAATAAAATTATGAAAAATTAAACTAAGTAAGGTGGGGTCAGGTCATCATCATCCCCCAAAAAGATTTCAAAAATGGTGAAAATTGGTTATGTAAATCAATTGAAATAAAACAGAAGTCAAATGAAAAGTCAACCAAACAAACTAGGTCAAAAATAAATCCAAAATAAATTTAAAATGGGAAATAAAATTCCAAGAAAAGGTCAGGTTGACCATGAGACACTGGTCAACCTTCATTCCAAAAATCAAAAGTTAAAAATAATTCTAAGTCATGAAAATAAAATTAATAAAAATATGTGTGTTAAAACGAACCATTTAGAATAAACAATTAAAATAAAATATTAACATTAAATAAATATGAAAATAAAAATTAAATAAAATTAAATAAAATATTAAGAAATGTGGAAAATATTTTTTGGTATTTTTATGAATAAATAAAATATTTTTATTAATTAAAAATAAAACAGAAAATAAAATGAATTAAAAAAGAAAAAGAAAATAAATGTGTTAATGGGCCAGGCATGTGGGGTGTAGATAGCGGATAGGGGAAAAGCCCAGCCCAAGCGAAATAAATTTGAGCGTGACATTAAATAAAGTAACATTTAATGAAATAATGCATGTAAACCCTCATCAATCGGTCACGCTGGCTTTTAGTCACAAAAAGACAAAATTGGAATGGATGGTTGTGATTAAAAGAAACGCGCATGATCTAGCGGTTCATAGAGTGACACATCTCCATCTCCTTCCCAAGCCAAACCCTAACCCCATTCATGAATGAGCTCATGAAATACAATGGGTTTTTTCCATTTTCAACAACAAAATGCAACCTCCATGATTTACCAAATGGCACGACATAAAAAGCAAAGTTCAAGTATGCAATGTGAGGTTCATCATGGTATTTTATTTCATTAAAAATAGTGACTTGAACATAGAGAAATATGGACAACAAGACAGCCACACGCACACGGATATGGACAGAAAACAAACATCACAAATTCAAACTTAATGGCAATGCCTCATGCTGAGGGCTTCATAGACAAGCATGGCATAGTGTTAACATGGAAAACAACATGAGGATGAACATGGCAATGGCATGAAAAAAATAGTAATAAGCATAGCATAATGGTGAACATAAGAAGTTATACATGTCCATGGAAGAAAGAGTAAAAAGCTTACCTAGTGGAAAACAGTCCACTGCTTCTTGATAGTGGAGGAATGGAAGGAGAGATGTGTTGTTCTTGGTGCTTCAATGCCTTAGCTTGAGAAATGGAAATGGAATGAAACTTAATCTTTTTCTCCTTGCCTTGCTTAGCTCGAAATATCACATCCACCACCCTTCAGGTTATGGTTTTAGTGCTTATATATGTTGGATTTAAAGTGTCTAAATGGGCTTGCAAAAGTGACTTGTTTGATTATGTGCAAAATGTGCCAAAAGTGAGGTGGTGAAAGCAAGCTCTTGTTTTGGAAAAACTTAAGTTAGTGGACAAGAGAGTACATGGCCAAATGAGGAAAAGAATGTGGGCTGGTCGATTTTGCAGCTTGACTTGGTTGTCTTGTGCAGCATAAAAACAGTCCAAGGTGAGGACTTTGTGACCTTGTATCTTGATGAGTACATGACCAAATAGCAAGGCAATGCAAACAGTAAAAAGAGTTCATGGAGCTTAACATCTTTCATGTTGGGCACAAGTTGAAATGATGAGTGGAAAGAGGTGAAAAATGACCTTAAAGTTCAGGTTTCATCATGCCAAAATGGTTGGGCCAGTTTGGCCTAACATGCTGCCTAGAAATTCAGTTCATGATGCCAACTTTAGATGAGTGCATCTCTCAAACAAATGATCCAAATGGGATGATTCCAAAAGGATGTGAAAGAGGATATGGCAAGGTACAATTGTTATGAAGAAAGTATTTTCAAATCGTTCCTTGAAGGGCAAGAAATCTGGCCAAGAAGTCTTGACAAATTTTGCAGATTTTGGGACTTAGAAAATTTTCTAAGTGTCTTAAAAAATGTCTCACTTTGACTAGGCATAACTTTCTCAATTTTAATCCAAATGAAGCAAACTTTATATCTCTAGAAAGCTTGGAACAAGAGGAACAACTTTCATGTTGGAGATATTTTCAAATGGAGCTTCTATACTGATGGAAAATGGGCTTAAAGTGGGTGCAACAACCATGAAAACTTGCCCTAAATGGAAAGTCAACCATTTCCAAATTTAGTAACTTTTTCAATTCCTGATTAGATGATGAATCCATGATCCAACCTTGATCAAATTTCACATGTAGGATCCCTTAGGCATGGATTTTGAGATTCCACCCTCAAAATGTCAGGAGTTGACTTTTCTGGCCCCACAATTGACTTTTCCCAAACTGTCTAATTCTCGATTCCATTGATCAATTGAAGCATTTCTAGCTCAAATAAAGAGCTGATTTTTTGTATGTAGACCCTTGTGGACATATGGAGGGCCATGGAAAAGAGTTTCACCCAAAGAATCAGAAATAAACTGATTTTAAACTAAACCCTAATTTAGGGCAAAATGATCAAGAATTGATTGCACTGATTGCCAATGGATCTTTTTGAGATAATTGTGAATCTTCCTAGGCCAAGATGCCTCTCTAATCATGACATGAATGAGCCCCTCTATTTACAACCAAACATTGCTTGTTGCAGGTAGCCATGAAACCATAATTTCTGATTAAATCCAGATACACACTCTCGGAGCTCTGAATCCTCCACTAATGAACTGAGGACCATAATAAGACACTTGGACCTCCTCGAGACCCTTGTAACTTGCATATTTAGAGGATGAAGTCCAATTCCCAATCTTGCTTTGTGTGGGCTTCTTCTGTTAAGGAGTGATCAATCAAACTCTGATTTACATGTCACTAATGAAACATAATCCCATGCTTCCAATGAAGGGTAAATTTTGGGGTATTACACAAAGGTATCGAAGTGATCCAATGAGTCTTCTGTACTGCGTTGGATCGATATCATCTTTATTTGTGTCTTTCGATAGTTGCCATCTGGGCTCAGCTAGAGTCGAAACTGGGTCGCAATCTTGTATCTCAAATATCTTGAGTATTTCGCCTGCATATCTTCTTTGGTGCATCATCAAAACTCTACCACTCTTGTAGAATTCAATGCCAAGGAAATATGAGAGATTTCCCAAGTCTGACATTTCAAACTCCTCACTTAGGTCATGTTTGAAATGGTTGATCTCCTTCTTGCAACTTCCTATTATTAACAGGTCATCGACATAGAGACAAAGTATAAGAAATCCATTATTGCTTCTTCTTACGTATACTTCATGCTCAGTTGTGCACTTTACAAATGCCTTTTTCCTTAGGAAATTGTTTGTCTTCTTTTTCTGAGCTCTTGGAGCTTGCTTAAGTCCATATGGGGCTTTATGCAGCCTGTATACCTTTCTTTCTTCGCATTATTTTACAAACCTAGCTGGTTGTGCAACATACATTTATTCATCTAAGAGGTCATTCAGGAATGCACATTTCACATCCATATGACATGTGTTCTAGTTGTTCATGCTTGCTAGACCAACAACCAACCTGATTATTTCGATCCTAGCAACAGGTGCAAAACTTCATCGAAGTCGATTCCTTCCTTCTGAAGAGATCCTTTCGCCGCAAGTCTTTTCTTGTGTCGAGTTACTTCACCTTTGGTGTTCAACTTCACCTTGTATACCCACTTAACATCGATTGCCTTCTTACCTTGAGGCAATTCTACAGGTGACCAGGTGTCGTTGTCTTTGATTTCAGTTCCTCATTCATTGTCTTCACCCATTTTGATTCCTTTACTGCCTCAACTACATTGACTAGTTCGACATCTGCATATAAAGCATAATGTACCAGCTCACCTTCATCATCGATCATATCATCTGATGTAATCACACATTTTTGCAACCTTACAGGCATGTGTCTTGTTCTTTGAGGTTTGCTTGTGCTTGCTTGATCTATGACTTATTCTTGTCGATATTCTCTTTCGACTTCAGTTGTTGGTTCTTCACATAGGATTCTCACTGAATCTTTCTTGACATTTTCATTCCAATCCCATTCCTTAAACTCATCTATGATCACGACCCTGATGATCATTAATTTCTTGTTCACTAGGTCAAACAACTTTTAACCTCCAGTCAAATGATATCCTATTAGGATCATCTAACTCGACTTGTCATCAAGTTTTCTTCTCAACTGATCTGGCACATGTCTATATGTTATATATCCAAATACCTTCATATGACTTAAGTTAGGCTTGACACTAGACCAACACTCTTCTGGTGTAATTCCTTATAGCTTCTTCGTCGGACATCTATTCAAAATCTATGTAGTTGTCGACATTGTTTCTCCCCATAATTCTTTGGGTAGATGCTTGCCTTTCAACATACTTCTCACCATGTTAATGATGGTTCTATTCTTCCTTTATGTCGTTCCATTCTACTGTGGAGTGTAGGGTGGCACCACCTCATGCACAATCCCTTATTTCTCACATAACTTGTCGAAGTCTTTCGACACATACTTGTAAGACCCCAATTTTGACCCTAAGATCCCTCATGGCATCATAACATTGCATTTGCATTGCCTCAAGGATCTTTAGCATCTTGGTTCCCTTTGCCTTTGGGTAGGACTCCTTGTGATTGGTTTGAGATCACCAAGCATGCTTGAATTATACACCATTGTTTCTCTTACTTTTGTTTACTAACCAAAAGCATAAAAATGTGTCACTAACACTTTTTTTGTAGCTTGAGCAATCACAAGGTCTGAGCTGTCATGTTTGCACAAATAAATTTTCAAAAAAAAAAACAACAACCTTTGCAACAAATGTGAAAAGGGCTCCCTAGGAGTACCTAGGATGCTTTGGGTGCCTAATACCTTCCCATTGCATAACCAACCCCCTTACCCAGATCTCTGACATTTTTACTAGTTTTTGATTCGATAAAACTTTTAGGTTTTTGTTCGCTTTCTAACCATTCCTTTGGATAAATAGAAGTGCGGTGGCGACTCGACTTGTATGATTTACCTTGGATTTAGTCAATATCTCTAATGGTAACGAATACCCCGCTATAGAAAAATGGCGACTCTGTTGGGGATAAGAAATCCTAGTGGGTTTTGCCTACTTTTCATATTTGTTATATTGTATATTTTTCTTTGTGTGACATATTTTTGTGCAATTTGGGATTACTGTATTGTATGTAATGATTGAATTGCTTGAATATTAATTCCTTGTATGCTTGGTGATCTTTGTGAGATGAGTTCTATACCCGAACTCGAGTGCACTTAGGATAGGAGAATGGCATAGTCTTGTCGACTTGTGTGGAGTTATTCCTTAGCAAGTTGACTTGCAAGCCCATTCACTTGGTGGAGGTTATGTTGGGATAAATAATGTCACACAAGTAAGTTGTGGTTAGACATTACTCTTTCCAATATAGACCTTAGAAGCCAAGGACCTTAGTTTACCAAGCCCATCTTGGCCTATTCTTAGGATGCAGTGCGAAAGTCATTCAAGTGTAAGATTTGATACGGTTGTTACGTGATACTACACTCATAAGAGTCTCTCTTGAGAATATTTTTGGAATACGACTAGTCGTTTCTCCAATAATATCCGAAAGATGGGATGATGACTATGGGAACCTCTTGTAGAACATGTTTGGCAGGTTTAAATCCTAGTACACTCCCTTTTGGGTGGTTCTTAACCTAAACTCCATGCTCGTGACTTGCAACAAACCCTTGATTCATGGTTGATCCGTTCAGGTATCCTTAATATCAATGGAACTTGGGTGTTGATAAGGTGTAAACCATAATCCACCAAAATGGATGGTTGATATTAAGGATAACATGATCCATCCCATGACCTTTGTTTGGTGTGCTTTGCTTGATCCTTGAGTGTGATTGTTGCATTCATGCATTCATGCACCCATTTGCATCCATATCATCAATAAATAAGAAAATTTTCAAGGAACTTAAGAGGTCTATTTGCAAAATTTTCAGACATGGAAAGACAAAGAAGGAATACAAAGAAGTACAACTTCAGGCAACCAGATTTGAAAGAGTTAAGGAATCTGACATCCTATGTATTAGATCCTTTGGGTTTCAAGGTTCGTTTTGGGAAGCTTCTTCCTCTTCTGACTACTCAGGTGGATGAAGGATTGATGAGTGTATTGGTGCAGTTTTATGATCCTTTGTACCGTTGCTTCACGTTTCCGGATTTTCAGCTTTTGCCTACACTTGAGGAGTATGCTTATCTTGTGGGTATACCTGTTCTGGATCAGTTGTCGTTCAGTGGCTTGGAAAGGGTTCCTACTTCTCAAGAGATAGCAGACATGTTAGACATAGATGAATCTCTGGTTGGTGCTCATATGACTACCAAAGGGGGAATTCAAGGTCTCCCTTCTGAGTTCCTCATTGCTCAAGCTACTATGTATGGGAAGGCCATGAGTGAGGACGCCTTTGAGGCCATATTTGTACTTCTCATCTATAGGCTAGTATTATTCCCCAACATCGACAAGTTTGTGGATGTGAACGCTATTAGGATCTTCTCTACTCTTAATCTCGTTCCGACTCTGTTGGGCGATACCTACTTCTCTTTGCATATGAGGAATGCAAAGGGTGGTGGCGCCATTGTGTGTTGTTTGCCTATGTTGTATAAGTGGTTTATTTCTCACTTACCTCAGATGGTCGCTTTTAAGGAGAACAAGGAAGGTTTACGGTGGTCCACGAGACTTATGTCTCTCACTAATGATGATATCTCTTGGTATAACCATGTGTATGATGGTGTGCAGATTATTGACTCTTGTGGCGAATTCTCCAACGTACCTCTTCTTGGTACATGTGGTGGGATTAACTACAATCCTGTTTTGGCACGTCGGCAGCTTGGGTTCCCCTTAAAGGATAAACCCAATAACATTCTGTTAGAGGGTGTATTCTTTCAGGATGGTAAAGATCCCCAAGGCTTGAAAGCTAGGATGGTCCGCGCTTGGCACAAGATTCATAGGAAAGGAAGGAAAGAGTTGGGTCCTAAGAATTGCATCGCTTTGGAGCCTTACACTGTTTGGGTTAGGAAGAGGGCGTCTGAGTATCTCATGCCTTACGAGTATCCGAGACCTACACCTATGATTATGGCTGGGCCTTCAACCCTCCCTAATCAAGGAGTAAAGGAGTTGAGAGACGAAGACCGTTCACATGCCTGGATCCGTGAACGTGAAGAGTTGCTTCAGCAGATTAAGGAGAAGGATGCGTTGATTGAGTTTCTTGAGCATCGGGTTATTGATGACCCTGATGATGTATGGACTTCTCTACTTCCTCAGTCTTCTAAGTTCTAGAAGAGGAGGTATGATCGACTCGCCAAAGAGAAGGCCGATATTGAGGCAGCCTACGAGAGAGAGGTGAAGAGGCTTCGCGCATCTTATCTTCCTGTGTCCCGAGCTTTAGATGATTGTTTCTAGGGATCCATAAGACGATTATTTTCCTTTTCTCTTGTATATGATTGATGATGCTGCACTTCTTTTCCCTGATATTATTTGATGAGATATTTCCATATGTGATAAAATGCTTAATATTTCCAGAATTTGCAAATAAAACTCTAAAGTTCCTTTGAAATAAAAAACAAATCATATGCACAAGCATTGCATGCATCATATGCATAAGCAGGTTATGTTTCCGGTCCCTCGCCCTGTGGTCTAACTCTGTGTCCTTCATTTATTTTGAAGACAAGCTGACTCACCGGTACTACACTAGACCCAATATTTCAAGACCATGGATTCACGAGGCAGGCGTTGTGACGTCCACCCTACACCAGAAATTGAAATTCGTGAAAAATAAGAAGCTAGTGGTGGTAGGGGAAGAAAGGGCTCTCCTGGTTAGCCACTTGTCTTCCTTCTCTTATATAGATGCTGAGGATGAAGTTGGAACTCCTTTCCAAGCTTTATCTATTGTTGAGCCTATTGAGAAAAGAGCTCCTTCATTTGCTTCCTACAAAGATGCAAAGTTGGCCATTGAGCGTGGTGCAACTGCTGGCTTAGGAAAAATGATTGAGTTAGAAGACAACGAGTCCCGGGCTGGCATAGGTTTTTCTTCTGGTACTTTCTGTAACACCCTTCTACCCAAACGACATATTTAAATAGATTATCAGAGTACAACATGTAGAAGAGTTTACATTCCTTACAACATAATACTTTTATCACATCACAACAAAAAAACATATTATTTATTTTATTAAAACTTCGCAGCGGACAACAACACCAATATTATCATTCATCATATAACAATTAATAATAATGTTTCAACATTATCTCAACAAAACATCTCAACATATTAGTCATCATAAACAACGTAAATAATAACCAATTATCTATCGAATCCCATAACCCCGGTGTCACATGACCAGAGCATTTGACTCGACTCTGCAGAATAACTCTACACTTATTCTTCAAACCTCAACAATAGCTACTCTTCTTTATCTGCACATTGCTCATCATAGATGAACATAAACACATGCAGAAGGGGTGAGAATTACATTATTAAATAATAATATAACGACAGAAATATAAACATAAATATATTTCACATATGCCAACACAGCTCATCATAATCATCATAATCATCATACTCATGAACATCAACAAAACAACATATCAAATGCAATGCACACACCCATGCATGACTCAACACGACTCGGTATACCCATTTTGTGACCAACTACAGGATCACCACTCCCAGATTCATCACCATAGAATCCGAGTTCCCCGCAAGGAACCAAGCCTCTCAACAAGCCCGGAGTCAACAACATCATTGGAACTCAGTCCGTTCATCACTAGGCATCGGCCTTTCATGAATGCATGCACATCAAACATGCATCATAATCAACATAGCAACAACAGCATCATATAGTCATGTTATCATCATCATTAATAACATGACACACAACTCAACAAAACAACAACAATATTACAACGATATCACATCGTTACATAACACATTTATAACTAAACACGTAAATTCAACATCTCATCATCATAAACACCTCATACACAATCATATAATCATTATTAATTGTTTATAATACAATTACAGCGACTTACTAAGAGTCTCGCAACTCGACGTACCCAAAACTCGCCAACATCAACTTCTGCACAGCACAGTTCGCGCCGCGCAGCAGGGTTCGCGCCGCGAACGGTGCGTTACAGAACTCCTCTGGATTCTGCCCAGTTCGCGCCGCGAACTGGGCTTCGCGCCGCGAATCGCGCGCGAACAGAAGCCCTCTGCTACAGAACCTAGCGCAGCTTTGCTTCCCTACTTGCCATAACTCATACTCCACAGCTAACAACCCAATATCAACATTTAACAGTCATACATACACAACATACTTCGGTTATAAAGCATATAACTCAACGAAACTCACAAATCGGGGATTTCCATCAAAACCCCAACTTTCCCAATCTCCCTAAAATCCCCAAAATCCATCAACAATCCAACATATATCATGAATTTGCTCGCATATTATCGTTTAATAAGGTTCAGACCCCTTACCTCTTTGGATTGAAGGAAGCTCTGAGCAATCTTTGGCCTTTCCTCTTCCTTCTCTTTCTCTTCAGCGTTTCTCCCTTTTTCTGACTCTGAGGCAACAATACGTGAAAACACCCTAAGTTCTCACTTTGGCCTCTTTTTATCCAAATTCCACTTTTACCCTTCCACTCTTCATATTCCATTTATTTATTTAATTGTTATTAAATAATTAACATCTATAATAATAATAATAATTCCCAATATTATTTAATAAATCATTTTACTTTCAAATAATCATATTAAAATAATATTTGAATTAGTCCAACAATATTCGGGGTGTTACAACTCTCCCCCACTTTAGAAGTTTTCGTCCTCGAAAACATACCTCAAGCAAATAGAGCCGGATACGACTCCTTCATCTGATCTTCACGCTCCCAAGTCAAGCTCTCACCAGCGGGACCTCCCCAAACAACTTTCACTAGAGCAATCTTCTTACCTCTCAGGGTCTTCTCTTCTCGGTCATCTATCCGAGTTGGCAACACCTCAACGGTCAAATTATCCCTCACCTGGATATCATCCAACTGAACAACATGCGAAGGATCCGTAATATATTTCCTCAACTGAGATACATGAAACACATCATGCAGATTAGAAAGCGACGGCGGTAAAGCTATCTGATACGCCACTTCCCCAACCCTCTTCAAAATCTGATACGGACCCACAAACCTCGGAGTAAGCTTTTTAGACTTTAAAGCTCTACCCACACCTGTCGTCGGAGTAACTCTCAAGAACACATGATCTCCCTCTTGGAACTCAAGTGCCTTTCTCCTCTTATCATGATAACTCTTCTGACGACTCTGAGAAACCTTCATTTTCTCCTGAATCATCTTAACCCTTTCAGTCGTCTGCTGCACAATCTCAGGTCCGAGTACAACCCTCTCACCTGATTCATACCAACACAATGGAGTTCTACACCTCCTACCATACAATGCTTCATACGGAGCCATACCGATACTAGCATGAAAACTATTATTATAAGTAAACTCCACCAACGGCAAATAACTATCCCAAGAACCACTCTGCTCCAACACACAAGCTCTCAACAAATCCTCCAAGGATTGGATAGTTCTTTCAGTCTGACCATCAGTCTGAGGATGATAAGCTGAACTCAACCTCAACTTAGTCCCCAACGCTTTCTGCAAACTTTCCCAAAATCTAGAAGTAAATCTGGGATCTCTATCAGACACAATACTGGATGGAATACCATGCAGCCTCACTATCTCCTCAATATACAACCCTGCCAACTTCTCTAAAGAGTGATTAATCTTCATCGGCAAGAAATGCGCCGACTTAGTCAATCGATCCACAATCACCCAAATAGAATCATTACCTTTCACCGTCCTCGGCAATCCCGTCACAAAATCCATGGAAATGTTATCCCACTTCCATTCAGGAATCTTCAAAGGTTGCATCATACCTGCCGGTTTCTGATGCTCAATCTTTGACTTCTGACAAGTCAAACAGGCATACACAAACTTAGCAACATCTCTTTTCATACCAGCCCACCAAAACAACTTCTTCAAATCTTGATACATTTTAGTTGCACCTGGATGGATACTCAATCCACTCCTATGGCCCTCTTCAAGAATACTCTTTTTCAATTCAGACACCTCAGGAACACAAACTCTACCTTTAAATCGCAGGATGCCATCCTCATCAATCTCAAAATTACCACCATTACCCTGGTTAACCATAGTAATATGATCAACTAGAGCGACATCAACTTGCTGACCATTCCGAATATCTTCCAGAATTCCACTAGTCAACTTCAGCATACCCAACTTTACACTATCAGCGGAAACTTCACAACCCAAACTCATATCACGGAACTGTTCAATTAACTCAAGCTCCCGAACCATCATCATAGACATATGTAGAGACTTTCTACTCAGCGCATCTGCAACTACATTAGCCTTACCGGGATGATAACTCAATTCAAAATCAAAATCCTTCAGTAATTCTAACCACCTTCTCTGCCTCATATTTAACTCTTTCTGATCAAACAGATACTTCAGACTCTTGTGATCACTGAACACTTCGAATCTGGAACCATACAGATAATGCCTCCACATTTTCAACACAAATACAACAGCTGCAAGTTCTAGATCATGCGTAGGATAATTCCTCTCATGAACTTTCAACTGTCTAGAAGCATAAGCTACAACTTTACCATTCTGCATCAAAACACCACCAAGACCCATCAAAGAAGCATCACAATAAACAACGAAGGACTCACCAGGATTAGGCAAGATCAACACTGGAGCACTGGTCAACCGCCTCTTCAACTCAACAAAACTCGCTTCACAAGCTGCATCCCATACATACACTTGACCCTTCTTAGTCAACTGCGTCAACGGCAATGCCAACTTAGAGAAGCCCTCAATAAATCTGCGATAATAACCAGCTAACCCCAGAAAACTGCGTATCTCAGTAGCAGACTTCGGAGTCTCCCACTGTAATACAGCACCAACTTTAGCAGGATCAACAGAAATCCCACCACTCGAAATCACATGGCCAAGGAAACTCACTTCCTTCAACCAGAACTCACATTTAGATAACTTTGCATATAATTTCTTTTCTCTTAACACCTGCAAAACAATTCTCAGATGTCCTGCATGCTCTTCTTCCGTCTTAGAATATATCAATATATCATCTATGAACACCACAACAAACTTATCGAGGTACGGATGAAATATATGATTCATATATTCCATAAACACGCCTGGAGCATTAGACACACCGAACGGCATCACAGTGTATTCATAATGACCATACCTCGTACGGAAAGCAGTCTTCGCAATATCATCTGACTTCACTCGGATCTGATGATAACCCGACCGCAAATCAATCTTACTGAAAACATGAGCTCCAACCAACTGATCCATCAAATCATCAATCCTCGGCAATGGATACCGATTCTTGATAGTCACCTTATTCAACTGCCGATAATCGACACACAACCTCATCGTACCTTCTTTCTTCTTTACTAACAATACTGGTGCACCCCAAGGAGAAACACTTGGACGCACAAACTTCTTCTCAAGCAATTCTTCAAGTGCTTCTTCAATTCAACTAATTCAGTTGCCGACATTCTATAAGGAGACATCGACACTGGACTCGTACCTGGTACTAAGTCAATGGCAAATTCGACTTCACGTTCTGGAGGTAAATCACTTACATCCTCCGGAAACACATCCTGAAATTCACAGACAACATGCAAATCTACACTCACCACTTTCTTATCCGCTTGCAGAGACGCAAACAAAGCGAATATCTGAGCTTCATCTTTCACAAAATCCCCCACCTGCCTAGCAGATAGAAATCTTGCCTCATCATTCTCACCAACTTCAGAAAACTGCACCGTCTTTCTATAGCAGTTGATGGACACGCCATAGAATTCTAGCCAATTCATTCCCAGAATAATATCAATTTGGTGCAAGGGTAAGCACACCAAATCAACCACGAACTCTCTCTCAAAGATCGTCAAAGGACAACCTCGACAGACAAAAGAAGTCTTCACAGAACCATTAGCAGGAGTATCTATCACCATACTTCCGCCTAGGGACGACATAATCACACCAATCCTGGTCGCACACTCATACGAAATAAACGAATGAGTAGCACCAGTGTCAACAATAGCAAGCAATTCAACATTATTAATCAAGCAAGTACCTTTAATCAGATTATCTTCTTTAGGAGCTTCAGTCCCACTCAGAGCAAACACCCTACCAGTAGTATGAGCTGCAGTAGCCGCCTTCTTCGGTTTCGAGCACTGCGAACTGATATGACCTTTCTCACCACAATTAAAACATGTCGGACCAGCATCCTTACATTCCGTAACTCTATGACCAGCCTGACCGCATTGGAAACATCTCAGCACTTTCTTGGTACAGCTGTCAGCACGGTGGCCTGGCTCGCCACACTTGAAACATTTACCAGCTATGAGAGATCCTCCCCCACTTGGCTTCTTCTCATCTACCACTTTCTGCTTACCTTTACCATTCGGAGATGCATAAGGACTACTACGATCCTTATTCTTCTTCTCACTAAGACTCTTGTAATGGGCAGTCCTAGCCTTGCTATCTTCCTCAAATATCCTGCACTTGTTAACCAGTGTAGGAAACCTACGAATCTCCTGGTAACCAATGCCTTGTTTGATCTCGGGACGCAACCCGTTCTCAAACTTGACACACTTGGATTCCTCAGCATCAGCATTATTATAATGAGGACAATACTGCACCAGCTCCTCAAACTTCGAAGCGTAATCAGCAACAGACATGTTACCCTGCTTCAGTTCTAGAAATTCCATCTCCTTCTTACATCGCACATCAGCAGGAAAATATTTCTCCAGAAAGGCCGTCTTGAACCTTTCCCAAGTCATCTCAGCACCTGGTACTTCAATTCTCTGGCGAGTGTTATCCCACCAGTTTTCAGCCTCTTCAGATAACATATGCGTACCAAACTGCACCTTCTGTGCTTCAGTACACGTCATCACCCGGAAAATCTTCTCAATTTCCTTCAGCCAAATCTGGGCACCATCTGGATCATAGCGCCCTTTGAATGTAGGAGGGTTATTTTTCAGAAACCTTCCCAAATTCCTAAACTCGTCGACCGGCGGATTCTGCTGCGCCTGCATAGCCTGTGCCATAGCAGCCAAAGCCTCAGCAATCGCACGGTCATTTTCTCCAGCCATACTCTGCACAACACCACTACAACCGTTAAATATCGACAGTGTCATTTACACTAATCGACCAACAGGGAAAACATCACATTATGACTCGACTGGACTGACCATGCTCTGATACCACTAATGTAACACCCTTCTACCCAAACGACATATTTAAATAGATTATCAGAGTACAACATGTAGAAGAGTTTACATTCCTTACAACATAATACTTTTATCACATCACAACAAAAAAACATATTATTTATTTTATTAAAACTTCGCAGCGGACAACAACACCAATATTATCATTCATCATATAACAATTAATAATAATGTTTCAACATTATCTCAACAAAACATCTCAACATATTAGTCATCATAAACAACGTAAATAATAACCAATTATCTATCGAATCCCATAACCCCGTGTCACATGACCAGAGCATTTGACTCGACTCTGCAGAATAACTCTACACTTATTCTTCAAACCTCAACAATAGCTACTCTTCTTTATCTGCACATTGCTCATCATAGATGAACATAAACACATGCAGAAGGGGTGAGAATTACATTATTAAATAATAATATAACGACAGAAATATAAACATAAATATATTTCACATATGCCAACACAGCTCATCATAATCATCATAATCATCATACTCATGAACATCAACAAAACAACATATCAAATGCAATGCACACACCCATGCATGACTCAACACGACTCGGTATACCCATTTTGTGACCAACTACAGGATCACCACTCCCAGATTCATCACCATAGAATCCGAGTTCCCCGCAAGGAACCAAGCCTCTCAACAAGCCCGGAGTCAACAACATCATTGGAACTCAGTCCGTTCATCACTAGGCATCGGCCTTTCATGAATGCATGCACATCAAACATGCATCATAATCAACATAGCAACAACAGCATCATATAGTCATGTTATCATCATCATTAATAACATGACACATAACTCAACAAAACAACAACAATATTACAACGATATCACATCGTTACATAACACATTTATAACTAAACACGTAAATTCAACATCTCATCATCATAAACACCTCATACACAATCATATAATCATTATTAATTGTTTATAATACAATTACAGCGACTTACTAAGAGTCTCGCAACTCGACGTACCCAAAACTCGCCAACATCAACTTCTGCACAGCACAGTTCGCGCCGCGCAGCAGGGTTCGCGCCGCGAACGGTGCGTTACAGAACTCCTCTGGATTCTGCCCAGTTCGCGCCGCGAACTGGGCTTCGCGCCGCGAATCGCGCGCGAACAGAAGCCCTCTGCTACAGAACCTAGCGCAGCTTTGCTTCCCTACTTGCCATAACTCATACTCCACAGCTAACAACCCAATATCAACATTTAACAGTCATACATACACAACATACTTCGGTTATAAAGCATATAACTCAACGAAACTCACAAATCGGGGATTTCCATCAAAACCCCAACTTTCCCAATCTCCCTAAAATCCCCAAAATCCATCAACAATCCAACATATATCATGAATTTGCTCGCATATTATCGTTTAATAAGGTTCAGACCCCTTACCTCTTTGGATTGAAGGAAGCTCTGAGCAATCTTTGGCCTTTTCCTCTTCCTTCTCTTTCTCTTCAGCGTTTCTCCCTTTTTCTGACTCTGAGGCAACAATACGTGAAAACACCCTAAGTTCTCACTTTGGCCTCTTTTTATCCAAATTCCACTTTTACCCTTCCACTCTTCATATTCCATTTATTTATTTAATTGTTATTAAATAATTAACATCTATAATAATAATAATAATTCCCAATATTATTTAATAAATCATTTTACTTTCAAATAATCATATTAAAATAATATTTGAATTAGTCCAACAATATTCGGGGTGTTACACTTTCAACAAGCAAGGGTTATTCAAGAGTGGATGTTTCATCCACACTGGTCTAGATGAGGAGGCTGCTGCCGTTTTAGAAGAAGATACAGAGGATTTTGGCAACTTCATCATCCCTGTTGGGGTCTGCAACAATTGGGTCGTTGTGGATATTCCAACAGTTGTCCATAAGTCAACGTAATAATCACTTTGTTTGAAAACCCTTCTCCCATGCCAAAAGGAGGAGCGATGACATTGTTGGTGCATAAATACAATGATATTTTCATTCAATAGATTCATGTTAAACGTTTGTTTTTCCATTTATTTTCCCTTTTCGCTTTTCGCATGAAATTGGTGATCACATAAAATCCTAAAAAATAGAATAAAATCGATCTTTTCATATGCATAATGATTTTCCTTGTTTGAATTCTAAAGCTTTTCATATCCAAAATCATTATGCAGGTTGATTTCTAAACCCGTTGAACATAATGACCCAACACCATCTCCCAATTTTGAATTCCCTGTATTTGAGGCAGAGGAAGATGATGCTGAAGAGATTCCTGATGAGATCACCCGGCTACTTGAGCATGAAGAGAAGATCATTCAGCCGCATCTTGAGAATCTGGAAACATTCAACTTGGGGTCTGTAGATTGTGTGCGAGAGGTAAAGATTGGGGCACTTCTGGAAGAATCTGTTAAGAAGGGGTTGATTAAGTTGCTACGAGAATATGTTGACGTCTTTGCCTGGTCATATGAAGACATGTCTGGTCTAGATACTAATATTGTGCAACATTTCCTACCTTTAAAGCCTGAGCGTGCCTGTGAAGCAGAAACTCAGAAGAACTCATCCTAATATGGCAGTGAAGATCAAAGAGGAAGTTCAGAAGCAAATTGATGCGGGGTTTCTGGTGACTTCTACATATCCTCAATGGGTGGCCAATATTGTGCCCGTGCCTAAGAAAGATGGAACATTCCGGATGTGTGTGGACTATAGAGACTTGAATAAAGTTAGTCCGAAAGATGATTTCCCTCTACCACATATTGATATGTTGATAGACAATACAGCTAAATTCAATGTCTTCTCGTTTATGGACGGATTTTCCGGATATAATCAGATTAAGATGGCACCCGAGGATATGGAGAAGACAACATTCATCACACCTTGGGGAACATTCTGTTATCGAGTGATGCCCTTCGGTTTGAAGAACGCCGGAGCCACGTATCAACGAGCTATGACCACCTTGTTTCATGATATGATGCACAAGGAGATTGAGGTATATTTTGACGATATGATTGCTAAGTCAAGAACGGAAGTTGAACATGTAGAGCATTTGTTGAAGCTTTTCCAGCGTTTGAGGAAATATAAGCTTCGTCTGAATCCCAACAAGTGTACATTTGGAGTCCGTTCTGGCAAGTTATTGGGCTTCATTGTTAGTGAAAGAGGTATTGAGGTTGATCCTACAAAGGTCAAAGCAATACAAGAGATGCTTGCGCCCAAAACTGAGAAGCAAGTCCGAGGTTTTCTTGGCCGCTTGAATTATATCTCCAGATTCATATCCCACATGACTGCCACATGTGCGCCTATATTCAAGCTCCTCTGGAAAGATCAGTCCCATGATTGGACCGAGGATTGCCAGAAAGCTTTCGACAATATTAAAGAATATATGTCTGAGCCTCCGATTCTGTCTCCGCCTGTAGAGGGAAGACCTTTGATCATGTATCTGACGGTTCTTGAAGACTCGATGGGTTGTGTCCTTGGTCAGCAAGACGAATCAGGGAAGAAGGAGTATGTTATTTACTACCTGAGTAAGAAGTTCACTGATTGTGAGTCTCGATACTCAATGCTTGAAAAGACATGTTATGCTTTGGCTTGGGCTGCTAAGCACTTACGCCAGTATATGATAAATCATACGACTTGGTTGATATCCAGAATGGATCCAATCAAGTACATCTTCGAGAAGCCTGCTTTAACAGGGAGAATTGCCCGTTGGCAGATGTTGTTATCTGAGTATGATATTGAGTATTGTGCTCAGAAGGCTATTAAAGGTAGTATCTTGGCTGACCATTTGGCACATCATCCTATTGAAGATTATCAGTCAGTTCAGTACGACTTCCCGGATGAGGAAATTCTGTATTTGAAAGTGAAAGATTGCGATGAGCCTACACTTGATGAAGGGCCAGAGCCTGGTTCCAGATGGAGTATGGTGTTTGATGGCGCTGTAAATCAGTATGGAAATGGTATTGGGGCCGTGATTATTACTCCTCAGGGCACGCATATTCCTTTTACAGCAAGGCTAACTTTCAAATGCACGAATAATATGGCTGAGTATGAGGCCTGTATTATGGGATTGGAGGAATGTATTGATCTAAGGATCAAGCATCTTGATGTATATGGTGATTCGGCCCTCGTTGTTAATCAGATTAAGGGTGAATGGGAAACTAATCAGCCTGGCCTCATTTCATACAGAGATTATGCGAGGAGGATTTCAACGTTCTTTACTGAGGTTGACTTCCATCATATTTCTCGAGATGAGAATCGGATGGCAGATGCTCTTGCTACGCTTGCTTCAATGATTGCGGTTAAATTGTGGAATGAAGTCCCCAATATCACCGTGATGCGCTTGGTCAGACCAGCTCGTGTATTTGCAGTAGAAGAAGTAAAAGATAATAAGTCGTGGTATTATGATATCAAGTGTTTCCTTCAGAGCCAGATTTACCCGCCTGGGGCATCTGTAAAAGATAGGAAGACTTTAAGGAGATTGTCAGGCAGTTTCTACCTCAATGGCGAAGTGCTTCACAAAAGAAATTTTGACATGGTTCTGCTCAGATGCGTGGATAGACACGAAGCAGACCTGTTGATGACTGAGGTTCATGAGGGTTCATTTGGTACTCATTCCAATGGACATGCCATGGCTAGAAAGATATTGAGAGCAGGCTACTATTGGCTGACAATGGAGTCTGACTGCTGCAAATTTGTGAAGAAATGCCATAAGTGTCAGATTTACGCAGACAGGATTCATATTCCCCTGACACTCCTGAACGTGATTTCATCACCATGGCCTTTCTCCATGTGGCGAATCGACATGATTAGCATGATAGAGCCGAAAGCGTCTAATGGACACCATTTTATTCTCTTAGCTATTGATTACTTCACCAAGTGGGTTGAAGCGACATCGTATGCAAATGTGACCAGGCAGGTGGTTGTGAAATTTATCAAGAATCAACTCATATGTCGTTACGGTGTGCCAGATAAGATCATTACTGATAATGGATCTAACTTGAATAACAAGATGAAAGAATTATGTAGTTAGTTCAAGATTGCACACCATAACTCTTCTCCTTACAGACTCAAGATGAATGAGGTTGTTGAAGCTGCTAATAAGAACATTAAGAAAATTATCCAGAAGATGGTTGTTACGTACAAAGATTGGCATGAGATGTTGCCATTCGCTTTGCATGGCTATCGTACATCTATCCGCACTTCAATAGGGGCAACCCCTTTCTCTCTTGTTTATGGCATGGAGGCGATACTCCCAGTAGAGGTGGAGATCCCATCAATGAGAGTCTTGATGGAGGCCAAGTTGACTGATGCTGAATGGGTTCAGAGTCGTTATGACCAGCTAAACTTGATTGAAGAGAAGAGATTGACTGCCATGTGCCATGGTCAGTTATATCAGTAGAGGATGAAGAAAGCTTTTGATAAGAAGGTCAAGCCTCGTGTGTTCCGAGAAGGTGACCTTGTGCTCAAGAAAGTCTTGTCTTTCGCACCCGATTCCAGGGGCAAGTGGACTCCAAACTATGAAGGTTCGTATGTTGTTAAGAGAGCCTTTTCAGGCGGTGCTTTGATACTTACAACTATGGATGGGGAGGATTTCACTCGTCCTGTGAATTCAGATGCAGTCAAGAAATACTTCGCCTAAAAAATAAAAACTGAATAGCTCGCTAAGTTGAAAATCCGAAAGGGCGGCTTAGGCAAAAATGAGTGTCTCGGTGGGTTGAAAACCCGAAAGGGCGATCCAGGCAAAAGTTAGAGACATGAAAAATGAATATAGGTATCCCGCTAGATTGAGTACCTCATCCTGGGGCAATCTAGGCAAAAATTAGGGATTTGGCAAGTAACTGCATCCTGACAAGACTTTGTTCTACAACTGTCATCCATCAGAAATCCTTGCTCATTATCAGCCAAAGCTTCAAATACATCGGATTCAGAATTGGTGGAGAAATGGTCATTATGTTCAATGTATCCCTTTTCCAATATATATCACCAATTTCAAATTTGTAAAGATCTATGGAGTCTTGCCATTCACAGACTACCATTCTATCAAATAAATTTGAGCCTTTTATCCAATTATTGGCACTCTTATCTGTTTCTATTCAACAAATGTTTTGCATGTTTTGATTAAGAAAATATCATTGTTTTAAACGATCAAATTTTTTATAATTTGTTTTTAAACAAAGTGAACATTCACAATGACGAAAGGATACTTAGGAGATCCTCAGTGCTCTCTCAAGGGTGGTACGATCCCCAACAGGGTAAGATTTTTGTCCATATTCCTGGCATGGTTGTACCTCCTCCCTCCGGAACCCCTTGTGGTTTATCCTACCAAGTGGATTGCTTGTTGAGAGTCGCCTCTCTTCCCTTCAGCAGAGTAGCAATCTTTCTTCCTCAGCAGCTTGGATCTCTTTGGGCAAGAGCGGTATTTGGTGGTTGATCCCGATAAATCCTTTATCTCCTCGGATAGATTCCTCAGTAGAGTTGTTGGCGTGGTGGACATGGTCTGTGATAACTCTCGTCCCCAGCTGGAATGATTGATGATTCATTCCCTGCAAAGTTTTGTGCTTCCTGGTATCTCTGATCCCCAGCAGATTGGATACTCTCCGGTGAACTTGGCTTTCTCTCTTGAGATGTAGTACCGGGTGGTTGATTCCTGGACCTGGTTGTGTTAGATATGTCTGTTTGTCAACATACATCATACATAAACCACGCGCATACATGCATAATTATAACATTCAGATATTCATGTTGCATTCTTTGCCATATATCGTTGTTTGATGTCTCCTGCTATTTGGTGATATACTTCCCCGAGCAGATGTGTGTGTCTGATCTCTCCATATAGAGTCGGCTCCATAAGCAGAAAGCGTCTATCCTTTCTTCCATATTCCCCACCGGGTTATATCCTCGTGGATGTTGATTGTTTTTATTCCTTCCCAACACATATACTGGGATGGTTTTCCCCATTGAGTTATATCCTCACCGGGACAAGTCTTGATTTGGTGTGCCTATCTAGTTTGATCCTAGATCGGTCTCTTGAGACTCTTTTCCTGTTTCCCCGTGGTAAATGAATAATTGCTTAATAATTAGTAATTATTATCCCTGGCGGAGTCTGTGTTTCTCTACCCTCATACCGGTAGTTGTAAACCCTATTTCTTCCCTTTTTGCAGAGTAACTATTTTTGCTCATCTTTAATTGGTGACAGTTATCTTCATCCAATATTCGGTGATGATATCCCCTCATCTGCTTGGATAATTGCCCTAATTACGCAATTTATCCCCAGTGGGTCATCTCTCGTCTACCTTGTTGTTGTTGGTAACGATTGTTTCTCCCCTGAATTGGTCATCATTATATACCTAGTTTCGGTATCCCGATGCCTTTTATTTTTGGTCGATTTATCCTTTATTAACCCAGTAACCGGTTGTGGATAATCGTCCATGCGAGTATATTATCTACGTTCTGACGGTAATAGATAGTATATCTCATGCACTCTCGGGTCTGAAGCCTTTTGTTCTTCCCTAGTTGAGTAAGATTTGTATCCCCTTTGTGGAGTCGAATATCCATCCTGTAATCGAGTTTGCTTTTAGCCCTCTTTTGGATTATGAGTGTTTTGGGAATATTCCCCAATTCACGCCTTGGTTGGTCACCTATTATATGCCCAGTAATCGGTATCCCTGGTGTTCCTTCCTCTCTGCTCCCTATTATGACTTTTTGTCCCCTGTGGAGTCAGAGTTCCTGAGTTGAAATATACCTTTTAGGTTCTCCTCAGACGTGTTGAAGTTTTGATATCTCTCACCCTTATACCGGTCTTGGATATTCATCTCTTCCTGAGCATGTTGTATCTCTCACCCTCATACCTGGCGTTCAGATCACATGTTTCCTTGAGCTTATTACCCAGTAACCGGTAATACCTCGTCCCGCTGCTTCCCCAGGAGTGTCCTTGTGGACATCCCGAGCGAAGTCCTTTAGTGGATTGTTTTCATCCGGATTTTATCCGAAGTATCTATTTTGGATAGTTTTTTGCTGTATTGGCATATTCCCCAATACATGCATCTTCGAGTCAGCTCGAGTCTTTCCATTGGATATTTTCCCTTTGGAATTTTGTTCCCCACGCTTTGAGTCGTGACCTGCTCACGCATTTTTATCCCTTTTCTATCCCCAGGAGAGTCCCCAGGGTCTTGGTCCCATGGAGTGAATTGCTCATATGGATTATCAGTGGCTTCTGATTTCTTTGCTTTTGTGGACACATATCTCCACAGAGTGCTACCATTTTTCATACCTACATTTGCATCATGAGGTCTCTTAGGGACCAAAATTCGTCTCTTTGTTATTATTTAAGCCCATTCTACCTCGTCGAGACGAAGATTTTAACCTTCACTTCTCCGGCTAGAATGACCTTAAATAGGGGCATTTGTAAGACCCCAATTTTGACCCTAAGATCCCTCATGGCATCATAACATTGCATTTGCATTGCCTCAAGGATCTTTAGCATCTTGGTTCCCTTTGCCTTTGGGTGGGACTCCTTGTGATTGGTTTGAGATCATCAAGCATGCTTGAATTATACATCATTGTTTCTCTTACTTTTGTTTACTAACCAAAAGCACAAAAATGTGTCACTAACACTTTTTTTGTAGCTTGAGCAATCACAAGGTCTGAGCTGTCATGCTCGCTAAGCGAACCATTTCTTCGCTAAGCGAAAGGAACTGTCATGCTCGCTAAGCGAGAAGATCCTTCGCTAGGCGAAGCGCGCGCATTTTGGAAAATAACAGAAAATTTTGGGCTTGACTCTAAGCCCACAAAAGCCACCAATATTAGGTTATAAATACCAGAGCTTCATTTGAGAAAAACAGACTGGAGATTATTACAACCCTGGACAGAAAGAGTAGAAAGAGGGAAAGAAAGGGAAACCTACGAACTAATCTGCAGCAACCTTCAGGCAACTCTGAAAGGTTCACTCGGACTCACACACTTTCGCCTCCGCCTCACGCAAACCCAGTCGTGCCATTCGAGTTTTATCGGTCTCTCCAATCAGGTTTGCCCTTATCCCCATTACTCTATCCTTTTAATTTGAATACTCTGAATGTGTGAGGTATCATTCAGTTTTTGCCTACGGGTTTAGATATGCATGAATGTGTAAAATAATGCTTTGAATGTCTGATCACTTGATTTCTAAAAGGGATACCATAGGGTTTGGAGTCCCTAAAATCGTACTGTTATCAATGGGAAATCCAGAAACCGCAGGCGCTCGCTAGCACCTTCGCTAGGCGAGCACGCAGCGAAGCTTCGCTAAGCTTTCGCTAGGCGATGCAGCGGCGATCGCGACAACATTTGATTTTTTCTGTTTGCTCTAACCTGTTTTGTGTTTGTTATGGCATTATTTTCTCCCGATTCCATCCTGTTACTCTAACCCGTTCGTTGAGTTTTTGTGAGGGCTCACATACTCTTTCAGGGATAGCTTGCTTGGTATTCCACTTTATTTGTGGGATACCACCCGGAGGTTTATTCCGATTGCCTGTACTGACTCACTTTCTCTGATGGTGTTAGCTTGGAAGGATCTCTGGGTTTCTTGTTTCTTGAGTTGCTGTTACTCCGGATCTTTATCCGTGTGGTAGATCTTAATCCCTTTTACATCTTTTAGCATTTTACTACTTTCTTAGCTGGAAGACCTCGATAGGAGGTAATATTTTTGTGTCTTACTTTTGTGCTAAAGACCTCCTTGAAGAGGCAATTGACGGATAAAAGGGATTAGTAATCAATCCCACGTTATTCAGTGTGTCGTTCTTTATGCTCACACTACGTGTCGATGCTTCAGAATAAAAACCCCAAATCTTTTGTCCGGTCGGTCAGTGGAGAGGGTTCCACCTTTCTGAATCCCCACTTTTTGTCATGAGCTCACCCTGCCCAGGATTAAGAGCTATGAGGTCTTATCCTCATTACCCTTTTTGCATGAGCATCCCTAAACACCCCAAACTCATTGATTTTTCTTCTCCTAAGAACACGTTATCTCCTTCTACTATAGGCGAGTAAGTCTCCAAAGGTCGAGCATCCGGTAGATTGCGTAGTAATGTCGTTCACCCCAAAACACAACCCTTACCCCATAAGTGGTCGAACTACGTTTTGCTCTGATTTTCATCCCAAATGAGAAACGTAGGCATAAGACGCAATGTCTTAGCGAGCACACTCCTCTTTAACCCATAGGTAGCCGAGCTATGAAGACTCTGATTCTCCGATTCAGATGAGATACGTATGCAGTGGATGAGACGTCCGTGCGAGTCATTTTCTTTTGACCCTTCTTTTAGTAAGTAGTACATTAGATAAACATACACGCTTTTCTCATCCCTTCAATCATGTTTGCACAAATAAATTTTCAAAAAAAAAATAACAACCTTTGCAACAAATGTGAAAAGGGCTCCCTAGGATGCTTTGGGTGCCTAATACCTTCCCATTGCATAACCAACCCCCTTACCCAGATCTCTGATATTTTTACTAGTTTTTGATTCGATAAAACTTTTAGGTTTTTGTTCGCTTTCTAACCATTCCTTTGGATAAATAGAAGTGTGGTGGCGACTCGACTTGTATGATTTACCTTGGATTTAGTCAATATCTCTAATGGTAACGAATACCCCGCTACAATACTCTCAACCACCACCAGTCCTCAAAATCATGAGTTTTCGACCATAGATTTAAACTTGGCAAATACCTCGATCACTTCACTTTTCTTCTTGATCAGGTAAGTCCACAGTTTTTGACTGAAATCATCTATGAATGTGACAAAGTATTTGTTACCTCCAACATAACCCACATGGATAGGACCATACACATCATAGTATATGACTTCAAGGATTGCCTTCGACTTGCATCCAACATCCTTACTGAAGTTGTTCTTGTGTTGCTTCGCCTGCACAGATTCTTCACACACTTCATTTGGAATGTCGATTTATGGTAACGTTGAAACCATATTTCTTCTTTTCAGATCTTTGATGTCTTTGAAATTGAGATGGTCAGGTATATAGTGCCATATCCATTCAATGATGCTAGCTGCAGTTGCAAGGCACTTGTGATCCATTACATTAAGTTCAACCCTGAAGGTTCTATTCTGAGATATAGGTGCCTTCAAGATTAACCTTCCACCTGAGTCGAGAACTGTCATCATCTTGTCTTTGATCGATACTTTGTAGTTCTTTTCGACCAACTGTCATATGCTAAGCAAATTACATTTCATGCCTGGTATGTACAGTACATTGGAAATTATTGACTTTTTGCCATCTTTACTCATAATCAAAACATCATCAATACCTTTGGCTGCTAGAGTATTTTCATTTGCAAATGTTACCATGTTCTTCATTGAGGATTTCATATTGACAAGCCAGTCCTTCCTACCGGTCGTGTGTGATGAGCATTCTGAGTCTAAGTACCATTGATCCTGGAATTTTTTCATCTCTTGTTGTGACCATCAGCAACGTCTCTTATTCTTCATTCTTTGCAAACTTTGCATCATTATCTTGATTCTTTTGTTTTTCAGGATAATCAATAGAGTAGTGACCATACTTCTGACAATTGAAACATTGAATGTGACTTTTTTCAGGTTCTTGACCACCACCTCTTCCTCTACTTGCATCACCGCCTCTTTGGTTGCTTTGGTATGAGGGTCTTCTCTGGTTCGACCAGCCTCGTTCTCATTTATTTCGACTAGTCAAATTTTTGTAGCCTCTTCTACCTTTGTTGTCTACCCACTTCCTTTTGCCTTTCTTTTCTCTTATTGATTGCACCTGCAAAGCCACATCACTATTCGACTTGCCTGCAACTCTTTCAGTCATTCTTTGTTCATGAGATTCAAGCGTCCCTTGAAGCTCTTCCTTTGTCAATGTTGTTAAATCTTTAGACTCTTCTATGGCTACTACCATGTGGTAGAACTTTGGAGCCAATGACCTCAAGATCCTTAAAATAATGTATCCCGATGTCAACACTTATCCACATACCTTGATTTGATTCACCAGTTTTGTAACTCTAGTGAAAAATCAGTTATGCTTTTATTGTCTTCCATCTGAAGCTATTCATACATTCTTATGAGTTTGTAATCTCACTGTAGCAGTAAATTCATGACCACTGGGTTATTGGTTAACTCAACGTCAATAAAACCATAGTCGCTACACGCGCTTTTATTATTCCCAAAGGAAAAGGGAGAAAGTACGAACAAAATCCAAAGATAAGAAGTTTTCAAATCAAAACTAATAAAACGTCAGATGTTACAGGTAATGGGGTTGGTTACACAGAGGGAAGGTATTATACCCCAAAGTGTCCTAGGTACTCCTAGGGAGCCCTTTTTATGTGTATTTGTTTTGGTTAAAAAGATATTTGTTTTTGAAAATAGAATGAGGGGATGAGAAAATAATTCATTATTTACATTTTTGAGTTTGATAAGACTTTTGGTCTTATGCCTACGTACCAACATAAATGAGGGATCAAAACCTCGTAGTTCGTGGTAAAAATTTGAAAGATGTATGGATTGATTGTAACAAAAGCTTAAAGATCATTTGTTATCAATAGAAGAATACTCAACCAAACATCCACCAATAATGATGGCTTTACAACATTTAAGAGGGAGGGCTCCAACTCGGATTAAATCAACAAGTATGCCTTTAACCCCTAGTAAATGGAAAGTCTTACACTCAACATATCATAGAATGGGAGAATTACATCTCAACCAAGGATAACTCAAATCTAAATGCTTTCTTTTTGAAAATTTTAAAAGGAAAAAGGCAACAAATGGCCAAAATGATTAGATGAGGTTGAAAATCAATGGCATAAGGCCAAGGTTTATACTCATTAAAACAAGTCTAAGTTGAAAAACAACAAGCAAAGAAGTTTTGAAAATGAGAAGGAGATTTTGAAATTAAAGAAGAAGGGGTGGAGATGAAGAGGCTATCCTAGAAAAGATTTAAGAGTTTTTAGTTGAAATGATCTAACCCATGGGAAGTATCCACAAGAAAATAGTGCCAGATAGAAACCCATTTCCTTTGGATTGTCAAGCAAACAACAAAGTCATAATCATCCAAGCAATTAGTAAGAAACCCAATGGTATTAAATAATGATAACCAATCATCCAAGCTAGCACTCCAAAGCAAGCAATCTTCAATGTCTTTTATGTGTATCAGATGAAAAACCCCTTGAAACATACTCAAAGAGAAAACATCAAATAATAACAATAAGATTAGAATAACAATTTAGACAAAGAGAAAGAGTATATCAAATGAACCAAAGGGAGTCTCTCAAGCTTGTGTCAGATGAATGGCATTGACCATGTTTTTGGTCTCAAATAATGGCATTGGCCAAGTTCTTCTTCCATAGCTCAGGAATGTTGCTTACTCTAAGCCCATAGGTCCAAATCAAGTCATAGACAAAGATCCAACAGTCCACTAATGTTTTTTTTGTGTTTTTGTTTTTATTAAATATTCTAAGGTCCTAAGACCACAAACAAAATAAAATCACAAGCACAAATATATCACAAGCACAAAATATATGGCTCAAGTGAGCAAAATGAAAATAACTGAAGCATAAACATAAGCCAAAGTGGGAAAAGAGAAAATAATTGAAGCATAAACAACTTGCATGAATGTAAAAGACAAGGAAATATAAAGTGCAAGAAATTAAATTGCATTAAAGTAGATGACAAGAAAATTAAATGTTAGTTGTCAAGTTAGTATGTTAATTGGTGCCTAGAGGCAAATTTAGCGTTATGTTAAGCAATCGTAAGTAGCCTTATGTAGAAGTCATACCTATCTGAGGTCGGTCAATAATAATGTTGGTGTTAATGCATGTTATAGACAAGGTATCCAAGACCAAGCTCCTAAGGCAGACCACACACAAAAATAAAAGGGGATGGGCCTATCTCAATCATGCTTATGTTGGTTCATCTGACACAAGGTCATTGGTGAATCAGCTAGCTAATGAATTGGCCAAGAGATGATTGAGGAAAAAATGAAATGAAAATGGAGAGATGAAGTGAAGGGGATTCCAAATTGGTCAAGGGATAAACCTCACTTGATCAATACCATTCATTCATCTTGAGAGATGAAGTTTCAAAACTTCATTAACCTCATAAATCCAATGGTATTGAACAATTCAAGGTCCAATTCAACTAAGACCAAGTTCAAACAGAAGTAAGGTCAACACAAAGTCAATAAAAAATCTCACCAAAGTATTAAATCAATTAAACTAATTTTAAAACTTTTTTGAAATTAAAGAAAATAAGTTTTCAAAGACCAAAAACCTAAAACCCACTCAAAACACCAAAGAAATGGCCAAGGGATTTATTATAGGTCAAACAAGGTCCAAACACCATTGACTAAATTTTGTGGAATTTTTCAAAAGTCAGAAGTAATTAAAAATTAATTAAAACAAGTTAAAAATCACAAAATTCACCAAAAATATTAAACTTAATCCAAAAATTAATTTTAAATCATAAATGGGAAGAAGAAAATATTTATGAATTTTTTGTGTTGGTCCCATAATTTTTGAATCAAAAATGAATTTCTAGTTAATTTTGGAAGAAAAGGCTATTTAAAAATAATTTTAGAAAAATAAAATAAAACAGAAAAACAAGAGCCATCAGATCTCCCTCATTAATTGAGGTGGCAGATCTGATGACCAGAAGCACGCGTTCCACAATGCACCTCAGTCAATGCGCCATACACGTGGTAATTAAAAATAAAGGTCAAGATTAAAAGATGAAAAGGAGATCCAAGGGTGGGAGCCTTGCCACGCCATCGTCGGAGCCCTAGCTCCGGTTATCTTCTCCGGTGAGGGTCACAGGACTGGCAGGATCATATATCATTTTAAAATAAAAATTGCAAGGAACACGAATATCACATCCATTTGTTCCATCTCTCACTCTATAGTTAGAAAAGTGAAGATGAAAATTGAGGTGTTCAACCTGAGTTTCTCTGAATCAAGCTCAAAACAACTTAGTCACATTGCCTACATAGGTAGGACTTCAGCCATTACAAAATTGAGTTCAGATCTAGAGTATTATGGGAGAATCAAAGAGATGAAGTTTGATGAAATTCACCTTCTCTGAGCAGCTTCTGAGCTTGGTTCTCGACGCAATTCTTAGTGATTTCTCTTCCTCTTGCTTGCAGAAGTTCAATGGAATGAAAAAGGGTATTGAACCTTTAGAGTTTCTATTCACAAACTTGAGTTGAATAAAAAGTCGATTTTAAAGAAACCTTCAAAGATTTCTATGGAGTGAGGCTATGGAAATGGCTAGCAAAGCTTGGGCAGTATTCTCCTTGATTCTGAGCAAATGCGCTTTGATTCTGAGCAAAAAGATTTCTATGGAGTGAGGCTATGGAAATGCGCTTTGGTTTATAGGCCAAGGAAATGATAAATGCACCTTTCTAATTTTGGATAAAAATGAGCAATTATGGGTGCATGGGTGCATGTACAAGCCCAATTCATAATTGAAATCCACTCCAGATCATGCAAGAATGTTGCTGGAGTCATCACACAAAGCCATGCAAAGTTGTGCAATGTTTGGAGTTCAAACCTTGCTAAACCAAGCCATGGAAAGACCTCATGCACAAGTCCTTCATTTCTCATCCAAATGATGTGATCTTGGACTTTTTGGAAATATCTCATCATGAGTAACAACTTTAATGTTGTGACTTTTTAAATTTGATGCTTTTAACATGGATAAAGTTTCCCTTGAAGATAGATGTATCAAACATACTTAGAAACTTTTCTAAGTTATAAGCCAAATGACCTCTCTTTCCACCTTGAATAGCTTTTGATGTGAGCTTCAAATGAACTGGATTACTTCTATAGAGTTGTAGATCTTTCAATTATATTAAATGTGATAATAATATTGGCACCATTTGGAGTTTGGATGACGTAGTTATGGATTTTAGAAGTTGAGAAAATTTGCTTGTTCGATGATGAGGACCAAAATGGAACTATAATGTTTCCTCATGGCACATGACTTTTCAAGTAGAATTTTATCTTTCTAAAAGAAGATATGTTGAAGAAGACATATTTTAATTAATTATTAAACTTGGAACATCTTCTTATCATAAAAAATGAGAAAGTCATGGCTCTTGGAAGTTGACCTTCTATCTAGGGCACAAACAAAATGACCTATAATCTTTCACCATAAAAAATGACTTTCCAAGCAAAATTAGATCTTGAAGCCAAAATTAAAGATGTTTGTAATTCCATAAATAGTAACTTTTCTCTTGAAATCATTTTCATATTACAAAATTTGTAGGAGATAGGGTCTAGGAAACCCTAGATTTGACTAGTTGACTTTTCTGGTCAACTTCCTTTAATCAACTTACACACTTGAAGTTAATTTTCTCTTATGGGATCATGAAGGATCGTATATGCTTATGATGATGTATAATTAAGTATCCCTTGATATATTTGACCAATTGTTGAAGAAACTTGTTGAGGAGGGAAAACAAGATACCCAAATGAATTAGGGCTTCCTTGATAAATAAGCTTCAAACTCTTGATGAACTCTTGATCAAAATGACAAATAAAGAACATGAGGATCCATATATGATGTTTAAAACCAGTGTTGACCTTTTCTAGCTTGATCTCTTTCATTGAGGATCTCAAACCCTAGTTGTGGGCTTGGTGGGGGCATAGATGGACACACACACTACCTACAAAAGAAACAAAGCTACACTAGACATATTTTTGTATTTTGGTTAGTAAACAAAGAAAATAAAGTATGATGCAATCATATATGCTTGGTGATCTCTCCCAATGCAATCCCATTGAATGATAGGTGATGAGAATACCAAGGTGTGATTTCAATGCTAATGCAAAGCTGTGAGATGATATGAGGGATCTTAGGGGTCAAAATTTGGGTCTTACACTCACCTCTTTCACCTTCTCTCTGCCTCCAAACGATTTTTCAATAATTTCCCATGCTTCTTTCGTTGATTCAACATCACTAACATTTTTGAAATTATCAGAATCAACACATTGATGGATTAAAAAGAGAGCTTTATAATCTTTCTTCTTCAATTCTTTGTGTGCGTCTTTTATTTCATCGGCCGCGTTTGCTGCAAACGGTGTCACTCCCTCCTTCACAAGATCCTAAAGATCTTGATAAAAAAAATACAACATTTATCTGCTTGCACCAATGTTCGTAATTCTGATTCTTCAGAATTGGGAGACTCGCCGGAAAATGCCCATTCGGATGATTCTTCACCATCATGTTTTGCTTCCCACGAATTGCTGAGTCAGTGCTCTAGATACCAGATGTTTTAATTAAACCCAAAATTTTGAGTAATTCCAAGTCAATCTTGATGAACAAGATTCAATCAACCGATCAAATTCCCACTTGTTCTTGACTCTTCCCTCTAGTGAATCAACCAACCTTGGTTGCAAGATTGTATCGCTGCACAATGATGATGAAAAAAAGAAAAGAAAATTGAATAAGAAAGAAGATTAGGGTTTGACGGAAATTGAGAAAGAAGATGATTTCTACAGAGTCTCTCTCTGTCCACGGCCTGTGGAAAATCTCGTTAATTTTGCAATTGTAAGTGATTATAAGATTGACATGAAAATAGGGGTTACTCCCTCTATTTATAATTGAGCTAACTTGTTCCCTAAGGTAAAGCTCAAAAACTACAAAGATCCAAAATACCTATTTTGGTCTAAGTCGAAATCATATGTCAAGCAACCTGTTTCGACACTTTGATATCTAATACAATTCGGTGCACACTATATATTTCGACACATCCTTATTTCTTTTGAACACCGCCTACTTTGACACATAATTACAATTCAATAAATCTTACATGTAAAAGAATTTGGTTAAACTCTATTTTAATGTGTTATTATTGATGTGTTGTTATAAAATGAAATAATGCCTAAATTTTATAGCGAATGAATGTAAAAAAAATGTATGGCTTTTATAGCCAATAAATATAACAAATAGATAATTATGGTTTAAAAAGAGTTTTTTTCTCTTTTTATAAATTTATTAAAAATACTCTTGTATTCACTTTAATTTTATTTACTATTATATAATTTATCTATCATTCTTCATTTTCTTTTAAAAAGGAAAAAGTTATCACATCTAATTCTTTGAACAAACTTTTAATGTTAAATTTAAACTCATTTAATATTGTAATAGACTTTCTTGATAATGTCAATGTAAAAATGGATTCATAATTTATACTAAATGTGATGATACATATTGAAATTATATTAGAATCTTATATTATATATTTTTGGATTGTATATAGACCAAAATAGAGATAAAATGTATAGGTGGATCTTGATCATGGTTAACTTAGACTCGTCTCGGTCTCACAACAGAAAAACTATGTAAATTTAAAATGCAAAGAAATTGCTGAAAGGGTGATGTTAGGGCATGGACGTCACAAGCATGTCATCAAGCATAAATAAATATTTATAAAACACCAGATCCTAGCATAAAATTAGTGACTATATCGTTGGATCACAGAATGAGTCATATGTCACCATCTAGCAACATGAACGTTTTAGATGGAAACTAAAGAATGAAAAGGTCATGAATTTATATGAAAAAGGGATGACGAACGTCAAATTAGGTACGCACTCAAAAAAACCTAAAACACTACCCCTTTTACCTCAATTAACTACTGACTTGGACGTTGGGGTGTTTTTGTAGGTATCACCCTCTCTTTTTCAGTGCCTCGGCAAATCGGGATAGAAGTAGTCAGTCTAAATGATCATTTGACACATTTATCTTATCTAATTTTTGGCACACCACTGAGATATTTTGGCCTGGACAAATCAGTGTCGCCGTCTGTGGGAAATGTTATATATTGAATTTACTTTTCATTCAAAATAATATGACATCTTATGGCGATAGGAGTATAGTCGTAAAAACGGGGTAGCCCATATGGGCCGACCCGCCAAGATCGAAAAATCATAGGGGTTGGGGTTTAAAAATTAGAGTCCATATTTTTCAGAGATTTTTTAGCCCGGTCCTAGAAAGCCCGCTACCTATAAGGGCTAGCCCGTATGGGCCGCTGGTGCCAGTTAGGTCTGCATAACTATAAATTTTAAAAAATTATATTAATACTTATGGTGTCTCAAATCAAAACAACACATTGATTTGTCTCATCTCACTAAATTTTATATATATTATATTCATTGTTTCTCTTTTAAATATTATACATTAATATAATTAAATTAGTATTCAATTATTTTGTGTTTTACCTCACAATTTTCTCATATTCTATTAGTTTCTCTTATTTGAACCTTTGATTATTATTATTATTATTATTATTATTATTATTATTATTATTATTATTATTATTATTATTATTATTATATTAAATTTAGTCATGTATAATTTAAAAACATATTATAGTATGTATAAAATTTAATATAATACTTAAAATGTATTATCTTTAAAAAAAATTAATTGTATTTATAATAAATATTATGAAGTTTATATATATATATATATATATATATATATATATATATATATATATATATATATATATATATATATATATATATATATATATATAATGTAACTAAAAAATACGTTAGGATCGGGTAGTCTGAAGCCCATATAAGGTCGGACTCGGGTAGTAATTTTCAAGCCCATATTACAATAGGGCTTTTCTGACCCGACCCTAAAAAGTATGAGGTCCGTCAGCGCCGACCCGTTTAGGGTAGGGTAACCTGTTTTAACAACTCTAGATAGGAGTGACCCAAACAACCAAAGAGCGAGATTAGTTCACTAGACACTCGACCGATGGGAATAATTTCCTATCGTAGAAGAAAACTGTGGGTTATTCTTCTTCCATAGGAAGGATCCATCGACCCCAAAGCAAGTGAATATTTTCCATGGCATGTCGAGGATAATTTTCATATACCTAGAGATAGCTATTACTCCTCTCACATGAAAGTGTTCCCCTCAATAATTCACATATCAACAAGAGACCATCACTCTCTATGATGAAGATTTACTTCATAGGGGCCTCAATCATTAAGTACCTATACTCATCTAGAAAAAAAAATAGATGGTCGAGATATATGATGCATGTTGTTAGATCAAAGAAGCTCGTGTGATATTATGTATGTTTAATTATATTACATCGAAAACATGCATGGCTTTGACAGGACGATCATAAGATCCCTAAGATACATATAACTTTTGACGGCCACTGAACCGACAATGAAATTAAAATAATTAGGATAAAAATTTTCATCATAGATTGTCATTCCATTTACAGTGGCATTGTCGAGAGACCTTCTCTTTCCACCTTAGGAGCAGTTTCCTCAACTATGCTTTTGAAAATCAAATTTCACACTCTGGAATACCAAATTGAAGTGTTAGAGGATGATATATTATCCATACGGCCTACTACTTAGTCCTTGGGCAAAGCATGTGGGCTTTGAAAATTCATAGCATGGGGATGAAGGACACAACGAAGCATTAGAGTTAGATTCCTGGTTAGAGGAAACCTTTCTAGAGGTAGCAGGGAAGACGATGAAGTTGTGCCAATGAAGACCCGAAATAATATGGAGAGACATGAACCTATTGATGATTCTGTTACCATTTAAGTTAGACGAGACCATCAAATATTATTAAAATAGTGTCCGTCCCGTTGGAACCTATGTGTAAGTATTTAGCAAAATGTTGTAGAGAAACCATTATTTGTTTGCATGGTCATCAAAAAAGTTGCTTGGGCTATTACCGGAGGTAGCGTGCCACACCTTAGCCCTCTAAGAAGACGCCCCTTATGACCCCCAATGCAGGTGATCGAGAAAATAGCAAGTGTACTATTTTGCCAAGGTAGTAATAATAGGGACGTTTCCCAGATATCGATCTCGATGACTGCATAGAAATATGAGTTTAAATTGTGATTCAATTGAATAAAACAAATAGTTAGGATTTTGTAATAAGTCACTGTATGAGAAATGAAAGTGGAATAAATCTTTTTCGCAATTTATAATATTATGCCAAGGGCGGCGTATGAATATCTCATGTTATGACCATGAATGTATATCTCCTTAAACAATTCAAAATTGCAATTATCGGATCTTAAAATTGTTTCCTGCTAAGACCTTAGGCGATTAAAATGAAACCAATCCTTTTGAAATAACAAGATATAACTGGTAACCATAGGGTATCCTTAGCCCTAGGTGATATCTACTACAGTTTCACTGTGAAAAAACCTTAACAATTGCAATCCCGCAAATTGTTAACCAAATAACAATCCTTACTTTTCTGATAATGAAAGCTTTAAAAACATTGCACAATGAAATTGATAAACAAATATAATATTAAGGGAATTCTCAATTCAAAGTCACTACACGATCAATTCAGGGACACCCCTGGCATTGGGGGGTTTAGCCACTCATATTATTCAAATAAGATACAATATAAAATTTAGACATTACAAGAATAAGGGAATCATGTTGATCTTCAATCGCATCCGCTCTTGAAGGACCTTCGTTCTCCGCAACTTCTGATCGTTCCAACCTCAATCGTACCAATTCTCTATTGTGTAAAAGTTCTCGTTCTCCCTCTCCAAAAGTCCCCTAAAGAGGACTGCTCAAATATTTGATGTAGCAAATATCCACAATGCCCTCCGGGATCCGCAATTCCAAAACACTGGAAAAAATAGAAGATGAGGCGTCCAAGCCAACACTGGCCGTGTTAGGAAACACGGTCGGCCATGTTGGCTTATTGATGCCCAACCTCCAACACGCCCCTTCAAGGGTTGCTGACACGGGCACCCGTGTCAGCTCCCTGTTTTAGCACCTGACTTTCCTTCTCCTGACACGGACCGTGTTGGGCAACACGGGAGGTCGTGTTAGGGCTACTGCGCCATCAAATTTCTTCTTCCGAAGAGCCTGGAACGTCCGATTCCCTTGGCGAGTCCTTGGGTATTCTTGCTTACACCTTAAACCAATCAAACTACCACAAGGAGACATAAATTGGAGTATAATGACACAAACCAAAGATAATAATCAAAACCGAATAGAAATACAAACATCTAATTTACTAAACAAAATAATATAACAGGTAGAATAATATGTTACCGACTTCTTGAATTTGTGCCGAATGAGTGTCAGAAAACAAGTAAAATTGGAGACCGATCACAACCCCAAACTTATCTCATTGCTTGTCCTCAAGTGATGTTCGGGACAGCAGGACAGTCACCCCCAAGTTTGCTTCCATAATACTATTGTGATCTTTCGCGACTCCCTTTTCACTTTTCGTTCACTATTTTACTCTTCCCTGACTTCCGACGTTCCGCTACACTTTCACTTTGACGCACCTTTTTACCTGTAGCTTTTCACACTCTCACCAAATCTCTCGGAGTCAAAGTGTTTTCACTCAAAAACAGAGCATGCCAAGTCAACTCTTAGGTTTAAATAACAAATATCTTCATAACAAAAACATACCACACACACTATTCGATGGCTTTTTAGGTTGTAATTTGGGCTTAGGTGCAAGGTGGAAAAAACTAACAAAAAAATGGAAATTAGAGCTTTAGGATTCACCCTGTTGTAATCCTCATCACTGTGTTCAATCATTAAATTAAGAGGTTTTTCTTTTGGACACCGTTCTTGTTAGGATTCATTGGCTCTTATTTTTCTCTTTTTTTTATGCGCTCTTTTGAGCACGCTTTTTGTCAACCTCAATATTTCTAGATAAGTGCTTTATTTTACTTCTCACAATTTTTTCATTTCTTTTTTTTGAAGTTTCACACTTTTCTATTTTTTTTCAACTATACTTATCTAGTTCTCACCGATGTCCCTAAAAAAAATAAGAAACCCCAAACTTAGAATTTTCCACAGATCCGGAGTCAATAACACTTATCCAAGTAAGGTAAGGTAGTGTTTATGCTTACGAGTATTTACAGCGGTTCATAACAAACAAAAAGGGAAGATGGCTCGAATTAGGTAAACGAAGGGTAATATTGACTGGTTGGCTGGAAAGGCTCGAGGTTAAAACAAAGAAGTGCCTCAATTTGTACATGTGTGTTATAAAATTCCAATATCTACTTATGCAAACTCAGAGTGACAGAGACACACCTGAAAAGCTCTCATGATGATACGTGTTTGGCTTTTTGTAATTCTCACCATGTTTGGAATAGCATACAGGTTTCCAAGATACCTCTCAATGTGATGTAGCTTCGTCTTCACTTCGAGTACAGAGTATTCCCGTGTAGTCCAGTGTCAGAAAATCGCATCCGATTATTCAGATCAGCAGCATCAACTTTCAGGGGTTTCTAGAAGATCAAGTAGAGGGGTGTGTCTTTCATCCAATCGCTCCAAGCCTCATCATTAATCAGGCACGAATATCCTCTCTCTGTAACATACAAAATACCACACAACTAATTACTTAATTCAGGGAAACCCCCTGGCATTGGGGGTTTAGCCACTCATATTATTCAAATAAGATACAATATAAAATCTAGATATTACAAGAATAACGGAATCTCGTTGATCTTCAATCGCACCCGCTCTTGAAGGACCTCCGTTCTCCGTAACTCCTAATGGTTCCAATCTCAATCGTACCAATTCTTTATCGTGTAAATTTTCCCGTTTTCCCTCTCCAAAAGTCCCCTAAATAGTTACTGATCAAATATTTGATGTAGCAAATGTCCACAATGCCCTTCGGGATCAACAATGCCAAAACACTATAAAAAATAGAAGATGAGGCGTCCAAGCCAACGCTGGTCGTGTCAGGCAACACGGCCGGCCGTGTTGGTTTACTAATGCCCAACCTCCAACACGCCCCTTCCAGGGTTGCTGACACGGGCCGTGTCAGTTGACACAGGCACCCGTGTCAGCTCCCTATTTTAGCATCTGGCTTTCCTTCTCCTGACACTGACTGTTTTGGGCAACACGGATGGTCGTGTCAGGGCTACTGCACCATCAAAAATCTTCTTCCGACGAGCCTGGAACGTCCGATTCCCTTGGTGAGTCCTTGGGTATTCTTGCTTACACCTGAAATCAATCAAACTACCATAAGGAGACATAAAATGGAGTATAATGACGCAAACCAAAGATAATAATCAAAACCGAATAGAAATGCAAACATCTAATTTACTAAACAAAATAACATAACTGGTAGAATAATGTGTTACCGACTTCGTGAATTTATGTCGAATGAGTGTCAGAAAACAAGTAGAATTGGAGACCGGACAACAGGCATTATCAGTCACCAAAAGAAATTGAAGCCACACAGAAGATTGTATATGAGCTTCTTAAAGTAGAATTTATAACGGAAGTAAGGTACACAACATGGCTTTACTACGTAGATTTTTTAAATAAATCCAACAAGAAATGGTACATGTGTTTTGACTACTCGAATATGAGAAGGTCGTGCCCGGAATACTCTTATTTGCTTCCCAATATAGATGAACTCTTTGACAACTCACGGGGTTTAAGTTTTTATCATTTATGGATTCCTGCTCAATGTATAATATGGTGTCAATGAACCCTCTAGACCGGGACAAAATAGCCTTCATGACTGACGAAGAAATATTATGCTACAAGATCATTCCCTTCGGCCTTATAAATGATAGGGAAACTTAGTTGTAATTGATGAAGAAAGTATTCAAAAATAAAATAAGATACATCTTGGAAGATTTCATGAAAGTAATGATTGCAAAATCTAAGGAGTAGCGAGAGCACGCAACCCATTTGGAATCCATATTTGGTGAATTAAGGAAACATTGAATGTGTTTGAACCCCGTAAAATGTATCTTAGGAGTTTTATGAGGGAAGTTCCTATGGTGTTATGTCATAGATAGAGGGGTATATGTGAATGGAAGCCTCAAAGAGAATGAAGGGGAACCAAAAATTTGGTAGCCATATCCCAATTTATCTCTAGAGTAGCAAGTCGTGCACTCCCACTTTACAAACTCTTGAGGAAAGAAGTAGCGTTCAAATGGATATCAGAATGTGACATAACATTCGCAAAATGCAATAAAGTGTTATCATAGCTGCCAATCCTAGTCCAACCAAAGGAATGAAAGACCCTTTTTGTACACCATTTAGTATCCCAAGAAGTTGTTGGAAAGGTTCTAGTGAGAGAAGGCGACACATCCCAAGACCCGGTCTATTTCATCTGAAAAGAGTTAAAGGGACAAAAAATATGATATCAAAAGATAAAGAAGATCTTTTAAACTCTCGTGGTGACTGTTGTACCCCAGAATTTTCCCTCCCTCTTTCATCTTCTCATTCAACCTTTGACTTGGGAATCATCTGTATATATGCATGTTTCACTCCTGTACATCATTCATTCATTAACACTTGATCGTTGATCATTATAGATTTAATGCTCTTGGCTTGAAAATCTAGGTTTTGTGTGTGGATCAAACCTTTAAGGTATGACTTGGTTCTCCATCTGATCATAGGAGATGTGAAACCTTAATTACTTGGTTTCTGAAGCATGGATTTAATAAGATCTCATCATGGCACTCCTCAGGGCTCTCAAACCCAAATTCCTTTATGATTTGGTTATAAGGCCTAATGGATACCCCTTGGGCCTTGTATTGGCTATCTAAACCCTAGTTGAGGGCTCATACATTGGACATTTTCTTGTGAATCATCTTGATTGATTCAAAGACCTTGATTGAAAGGGTATGCTTCATGGAAACCCTAATCAGGGGGGGGTCTCAAGCCCTTGTGGGTAGCCTCCTAACCCTAATTTCATATGATCATTCCTTTGTGGCTTGATTCTTTTTTTTTTGTCAAGGTTCATTCAATAACCTTTTGTGCATGGCCATTCATGTTGGTTTCTTTCTCTTGATCCCATAAACTTCATGCTTCCACATATGCATCATATGCTTATCTCTCTTGGTTTATGCCTAAGTACATGGTGTGGTCTTTCATTTGGGTCACCTTCATACCTAGTGTCTTGCTCATGTCTTGCCTAGGCCCATTTCATTTGGTCATTTCAAGTGCATGATTCATTCTTGATTTATGTATTTGCATCCATTGGTTTGGTCATTCCCAATTGGCATTCATTGGCTCATGCTAGTATGGTTCATTCATGTCCATGTTTTCATCACTCAATACATTTCAAGCATATTGTGATTCAATCCAAGTTTTAATTCATGTTAAAGTTAATTCATGATTCATTCACTCCCTCATTCAAATGTCCATACAAAGTCAATGCATTTCAAGTTCATATCAAGTTCATCTAAACATTAGTCTTATTCATATAAAAAATCAAAGTCCTTCCATTATAAGTCATTACAAAGGTTCATACATGAAAAAATACAAGAAATGGCAATTTTGACAAAATGTTGACTTTGGTCAACAGTTGACTTTTTGGTCAACTTTAACCAAAGTCTACCTAATTTCTTTTTTTCACCCTAAAACAATAAATAATCAATCCTAGCCCCAATTGCATCTTCCATGTCCATTTTAACCTTGAGTTGACCATTTGACCTTGGTTTCCCATATTGTAGCTTTATGCTTGAACTTGGTTGTCCTTGCCTTGCTTTGCTTTGGTTATTGTCTTGTCTCACTGTAGCGGTGTATTCGTCGCTATATGATCTATCGATTAAATCATAAGCTATGAGATACATTGAAAATTTCGAGTCGCCACCGCACTTTTATTTATCCAAAGGACTGGCTAAAAAGCGAACAAAAGCCTAAGAAGTTTTACACGTAGAAAACTAATAAAAAGATCAGAGATTCTGGGTAAGGGGTAAATTACGCAATGGGAAGGTGTTAGGCACCCACTACGTCCTAGGTACTCCTAGGGAGCCCTTTTCACACTTGTTATGCAAAAATTATTATTTGTTATGACATAAAGATTGTGCAAACATGATTGGGATGATGGGAAAAGAATATACATTTTTATTATTATTGGGTTCGAACGGATGAACCCGTTGCCTACGTACCTTCCATCAAAGGTAAGGATCAGAACGCCGTAGTTCGGCTAAAAGATTTCCAAAAGTGGGTTAGGTTCAATTTTAAACACAAACCCTAGGTCTTACGTTATCCACGGGAGAAAACTCAACCTTATACCAACAACAACGTCCACCATGTGAGAACAGCTTCAACTTGCCAGAGAGGGGTTAACCCTATAATAGGCAAGGAAGACTTACAATTCAATCACTAAAGACAGAAGGTGAGATTAACATCAACCACTAAGATAAATCAAACCTATAGCTCATGTATGAAAAGATTAATGGACAAAGCCAAAACAAGTGAATGAGTGGAATTACTGATTATGATTATGAAAATGGAGTCAAAGTATGATTAAGATCAATTCAAATAAGTATTATGAAATGAAGTTTGAAAAAGGTCAAGGACTTGAGTCCAGGTTTTTAGTTAGAAAAACATGAAGATGTTTGCACAACACTTATGTCAAGTTGGAAAGATAAAGTGTGAAAAAGTCTAGGACATAATGAATGATGAATGGATGAGGATGGATAGTAAAACTTCTCAGGCGGTTCACTTCTTGAAATCATATGGGAGATGATTCAAGTGTGTCCTTTGGAATAGCAATTAATAATAACAGACAAGCAAAGCAAGCAAAAGCGGATATCGGATGCCAATCAATGGTCTTAAACCAATCTCCTAAAACAAAATGGGATGTCAGAAGCCACTCAATGGACTTACACCGATCTCCACAGGCAAAGAAATAAAAGCGGATACCGGATACCAATAGATGGATTTACACCAGTCTCCTAAAACAGAACAGGATATCAGATGCCACTCAATGGACTTACACCGATCTCCACAGAAGAAAACAAGAATGAAACAGGGAAGTCAACTGCCAATTTATCTGGACTTAGGTTAACTCCACAGATATGCTCATAGGAATACCAATGCCACATCACTGGGACTTATAATGGATCCTCACATACAAGAAACAAAAGCAACAATATGATCACAGGAATGCAAATGCCAACTTACAGGGACTTATAATTGCAACCTCTCATACAAACAGATGAAACAAACTTATGATCACAGGAAAGCAGATGCCAACTTACAGGGACTTATAACTGCAACCTCACAAGCAAACAAACAGATCAAATTATGATCACAGGACAACAGATGCCAACTTACAGGGACTTATAACTGTATCCTCACATACACACAGATAAACAGAAGATATGAGTGACCAATGAGGTCTTACACTCTATCCTTCCATATCACAGGAGCAAATGCCAAAGCAATGGACTTACAATTGTCCTCAATGGGCAAACAACAATGATAGCATCACAAAACAAATGAGATGATCATGCATTAATGGCAATTGATGATGATGATAGATGCATAACATACAGGCAAACAAGTGCACATGAAGCAATCAATCAAGCAATGAATATCAAACAGCACACTCTATAGCCAAACAAAGGGGCTCACACAAGAGGGTTTGACTTTGAAAGTCCACTGTAATGGGTGAAGGTCGCTCTTAACCGGGCCATTGAGGGACTCAGGTGAAGCAGATGAAAAAGGAGATGAGGGGTGTGCCTCATTGCTTCTATCTCATATCAGAGAGAGCATCAAAGAAAGTGTGGGAGTTCAGAAAGTAGGAACTCTCTCCACATTATTGACTCGATTAGATCTTGGGTTTTTATCTCATTGCTTCAACCAGGTACTGGGAGCAAAGAGAGGACACACTGAATAGTGGGGGATAGATTGCTTATCCCTACCTTCCACCAATTGCCTTACTTGAAGGACTTTTCCTGCTTGGGACAAATATAAACAAACACAGGCATTGCCTCTTAAGGAGGACTTCAGACAGTTTGCCCGGTCAAATAACAGACCGGGTCTCCAGACTACATGAAGAAGAAGTAATTATACCTCAAAGCAAATGCTAAAAAGCAAAGCAAGCAAGCAAGTTCAAAGAACTTAAGCAACTAAAGCACCTGCAAAAGTCAAACTTATTAGCAAACAGTTCAACAGTCAAAATCAAAAGAAAATGAACCAATAGTCAACCACAGAGGGACCAATTGTGCAAGGCACAAAGACTCAAGCATATGAGTCAACCTACAAAACAAGTGTTAACACATGATAATCAAACCAACTCAATCAAAATTGAAAGGTCTTTGGGGCATTGATGCTCAACCTGAAACAGATGAACTCAACATAAGCTTATAAGACCACTAGGACTAGCCTAGGGTCAAAGATGAAAGAAAAAGTCAAGGCAGCAAGAAAAAGTCAACCCAAACCAAGTTTGAACATTCAAGAAGCATTCTCAATTGGATTCATAATTAAATCATGCATCATGGTCATTTCATACACAAATGAATGCAAAGCATGGCAAGAGAGGCATACAAAAGTCAACAGCAAAGACTTCATTCAAAAGTCAACTCAAGCATTTTCAAAAATTAGGAAATAAATCACACTCAATCCTAACATCTAACATGGTATACATGTAAAATTTCATGGCATTTGGATGAAAGGAAGGCAGTCAATGAAATTCATGAAGTCAAACCAAATTCAAGTAAGCATGGTGAAAGTCAACAAGCATGGGTCAACTTCAAAAAATCACATCAATTTGAAAACAGAAGAGAAATGAATGAGATTAACACCAATGCAAAGCTTGAGATGTCTAGTTATCACATATGAAATTTCATGATCATACAATAAGATTTGAGAATTTCACAAAGGATTTGGCAAGGCATAGCACAAGAAGTCAACAAATGACCACATATGGAAGAAAATTCTCAATCAAATGGAAAACAGCAAGATTAATTCCAAGAAAATTCATACATCAATTAGACATGTAAAGGATCATTCATGCAAAATTTGGAGTCATTTGGATGTGGGGAAGTGTGTGAACAAAATTGTGAAAATACATGATCATGGTATAGCACCAAATTCAACACATAACTTCAAAAAATCATAACTCTCAATCCACAAATGATAAATGCACAAACCTTATATGGAAATGAAGATCAATGTGTCTAGTTTCACCACAAAAAATTTCAAACTCAATGGATACAACATGAGAATTTCACAATTGAAATGGCACAATGTGTCATTTTGGCATACATGTTGAAAAATCATTTATCATTTAAAATCCAGAACATGGAAAATTAATTAAAATTCACCATAAAATAGAGGACACATCCATGAGTTTAATGCAAAAAATCCCACAATTTTTGGAGTTAAAATGAATTTAAAATGAATTGTGGAAGTTGATGAACATTTGGATGAAATATGAAGAACATAGCATAGCAAGATGGTCAAGGCAGTGGTCAACGATGGCAAACTAGTAATTTTGGATTCATTAATCAAAGCTGCGCGTTTTGAGTGAAGGAAAGGAAATGTTTTGATTGGCTCTCAGCCAATAAAACAGTAACACACCAATGAAACCTCATACTTTCTATCTTAAAAACCCTAGGGTTCAAGCATGGCAAAGGCATCTTATCTTCAAGCCAATCAACAAAACAAAATCAACTAACAGTAGCATGCAACATAACAATCAAACCATGATCAAGCATCTACAACCCAACACCATAAACATGCAAGTTCATGCAAACATAACCAATCATAATCAACACAAAGCATGTGAAATTTCTTGGACAAGTTTTATGGTTCATCACAAACAGCATGGCACATCAACATTCGAACATCAACCAAACAACACCATGGCATTCAGCAAGCAGACAGCATTCATCATTATTTATCAACCAAACCAAATAAACAACAGCATGGTATAATTATGGACAAGGTAATTGGTTTAAATAACAGCAGCAACAAACATCATTATCATGTTATCATCATAAACAAAAACAAGCAACCAACAGGATATAGCAACAAAACATGTGTTTTCATGGGCAGCCTTAGGGTTTAATAGCAGCAGTACCAATTCATTATCAGTTACAGCATAACTAACAGTACAGCAACAACAATATGCTCATACAAACACAAGCAACAGCATCCAACATAAATCATATGGTTTTTTTTGGGCAATGGTCAGGTTTGAACAGCAGTATGTACATATTAAGCATTCTCATCATTCATCATTAAATCGACCAACATATGAACAGCATTATTAAACAGCATCGGCCAGCAGCAAGGCAATGGTTTCTTCACAATTCAATATCAACATGTGACATCCAAATAGCATGGTAGTGGGAACCACAAACAACATGCCAAAACAAACAAAATGAGAAATTCTGGGCAGCTCAAGTTTTAGAAACAGCAGCCAGGCATTTGCAACATTCAAGCAATCAACATTATGGACCAAACTAGACCAAGCATACAACAGCATAGCATAATTAGCCTGGCAGCTTATATTCATCATCATCACAACAAAATTCGACCACCAAACAAAAGCAAAGCAAATGGAAATGGTTCATGCAAATAACAGACAACAGCAGCCAATATGAATCTTGGAAATGGCTAAGGTTTATGTGCTTGGCTGTAGCAGCAGCATGGTTCAATTAGCATGGCTTGGTAATGTTCATACGGCAAACAGAGTTTATGCATCAACATCATCAAACAACATTTGAACAAACATGCTCATGGGAAATCCTGTACAGCCTAAGGTTTCAAAATAGCAGCCTATGTTCATCATACATGTAATCATCATCAATTGAAATTCCATCATGGCAATCCTCATGGTAGCTAAACAACATCATTATGCATTATTAACAACAAACCAAAAAATCTTGAGAAAATTCTGGCAGGACAAAGTTTAACATGTGCAGCATGTCATCATTCAAACATCAATCCACAACAAAGCAAATATTAATCATGAACACAAAACTGGACAGGGCAGGTTGTGGAAACAGCAGCATGGTTTCATGTCTATCATGTTCATCTGACCAAACAAAGCAGAACAAACAACAGCACATAGCAGCATAGCATATTCAACAACAGCAATGGTCGTGGCACTTCAAGCAAGCTCCTCAACATCAAACAAATTTGAACAACATTACACAACAGCACAGCATACAATAATGTTTCAAAACTGCAGCATGCCTTCATCAAGAACAGCATTCATCATCATCATGCAAAAAATCATCAAGAATCAAAGTGCCCAAAAAAAGAAACCAAACATGCCAATAGCATCATTAAACCTCCAGCAACAAGAATATGGTATGCAATTTCAACAAATCAAACCCAACAAAGCAAATCGATGAAAAATGCATATGCTCACTAAAATAGCAATCCTTATATCTCATAGCATAGTCATCCATTTAATGTGATTCAAAGCTTAAGTCAACCTACTAAACAAGACCTACATGGTGTGTAGCAAGACTTAAGAAAACAATGAAGTCGAAAAATTCACCTGATTTGGAAAACCCAATGAAACAGTGCAGTTTGTATGCTTCCAGCTCAATCAGAGGTCCAATATGCTTTTGGCGTGAAGAAACTTTGAAGAACCTTGACTCACACTTGCTTGAAATCCTTCCAAACTCTCACTGCCATGTTTGATGTGCTTGGAAAACAGAACAAAGACTGGAGTTCCAGCTGGTGATTGAGGCCGTAACAAGGCTCCAAATGATGTTCTGATGATGAAGGATGCAAGAGAACTCGAGCTCTTTTAATGGTTTGTGCAGAAATTGGGTTTTTGCCAAAATGCAAGAATGAGAGAAATGTCCTTTTGGTCTGTGGAGGCTGCGATTTCTTGGTCTCTAGGGTTGCTTTGTGGCAGAAAAACAATTTATATATGACTGTCTTAAGGAATGCTTAATCATATTTAGCTAAAAGATGACCAAATGCACATTTGCTAATCTTTGTACAAGTGAAGTGGAGGTGTGAATTGGCACAAATTTGGGCCTGCTACAGGCTGCAGACAGACTGTATGTTTGCTGTTTGGGATTTGCTGCAGCATGCTGTACTGGTTTTACTCTTTTGTACCTCTATTTGCAATATTGCCAAATGTGCATTTTGATTCAAAATGATGATGGAATGATGGTATGGACATGGTTTTGGAATTGGAATACTTCACAAATATGACATGGAACATTTCCCAATTGACCAAATCAAGAAAAAATCAAAAACTCAAAAAGTCAAAGTTTGGTCAAACTTTGAATTTAAATGCAAAAGGTCCAAAAATGCCATTTTGAATGGTAAGGTTTTAGGTCATGAAATTTATATTTTTGGAAAGAGGATGAAAAATGTGGTTTGTAGGAAAAAACCCCACCAAATTTGGCCTTATGGTTTGGGAGATATGGCTTGTTGAAGTTCAAAAATTGGTGAAAATGATTTGATCATATCTTGACAACCACACATGGGATTTGAGAGTTCTTGGACTTTTTGAAAATGGGAAGACAAGATCTTCAACTTTCATGTTGGGCAAAAATTCATTTGGAGCTTGTATCATGATGTAAGTTTAAGATCAAGAAGTTTCCATTTTTGGCAGTTGAAATTACAGGTCCACTTGCTATTTCTGGAAAATTTCTGATTGGCTTGATTTTCTTCCATGATGAGGTTGAACATGATATATGAGGCTTATACAAGCATGAATGAACTCCTTCAGATCAAATCTAATCATCAAATCCTGATTAAATCAACAGTTGACCAAGTTTGACTTTTCTAGGGTTTTGGACTGATTGAACTTCTTCTGATGAATTCCAAACCCTAATTCCTTGAGAAATTGATTTCAGATGATGTAATAAGATGTATGAACTCTTGATTATTGATCATGGTGCCCAAATTCTGCAAGAATGGCCACCATCCATTGCTTTGACTGATCAATGACTGACTTTGACCTAATTGCTGATGATTGCTTCAACTGCAAGCAACAAGGTTAGACAGACAATATTTTTGTACTTTTTGAATGATAAACATATGAAAGCAAAGATATACAAATGCAAAGTATGCTTGGTGATCAAGAAACAAACCTACAAGGCAATCTATCCACTAGGAGGACAGCAAAGGCATGCAATGATCCTTGAGGTCATGACATGAATGATATGGGCCATGAGGGATCTTAGGGCCCAAAATTGGGGTCTTACAGATGCCCCTATTTAAGGTCATTCTAGCCGGAGAAGTGAAGTTTAGAAATCTTCATCTCGACGCGGTAGAATGGACTTAAATAACAGTAATGAGACAAATTTTGGTCCCTAAGAGACCTCATGATGCAGATGTATGCATGCAAAAAACACAAATTCTGTGGGGAATATGATTCACACAGAAGAAAAGACGATCCATCGGAGTAATATACTCACCAGGAACAGAGACTCTAACAAGACTCTATGGGGATAATAAAAGAAATGTGTGAACAAGACACGACTCCAAACTGGGGAAAAACAAAACTTGACATAACATGGACAAGACACGACTCTGATTAGAAAAAACAGAAAACAGACAGGAGAACTCACTGGGGAGTGAAGGACTCACACTGGGAAGAGAATTCCAAATGGAAAATAAATCCAGTGGAGAGACACAAGCTGACTCCTGGAGGAGAAGCAACAAAAAGTTCCACTGAGGGAAGTAACAAAGAAAATGAGATGTTACCAAGCATACGGGTAACAAACCCAGGAAAATCTGACTCCACAGGGGGACCGAGGTCATAATAGGGAGCAGAAAGGAGGGAACACCAAGGATACCGGTTACTGGGTATATAATAGGTGACCGACCAAAGCGTGAATTGGATTTCACTTCCAAAACACTCATCATCCTGAAGAGAGCTAGAAAAGCAAACTTGTTTAAAGGATGGATATTCAATTCCACAAGGGATATGAATCTTACTCTGAGGGGAAAACAATCAAAAGATTGACTCAAGAGCGAACGAGATATAATATCCATTACCGTCAGAACGTGGATAGAATACTCAGATGAGACATATTATTCATTACCGGCAGACCGTGAATAATATACTCAAGAGGAAAATTATCCTGAACCGGTTACTGGGTTGTTTATAGGATAAAATCCGAAGACGTGAATTGGTTTTCACTTCCAAAACACTCATCATCCGAAAGGAGGGCTTGAAAAAGCAAAACAACTTACAGGATGGGCATTCGAATCCACAACGGGAAAACGAATCTTACTCAAATGGGGACACAAACCCAAAGAGTGCATGAGATATAATATCCATTACCGGCAGACCGTGGATAAGATACTCGCATGAGATATATTATCTATTACCGTCAGAACGTAGATAATAAACTCGCATGGTAAGAAACACCAGAGATACCGGTTACTGGGTATATAATAGGTGATCTACCGAAAACGTGAATTGGTTTTCACTGCCAAAACACTCATCATCCAAAACACCAACTGGTTGAAGGATGGATATTCGATTCTACAAAGAATACGAATCCTGCTCAGTTGGGGAAAATCAACAAAGGATTCCAACTACAGAGCGCATGAGATATATTATTCATTACCGGCAGACCGTGAATAATATACTCGCAAGGAAAAGACACCAGAGATACCGGTTACTGGGTATATAATAGGTGACTAACCAAAAAGAGAGACAATCGATACCAAGCATCCGGGTAAACGAAAGACAACTCAAAGGGATAAATTGCAAGCGTCCGGCAATTATCCAACAACAAGAAAATATTCGACTCCACAAAGGGAAATAACGAACTTTACTCGACTGGGGAAACACAAAAGGCTTCGACTGAAGAGTGCATGAGATATATTATTCATTACCGGCAGACCGTGAATAATATACTCGCAAGGAAGATTATCCACAACCGGTTACTGGGTTAACATAGGATAAATCAACCGAACAGAAAGGCATCGGGATACCAAACTAGGTATATAATGATAACCAATCAAAAGGAACAACAGACATTACCAACAAAAGAGTAAATGAAAGGCGATCTGCTGAGGATAAATTGCAAGCATCCGGCAATTATCGACAGGGACTAGCTGGGGATGCACTGGTAAACAACCAATGATCCGGGGAACAAATCACTAGCATACGGTGAAAAGACCCACTGGGGATAAAATTGCTGGCATACGGCAATTATCCACAAAAGACTTGCTAGGGATATAAGTGCTAATCTGAGCAACTTATACAAGCAAAAGGAAAATCATCATCAAATATCGAATGAAGATAACCACAAAATTAGGGTTTACATCTACCGAATACGGGGTAGAAGACCAACAACTCCGCGTGGGGATAGAACAAATCACAAATTCGCACGGGAAACCAAAATAGGGTTTATAACAAACCACAAACGGCTGGAGAGCAGGAAAAATAGGGTTTACAACTACCGGGATACGGGTAGAAAACCAAAAACTCTGGCTGGAGAATAAAAGGTATATAACCACAAATTCTGTTAAGAAAGCCAGGAAAAGTAGGACTTACAACTGCTGGTTTGTAGGCAGAGGCCCAAAAAACATTCCGCTGGGGAACAACCCACTGGGAAGTACAAGATATCTGACGAATAGCCAATTCGGGAATGATCCGAAAAGACGGACTGAATAAAGATACGTCCTAATGAGGATATAACTCAAATAGGAAAATCCATCCCAATATATGTGTTGGGAGGAAACGGAAGAAACCGTCATCCACGAGGATATATCTCAGTGGGGAACTGCAGAAGGAAGGACAGACACATTTTCTGCTTATGGGGTTGACTCTATATGGAGAGATTTATAACACCCGACATCTGCTTGGGGAGATCTGTGAAGAGATCTATATCACCATAGCAGGAGACACGACAAACAAAAGATACATGGCGAAAAATGCAACATGAATATCTGAATGTTTATGAATATGCATGAATATGCGTGATTTATGTTTGATGAATGCTGATAAAACAGACAATTCTAACACAAACAGGTTCAGGAACCAAACGTCCGGTATTATACTTCCAGGGGAAAAACCAGCTGGAGAGCCAATCTGCGGAGATCCACATGCTGAAGAGCAAAGATCTACAGGTACTGCTGAAGAAGCAGAGAATCAAAGATATCAGGAAACAACCCAATCAGGGTACAGAAAGTCACAACGGGCGAAACGGCCACCAAGACGAATCTGTAGGGGAACAAGAGAAGTCCCAAAGTATCTGCAGGAGATCCCAATGTCAACTGAGAAACAAAAGGTGCATAAGCACAACCACAAATGCTGTAGAAGCAAATCCACATAACTCCACTGGGGAACAACCCACTGAGGGAGAATGAAATCATCCAGATAGAATCTAACTGCAAAAGCAACTCTACTGGGGAAAACTGTCGGCTACTCTCTTGGGAATAAACCACTGAGGGAGGACAGATCAAGTAATCAAATTCTGCAACGAACCACTCCACTTGGGGAGAATACACATAGCAAACTGATCACAACAGGTAGATTCTGCAATACAAGCCACTCTACTGGGGATCACAAACAGTCAGGGAATTAATCCGTTCACTGGAAGCAAAAGCCATCATCCGACCACATCGGGATTGAAGGAGTATTCAACGGGCAAAAACTGCCACAACAAATATTCTGCAGACTAAGCTGAGGAAAAGATGGTTGAAAATACACTGGGATGTCAACCCAAGTCAACCACGGAGTAGGAAAATAAATCCTGCTCTGCTGAAGAGACAAACTCTGATGGGGAGATAGCAACAATTCCGCAGACGACTTCGCCGGGGAAAGGGTAAAGTACCGGGTATCAAACCACTGACTTACCGAGTCTTCAAAAAGAAAACGATCATGCTGAGGAAACAGACAGTTCCTCTAGCACACTGCATGGGGAAAAGCGGTAACAACTCCACTTGCAACTCTGGTAGGGATGTTAATAACAGCTCTACTCGCGACTCCGAGGGGAGTATCAATCAATCAGCTATACTCATGACTGCTGAGGAGACAAATAAAGTCTGGGGTATACGACCCACTGGAGAAAGTGACGGGGCACCAGGATGATAGACCATCAACCACCGAAACTTCTACAAGAAAAACACCCATGCTGGGAAAACTGCTGCTGGAGAGAACGAAGTCTTCAACAACAAACCACTTGCGACTGTACTGGGGAACAACCCCAACAACAACTCTGCTTGAGGAACAACCTCAACAAAGATCTGAAGAAAGAAGATACCACCAAACCAGGAATATGAACAAACGTCTTACCTGTTGGGAATCATGCCACCCTCGGGAGAGCACTGAGATATTCTTGAGTATCCTTTCAATCTTGTGAATGTTCACTTTGTTTAGAACAAAAATTTTGAAAAATTTGATTTGTTTTAAAACAATGACATTTTATCAATTTAAAACATGCAAAACATTTGTTGAATTGAAACAAATAAGAGTGCAAATAATTGGATAAAAAGCTCAAATTGATTTGATAGAATGGTAGTCTGCAAATGGCAAAACTCCATAGATCTGTACAAATTTGAAATCAGTGATATATATTGGAAGAGGGCTACATTGAACATAATGATCCTTTCTCTACCAATTTGAATCTCGATGTATCCGAAGCTTCAGTTGCCGACGAATCGAAAATCTTCTGACGAAATGACGACTGATGAACCAGAAAGTCTTGTCAGGATGCAGTTACTTGCCAAATCCCTAATTTTTGCCTAGATTGCCCCAGAGTGAGGTACTCAATCTAGCGGGATGCAAATATATTATTTTTTTCAAGTCTCTAATTTTTGCCTGGATTACCCTTGCGGGTTTTCCACCGAGACGCTCATTTTTGCCTAAGCCGCCCTTTCGGGTTTTCAACTTAGCGAGCTATTCTGTGTTTTTTTTTTCATTCTCTTTTTTCATTTGCATATACTTTTTTTTTAGGCAAAGTATCTTTTAACTGCATCTGAATTCACAGGACGAGTGAAATCCTCCCCATCCATTGTTGTAAGCATCAAAGCACCGCCTGAAAAGGCTCTCTTAACAACATATGGACCCTCGTAGTTTGGAGTCCACTTGCCCCTGGAATCGGGCGCGAAAGACAAAACTTTCTTGAGCACAAGGTCACCTTCTCGGAACACACGAGGCTTGACCTTCTTGTCGAATGCTTTCTTCATTCTCTGTTGATATAACTGACCATGGCACATGGCAGTTAATCGTTTCTCTTCAATCAAATTCAGTTGATCATAACGACTCTGAATCCATTCAGCATCAGTCAACTTGGCTTCCATCAATACTCGCATTGATGGGATCTCCACCTCTACTGGGAGAACGGCTTCCATGCCATAAACAAGAGAGAAAGGGGTTGCCCCTGTTGAAGTGCGTACAGACGTACGATATCCATGCAAAGCAAATGGCAGCATGTCATGCCAATCTTTGTACGTGACAGTCATCTTCTGGATAATTCTCTTGATATTCTTGTTAGCAGCTTCAACGGCCCCATTCATCTTAGGTCTGTAAGGAGAGGAGTTATGGTGTGCAATCTTGAATTCAGCGCACAACTCATCCATCATCTTATTGTTCAGATTGGACCCATTATCAGTAATGATCCTCTCTGGCACACCATAACGGCAAATCAGCTGATTCTTGATAAACTTCACAACCACCTGTCTGGTTACATTCGCGTACGAAGCGGCTTCAACCCATTTGGTGAAGTAATCAATTACTACGAGAATAAATCGATGTCCATTGGACGCTTTCGGCTCAATCATGCCGATCATGTCGATTCCCCACATAGAGAAAGGCCATGGTGATGAAATCACATTCAGGAGTGTCGGAGGAATATGAATCTTATCCGCATAAATTTGACACTTGTGACATTTCTTCACATACTTGCAACAGTCAGACTCCATTGTCAGCCAATAGTAGCCTGCTCTCAACATTTTCTTAGCCATGGCATGTCCATTGGAATGAGTACCAAATGAACCCTCATGGACCTCAGTCATCAACAGGTTTGCTTCGTGTCTATCCACGCATCTGAGCAAAACCATATCAAAATTTCTCTTGTACAGCACTTCACCACTGAGGTAGAAACTGCCTGACAACCTTCTCAAAGTTTTCCTATCTTTCACAGATGCCCCAGGCGGGTAGACCTGGTTCTGGAGGAAATTCTTGATATCAAAATACCAAGGCTTGTCATCTTTCACGTCTTCGATTGCAAATATGTGAGCGGGTCTGTCCAAGCGCATCACAGTAATGTTGGGGACATCATTCCACCATCTGACAACAATCATGGAAGCAAGCGTTGCAAGGGCATCTGCCATCCGATTATCCTCTCGAGGAATATGATAAAATTCAACTTCTGTGAAGAAAGTTGAAATTCTCCTTGCATAATCTCTGTATGGGATGAGACCTGGTTGATTTGTCTCCCATTCACCTTTGATCTGATTGACAACCAAAGCTGAATCACCATAGACATCAAGATACTTGATTCTTAAGTCAATGCATTCTTCAAGTCCCATAATACAGGCTTCATACTCCGCCATATTATTCGTGCATTTGAAAGTTAGCCTTGCTGTAAATGGAATGTGCGATCCCTGGGGATTAACAATTACTGCCCCAATTCCATTTCCATATTGATTACAGCGCCATCAAACACCATCGTCCATCTGGAACCAGGTTCTGGACCTTCATCAAGTGTAGGCTCATCGCAATCTTTCATCTTCAAATACAGAATTTCCTCGTCAGGGAAGTCATACTGAACAGACTGATGATCTTCAATTGGCTGGTGCGCTAAATGGTCAGCCAAGATACTACCTTTGATAGCTTTCTGAGCTCGATACTCAATATCATACTCAGACAACAACATCTGCCAACGGGCAATCCTCCCAGTTAAAGCAGGCTTCTCGAAGATATACTTAATTGGATCCATTCTGGATATCAACCAAGTTGTATGATTTATCATGTACTGGCGCAAACGCTTAGCTGCCCAAGCTAAAGCACAGCACGTCTTCTCAAGCATAGAGTACCGAGACTCACAATCAGTAAACTTCTTACTGAGGTAGTAGATAGCAAACTCCTTCTTCCCTGATTCATCTTGTTGACCGAGTACACAACCCATCGAGTCTTCAAGAACTGTTAAGTACATAATCAGAGGTCTTCCTTCTACTGGCGGAGACAAAATCGGAGGTTCAGACAGATAATCCTTGATACTGTCGAAAGCTTTCTGGCAATCCTCGGTCCAATCATGAGACTGATCTTTCCGGAGGAGCTTGAATATCGGCGCACATGTGGCAGTCATGTGGGATATAAATCTGGAAATATAGTTCAAGCGGCCAAGAAAACCTCGGACTTGCTTCTCAGTTTTGGGTGCGGGCATCTCTTGTATTGCTTTGACCTTGGCAGGATCAACCTCAATACCTCTTTCACTTACCACAAAACCCAACAACTTTCCGGAACGGACTCCAAAAGTACATTTGTTCGGATTCAGACGAAGCTGGAACTTCCTCAAACGCTGAAAAAGCTTCAACAAATGCTCAATATGCTCAACTTCCGTTCGGGACTTAGCAATCATATCATCAACATAGACTTCTATCTCCTTGTGCATCATATCATGAAACAAGGTAGTCATAGCTCGTTGATACGTGGCTCCGGCGTTCTTCAAACCGAAGGGCATCACTCGATAACAGAATGTTCCCCAAGGTGTGATGAATGTTGTCTTCTCCATATCCTCTGGTGCCATCTTGATTTGATTATATCCGGAAAATCCGTCCATAAAGGAAAAGACTTTGAATTTAGCTGTATTGTCTACCAACATGTCAATGTGTGGTAGAGGAAAATCATCTTTTGGGCTAGCTTTATTCAAATCTCTGTAATCAACGCACATACGGACTTTTCCGTCCTTCTTAGGAACAGGCACAATATTGGCCACCCATTGAGGATATGTCGAAGTCACCAGAAACCCCGCATCAATTTGCTTCTGAACTTCCTCTTTGATCTTCACTGCCATATCTGGATGAGTTCTTCTGAGCTTCTGCTTCACAGGCACGCACTCAGGCTTCAAAGGCAGGAAATGTTGCACAATATCTGTATCTAAACCCGGCATGTCTTCATAGGACCAAGCAAAGATATCTGAATATTCTCGTAGCAAGCTGATCAAATCTTCCTTAACAGACCCTTCAAGAAGTGCCCCAATCTTCACCAGGCGCTCACAATCTTCAGATCCCAAGTTGACTGTTTCCAAGTCTTCGAGATGCGGCTGAATGATCTTCTCTTCGTGCTCAAGGAGACGGGTGATCTCATCAGGAATCTCTTCAACGTCATCTTCTTCTGCCTCAAATACAGGGAATTCAAAATTGGGAGATGGCGTTGGATCATTATGTTCGATGGGTTTTAGGATCAACCTGCATAATGATTTTGGTTAAGAAAAGCTTCATAATTTTAAGCAAGCAAATCATTATGCAGATGAAAAATGTTGCTTTTACAGCTTTTATTTTTGTTTTTATGTTTTTTTGTGATCACTGATTTCATAAAGAAAAGCAAAAAGTGAAAACAAAGGAAAAACAAATGTTTTGACAATGCAAAAATTGAATGAAAATATCATTGTATATATGCTTTGCCAACAATGTCATCACTTCTCCTTTTGGCATGGGAGAAGGGTTTTAAACAAAATGAACAATTACTCTGATCTATGGATAACTGTAGGAACATCCACAGCGACCCAATTGTGGCAGACACCACCGGGAATAACAAAATTGTTCAAGTCTTCTGCATCTTCTTCTTCAATGATAGCAGCAGCTTCCTCTTCTGCAGGTTGATCAGCATGGATGAATCCTCCACTGGTGAACAGACCTTGCTCATTGCATGCCCTAGAACCATAGCCAATGCCAGCCCGGGATCGATTATCTTCAAGTTCAAGCACTTTCCCTAATCCAGCAACTGCACCACATTCAATGGCCAGCTTCGCATCTCGGTAGGAAGTGAATGAAGGAGACTTCTTCTCGATTGGTTTATCAATAGATAAAGCTTGGAACTGAGTTCCAACTTCATCCTCTGCATCAATGTACGAGAAAGAAGACAGATTACTGACCAGGAGAGCCTTTTCTCCCCCTACTACAACCAATTTCTTGTTTTTCACAAACTTCAGCTTTTGGTGTAGGGTGGATGTCACGGCGCCAGCCTCGTGAATCCATGGTCTGCCTAAGAGACAGCTGTATGATGGGTGAATATCCATTACTTGAAAAGTGATCTGGAAATCACTTGGTCCAATTTTGATTGGGAGATCAACTTCCCCAATCACGGTCTTACGCGACCCATCAAAAGCTTTAACAACAACCCCACTCTGCCTCATAGGAGGACCTTGATATGACAGACGAGAGAGTGTGGATTTTGGCAATACATTCAGAGACGATCCAGTGTCCACCAACACATTGGACATTGCATCAGATTTGCAATTCATGGATATGTGTAAAGCCATGTTGTGGTCTCTTCCCTCCTCAGGGAGATCAGCGTCACAAAAGCTCAAGGTGTTGCAAGCGGTAATGTTTGCAACAATGCTATCAAATTGTTCCAGGGTGACGTCATGATCAACGTACGCCAGGTCCAAGACTTTCTGCAGAGACTCCCTATGGGGTTCTGAATTCAGCAATAGAGAAAGAATGGAGATCTTGGAGGGCGTGTGTAGAAGCTGGTCTACAATATTATACTCGCTCTTTCTGATGAGCCTCAGCATCTCATCAGATTCTTCATCAACAATGCCACTCGGGCCATCTGAAGAAACAGGAGTCTTTTGTACAGACGAGGAGGGTTTGGCAACATCAAGTGCCGGATTCTGAACATTCACAGCAGTCCCCACAGGACGCTCAACAGATTCAGAAGCAACAGCCTTAGCAGGCGCAGAAAAGACACGACCACTGCGGGTCAATCCACTAACATCAGCGATAGTGGTCACGGAAGTGGAAGGCAAAGGTACTTCAACCCCATCCTGGACAGCAACAGGATTGTATCTGAAAGGTACAGCTTTATCAGATGAATAAGGCACAGGGCCTGCCGGTTTGATAATCAAAGAAGGTGAAGCCTTAGGCTTGTTGCTATTGTAGCGAATAACAACAGGCTCAGGCAATTTGAACACTGGGGAGATGACACTCACTTCGGGCTCAACAACATCCACATTGCGATTCTGGAGAATCTCAATGGTACCTTCATTCAACAATTTCTGAAGTTCACAGCGTACTTGGTCACAACCCAAGCGATTGACCGAACAGACACGGCACTTATCGTGGTCATGCTTCAAATAGCTGTGCTGACACAGCATCTTATGTAATCCAACCAATGACTGCCGGATATGACTGATGTACTTCACCTTGTACTTCCCAAGGTCTTCCTGAATCATATTCACAGATTTCCCATGCGAAGGCAATGGGTTCCTGGTGACGTTCGGGTTGGAGTCTTCAAAACTCAGAATTCCACTTCTCATAAGGTCTTGAACCTTACTCTTCAGCGGGAAACAGTTCTCAACGTTGTGGCCCGGAGCACCGGAATGGTAGACACAATGCTGGTCTGGTTTGTACCACCATTGCGGGTTGGCAGGAATTGCAGGAGGATCCCTGGGCGAAACCAACTTCCTCTCCAACAAGGAGGGATAAAGCTCTGTATATGTCATCGGAATAGGGTCGAAGCTGACCTTCTTCCTATCATAGTTCACATTTGCTTGGTTGGTTGTACTTCCACGAGGCTGGTAAGCCTGTTGCTGTGGACGCTGCTGTTGCTGGTATTGCGGCTGTGGATATTGCTGCTGATGCTGATACTGTTGAGCATTATCCTTGAATACAGGCGCTACATGAGCCACCTGATGCTGATGTCCGGCACGGTGTGCAGGCTTCCTCTGAACAGAGGGTCTTCGATGCTTTGGCTGAGATTGCACAGCATGCGCTTCTCCTTCCTTCCTCTTAAACGCTCCATACCGCTTAGAGGAAGAACCATCATCTTTGGCTAACCGTCCCTCGCGGACACCTTCTTCAAGACGCATCCCCATGTTCACCATCTCGGTGAAATCAGAGGGAGCGCTGGCCACCATTCTCTCATAGTAGAATGACCCAAGAGTTTTCAAAAAGATCTTGGTCATCTCTTTCTCTTCTAATGGTGGAGTGATTTGAGCTGCCAGCTCACGCCATCTCTTGGCGTACTCCTTGAACGTCTCTTTGTCCTTTTGTGACATAGACCTGAGTTGATCTCTGTCAGGCGCCATGTCAACGTTATATTTATATTGCTTGACGAAAGCTTCGCCAAGGTCATTGAAAGAGCGGATGTTGACGCTGTCCAGGCTCATGTACCAACGGAGGGCAGCACCAGACAAACTGTCTTGAAAGTAGTGGATCAAGAGTTGATCGTTGTCTGTCTGCGTGGACATCTTTCTGGCATACATGACCAGATGTGCCAAAGGACAAGTGTTCCCTTTATACTTTTCAAAGTCTGGGACCTTGAATTTAACTGGTATCTTAACACCGGGAACTAGACAAAGTTCGGCTGCTGACTTGCCGAAGAGATCTTTGCCTCTAAGAGTTCTCAATTCCTTTCTCAGCTCGAGGAATTGATCGTTCATAGCGTCCATCTTCTCATGTACATCCGAGCCTTCAGAAGCTTCAGAGTGATAAATGGTGTCGTCTACCCTAGGCGTGGTATGCACGACAGGAGGAACAGGAATAGGGACCGGGCTAGATGCCGGCATTTGAGCAAAAGTAGGAGCTGGCAGATCAGGCATGAAGCCAGGAGGCATCCCCCAAGGAAAACCGGGAGGCATGGCATTTGGCTGCTGGGCACTAACAGGTACCGCTGAAGTAGCTATTTCAGAAATTACCGTCCGCTGAACGGGAGTTGCTGGCTGAGGAGCAGGCTGATTCTGAGCAGCAAGGAGTTGCTCCATCAGAGCGCCAAGTCTGGCGACTTCATCCCTCAAACTCTGGTTCTCTTGTTCCAACTGCTCCATAATCCTTGCAGAGTTGACTCTTGTATAATACCGGTGAGTCAGCTTGTCTTCAAAATAAATGAAGAGCAGATGTTAGAACCAGAAGACCAGAAAAATGGGTACCTGTTTATGCAAGAATGATGCATGAAATGCTTTGTGCAAATGCTTTGATTTTCAAGGAACCCTCAGGGTTTTGTTTGCAATATTTCGAATATTTAAACATTTTGATTGCTCATGGAAAGTATTTCATTCAAAATATTAAGACAAAGAAATACAGCATTCTTCTAAATATTACAAAGAGAAAAGGTAAATAACATCCTATGGATCCCTAACAGCTCGGGATGCTGGAAGACGAGAAGTGTACAACTTCTTGATCTCTCTCTCATAGGCGGCCTCCATATCAGCTTTCTCCTTTGCAAGTTGATCATACTTCCTTTTCCAGAATTTGGAAGACTGAGGAAGCAGAGAAGTCCAAGTGTCGTTCGGATCGTCGATCACTCGGTGCTCGAGAAATTCAATCATATCATCCTTCTCCTTGAGCTGCTGCAGCAATTCCTCTCTCTCGCGGATCCAGGCACGCGAAAGGTCTTCTTCTCTCAACTCCTCTACACGTTGGGTAGGGAGGGTTGAAGGCCCAGCCACATCCAACAGTGTAGGTCTTGGATGATCATATGGCATCAGGTAGGTAGCAGCCCTCTGTCTGACCCAAGAGGTGTATGGCTCCAAAGCAATGCAGTTCTTTGGACCCAATTCATTCCTACTCTTTATGCGAATATTGCGCCAAGCGCGGACAAATCTGGCTTTCAGGCCTTGGGGATCTTTACCCTCCTGAAAGAACACACCTTCTAACAGAATGTTATGGGGTTTATCCTTTAGGGGGAACCCAAGCTGACGACGTGCAAGCGTAGGGTTGTAGGTAATCCCACCACATGTACCAAGAAGAGGCACATTGGGGAATTCACCACAAGAATTGATGATCTGGACGGTATCATACACGCGATCATACCAGGTGATATCATCATTGGTGAGAGACATGAGTCTCTGAGACCACCGTAGACATCCCTTGTTCTCCTGGAAAGCAACTGTCTGCGGCAAGTGCGAAATAAACCACTTGTACAGCAGGGGTAAACAGCAGACAATGACTCCTCCATTCTTCATATTCCTCAGATGCAAGGAGACATATGCATCACCCAACAAGGTCGGAACCGGATTAAGGACTGAAAAGATCCTAATGGCATTCATATCGACGAACTTGTCAAAGTTGGGGAACAGCACCAATCCATAGATGAGCAACACAAATAGAGCCTCAAAGGCATCCTCACTCATGGCCTTCCCATAGAAAGTGGCTTGAGCAATAAGGAACTCGGAAGAAAAACCTTGAATTCCGCCTTTGATAGTCAGATTAGCTCTAATCAGATCTTCATCTATGTGCAACAGACTGGAAATCTCTCGAGCAGATGGAATACTCTCTAAGCCACTGAACGGCACTTGATCCAGAATAGGAATCCCAATAAGGTGAGAGTATTCTTCCAAAGTTGGCAGCAACTGGAAGTCCGGAAATAAGAAGCAATGATAGAGCGGATCATAGAACTGAGCAAGAGTGCTCATCAATCCCTCATCCACTTGAGTAGTCAACAACGGCAGAAGCTTCCCATAGCGAGCCTTGAAACCCAAGGGATCTAATACATACGATGTCAGATTCCTTAACTCTTTTACATCAGGCTGCTTAAAGCTGTACTTCTTTGTATGCCTTTTTGGTCTTTCCATGTCTGAAAATTTTGCAAATAACCCTTTAAGTTCCTTGAAAATTTTCTTTTTTGATGACATGAATGCGGATGAATGCGTGAATGCATGAATGCAACAAACACACTCAAGGATCAAGCAAAGCACACCAAACAAAGGTCGTGGGAAAGCTCTATGTATCCCTAATATCAATCATCCATTTTGGTGGATTTAGGTTTTCACCTTATCGACACCCAAGTTCCATTGATATTAACGGTACATGAACCGGTTCAACATTCTTAATATCAACCAGCCGCTTTGGTGGATTTTAGGTTTTACACCTGATCCGGGATCCATTGATATTAACAATGCTTGAACGACTCAACCACGAATCACGGGTTTGTTGAGAGTCACGAGCATGGAGTCTCGGTTAAGAACCACCCAAAGGGAGTGTACTAGGGTTTAAACCTGCCAGACATGTTCTATCAGAGGTTCCCATAATCATCGTTCCATCTTTCGAATATTATCGGAGGAACGAATACTCGTATTCCAAGAATATTCTCAAGAGAAACTCTTATGAGTGTAGTATCGCGTAACAATCGTATCAGAACTGACATCTGAACGACCTCCGCACTACGGTCCTAAAAATAGGCCAAGATGGGTTTGGTAAACTAAGGTCCTTGGCTTCTGCGGAACATGATTGAAAGAATAATGCCTAACCACAAATAACTTGTGTGACATTATTAGTTCAACATGACCTCCACCAAGTGAATGGGCTCGCAAGTCAACTGGCTAAGGACTACTCCACACCAGTCGACAAGACTATGCCATTCTCCTATCCTAGAGAGCACTCGAGTTCGGGTATAGAACTCATCTCACAGATCACCAAAGCAAACAGCAAATGTATATCAAGCAATTCACACATTACAATCAATACAATTATCCCAAATTGTACAAAAATATGTCAAATGACAAATAATAATATAGCACAACAAGGGTGAAAAGTAGGCACTACAACCAGGGATGATTCTCCCCAGCAGAGTCGCCACTTTTCTGTAGCGGTGTATTCGTCGCTATATGATCTATCGATTAAATCATAAGCTATGAGATACATTGAAAATTTCGAGTCGCCACCGCACTTTTATTTATCCAAAGGACTGGCTAAAAAGCGAACAAAAGCCTAAGAAGTTTTACACGTAGAAAACTAATAAAAAGATCAGAGATTCTGGGTAAGGGGTAAATTACGCAATGGGAAGGTGTTAGGCACCCACTACGTCCTAGGTACTCCTAGGGAGCCCTTTTCACACTTGTTATGCAAAAATTATTATTTGTTATGACATAAAGATTGTGCAAACATGATTGGGATGATGGGAAAAGAATATACATTTTTATTATTATTGGGTTCGAACGGATGAACCCGTTGCCTACGTACCTTCCATCAAAGGTAAGGATCAGAACGCCGTAGTTCGGCTAAAAGATTTCCAAAAGTGGGTTAGGTTCAATTTTAAACACAAACCCTAGGTCTTACGTTATCCACGGGAGAAAACTCAACCTTATACCAACAACAACGTCCACCATGTGAGAACAGCTTCAACTTGCCAGAGAGGGGTTAACCCTATAATAGGCAAGGAAGACTTACAATTCAATCACTAAAGACAGAAGGTGAGATTAACATCAACCACTAAGATAAATCAAACCTATAGCTCATGTATGAAAAGATTAATGGACAAAGCCAAAACAAGTGAATGAGTGGAATTACTGATTATGATTATGAAAATGGAGTCAAAGTATGATTAAGATCAATTCAAATAAGTATTATGAAATGAAGTTTGAAAAAGGTCAAGGACTTGAGTCCAGGTTTTTAGTTAGAAAAACATGAAGATGTTTGCACAACACTTATGTCAAGTTGGAAAGATAAAGTGTGAAAAAGTCTAGGACATAATGAATGATGAATGGATGAGGATGGATAGTAAAACTTCTCAGGCGGTTCACTTCTTGAAATCATATGGGAGATGATTCAAGTGTGTCCTTTGGAATAGCAATTAATAATAACAGACAAGCAAAGCAAGCAAAAGCGGATATCGGATGCCAATCAATGGTCTTAAACCAATCTCCTAAAACAAAATGGGATGTCAGAAGCCACTCAATGGACTTACACCGATCTCCACAGGCAAAGAAATAAAAGCGGATACCGGATACCAATAGATGGATTTACACCAGTCTCCTAAAACAGAACAGGATATCAGATGCCACTCAATGGACTTACACCGATCTCCACAGAAGAAAACAAGAATGAAACAGGGAAGTCAACTGCCAATTTATCTGGACTTAGGTTAACTCCACAGATATGCTCATAGGAATACCAATGCCACATCACTGGGACTTATAATGGATCCTCACATACAAGAAACAAAAGCAACAATATGATCACAGGAATGCAAATGCCAACTTACAGGGACTTATAATTGCAACCTCTCATACAAACAGATGAAACAAACTTATGATCACAGGAAAGCAGATGCCAACTTACAGGGACTTATAACTGCAACCTCACAAGCAAACAAACAGATCAAATTATGATCACAGGACAACAGATGCCAACTTACAGGGACTTATAACTGTATCCTCACATACACACAGATAAACAGAAGATATGAGTGACCAATGAGGTCTTACACTCTATCCTTCCATATCACAGGAGCAAATGCCAAAGCAATGGACTTACAATTGTCCTCAATGGGCAAACAACAATGATAGCATCACAAAACAAATGAGATGATCATGCATTAATGGCAATTGATGATGATGATAGATGCATAACATACAGGCAAACAAGTGCACATGAAGCAATCAATCAAGCAATGAATATCAAACAGCACACTCTATAGCCAAACAAAGGGGCTCACACAAGAGGGTTTGACTTTGAAAGTCCACTGTAATGGGTGAAGGTCGCTCTTAACCGGGCCATTGAGGGACTCAGGTGAAGCAGATGAAAAAGGAGATGAGGGGTGTGCCTCATTGCTTCTATCTCATATCAGAGAGAGCATCAAAGAAAGTGTGGGAGTTCAGAAAGTAGGAACTCTCTCCACATTATTGACTCGATTAGATCTTGGGTTTTTATCTCATTGCTTCAACCAGGTACTGGGAGCAAAGAGAGGACACACTGAATAGTGGGGGATAGATTGCTTATCCCTACCTTCCACCAATTGCCTTACTTGAAGGACTTTTCCTGCTTGGGACAAATATAAACAAACACAGGCATTGCCTCTTAAGGAGGACTTCAGACAGTTTGCCCGGTCAAATAACAGACCGGGTCTCCAGACTACATGAAGAAGAAGTAATTATACCTCAAAGCAAATGCTAAAAAGCAAAGCAAGCAAGCAAGTTCAAAGAACTTAAGCAACTAAAGCACCTGCAAAAGTCAAACTTATTAGCAAACAGTTCAACAGTCAAAATCAAAAGAAAATGAACCAATAGTCAACCACAGAGGGACCAATTGTGCAAGGCACAAAGACTCAAGCATATGAGTCAACCTACAAAACAAGTGTTAACACATGATAATCAAACCAACTCAATCAAAATTGAAAGGTCTTTGGGGCATTGATGCTCAACCTGAAACAGATGAACTCAACATAAGCTTATAAGACCACTAGGACTAGCCTAGGGTCAAAGATGAAAGAAAAAGTCAAGGCAGCAAGAAAAAGTCAACCCAAACCAAGTTTGAACATTCAAGAAGCATTCTCAATTGGATTCATAATTAAATCATGCATCATGGTCATTTCATACACAAATGAATGCAAAGCATGGCAAGAGAGGCATACAAAAGTCAACAGCAAAGACTTCATTCAAAAGTCAACTCAAGCATTTTCAAAAATTAGGAAATAAATCACACTCAATCCTAACATCTAACATGGTATACATGTAAAATTTCATGGCATTTGGATGAAAGGAAGGCAGTCAATGAAATTCATGAAGTCAAACCAAATTCAAGTAAGCATGGTGAAAGTCAACAAGCATGGGTCAACTTCAAAAAATCACATCAATTTGAAAACAGAAGAGAAATGAATGAGATTAACACCAATGCAAAGCTTGAGATGTCTAGTTATCACATATGAAATTTCATGATCATACAATAAGATTTGAGAATTTCACAAAGGATTTGGCAAGGCATAGCACAAGAAGTCAACAAATGACCACATATGGAAGAAAATTCTCAATCAAATGGAAAACAGCAAGATTAATTCCAAGAAAATTCATACATCAATTAGACATGTAAAGGATCATTCATGCAAAATTTGGAGTCATTTGGATGTGGGGAAGTGTGTGAACAAAATTTGTGAAAATACATGATCATGGTATAGCACCAAATTCAACACATAACTTCAAAAAATCATAACTCTCAATCCACAAATGATAAATGCACAAACCTTATATGGAAATGAAGATCAATGTGTCTAGTTTCACCACAAAAAATTTCAAACTCAATGGATACAACATGAGAATTTCACAATTGAAATGGCACAATGTGTCATTTTGGCATACATGTTGAAAAATCATTTATCATTTAAAATCCAGAACATGGAAAATTAATTAAAATTCACCATAAAATAGAGGACACATCCATGAGTTTAATGCAAAAAATCCCACAATTTTTGGAGTTAAAATGAATTTAAAATGAATTGTGGAAGTTGATGAACATTTGGATGAAATATGAAGAACATAGCATAGCAAGATGGTCAAGGCAGTGGTCAACGATGGCAAACTAGTAATTTTGGATTCATTAATCAAAGCTGCGCGTTTTGAGTGAAGGAAAGGAAATGTTTTGATTGGCTCTCAGCCAATAAAACAGTAACACACCAATGAAACCTCATACTTTCTATCTTAAAAACCCTAGGGTTCAAGCATGGCAAAGGCATCTTATCTTCAAGCCAATCAACAAAACAAAATCAACTAACAGTAGCATGCAACATAACAATCAAACCATGATCAAGCATCTACAACCCAACACCATAAACATGCAAGTTCATGCAAACATAACCAATCATAATCAACACAAAGCATGTGAAATTTCTTGGACAAGTTTTATGGTTCATCACAAACAGCATGGCACATCAACATTCGAACATCAACCAAACAACACCATGGCATTCAGCAAGCAGACAGCATTCATCATTATTTATCAACCAAACCAAATAAACAACAGCATGGTATAATTATGGACAAGGTAATTGGTTTAAATAACAGCAGCAACAAACATCATTATCATGTTATCATCATAAACAAAAACAAGCAACCAACAGGATATAGCAACAAAACATGTGTTTTCATGGGCAGCCTTAGGGTTTAATAGCAGCAGTACCAATTCATTATCAGTTACAGCATAACTAACAGTACAGCAACAACAATATGCTCATACAAACACAAGCAACAGCATCCAACATAAATCATATGGTTTTTTTTGGGCAATGGTCAGGTTTGAACAGCAGTATGTACATATTAAGCATTCTCATCATTCATCATTAAATCGACCAACATATGAACAGCATTATTAAACAGCATCGGCCAGCAGCAAGGCAATGGTTTCTTCACAATTCAATATCAACATGTGACATCCAAATAGCATGGTAGTGGGAACCACAAACAACATGCCAAAACAAACAAAATGAGAAATTCTGGGCAGCTCAAGTTTTAGAAACAGCAGCCAGGCATTTGCAACATTCAAGCAATCAACATTATGGACCAAACTAGACCAAGCATACAACAGCATAGCATAATTAGCCTGGCAGCTTATATTCATCATCATCACAACAAAATTCGACCACCAAACAAAAGCAAAGCAAATGGAAATGGTTCATGCAAATAACAGACAACAGCAGCCAATATGAATCTTGGAAATGGCTAAGGTTTATGTGCTTGGCTGTAGCAGCAGCATGGTTCAATTAGCATGGCTTGGTAATGTTCATACGGCAAACAGAGTTTATGCATCAACATCATCAAACAACATTTGAACAAACATGCTCATGGGAAATCCTGTACAGCCTAAGGTTTCAAAATAGCAGCCTATGTTCATCATACATGTAATCATCATCAATTGAAATTCCATCATGGCAATCCTCATGGTAGCTAAACAACATCATTATGCATTATTAACAACAAACCAAAAAATCTTGAGAAAATTCTGGCAGGACAAAGTTTAACATGTGCAGCATGTCATCATTCAAACATCAATCCACAACAAAGCAAATATTAATCATGAACACAAAACTGGACAGGGCAGGTTGTGGAAACAGCAGCATGGTTTCATGTCTATCATGTTCATCCGACCAAACAAAGCAGAACAAACAACAGCACATAGCAGCATAGCATATTCAACAACAGCAATGGTCGTGGCACTTCAAGCAAGCTCCTCAACATCAAACAAATTTGAACAACATTACACAACAGCACAGCATACAATAATGTTTCAAAACTGCAGCATGCCTTCATCAAGAACAGCATTCATCATCATCATGCAAAAAATCATCAAGAATCAAAGTGCCCAAAAAAAGAAACCAAACATGCCAATAGCATCATTAAACCTCCAGCAACAAGAATATGGTATGCAATTTCAACAAATCAAACCCAACAAAGCAAATCGATGAAAAATGCATATGCTCACTAAAATAGCAATCCTTATATCTCATAGCATAGTCATCCATTTAATGTGATTCAAAGCTTAAGTCAACCTACTAAACAAGACCTACATGGTGTGTAGCAAGACTTAAGAAAACAATGAAGTCGAAAAATTCACCTGATTTGGAAAACCCAATGAAACAGTGCAGTTTGTATGCTTCCAGCTCAATCAGAGGTCCAATATGCTTTTGGCGTGAAGAAACTTTGAAGAACCTTGACTCACACTTGCTTGAAATCCTTCCAAACTCTCACTGCCATGTTTGATGTGCTTGGAAAACAGAACAAAGACTGGAGTTCCAGCTGGTGATTGAGGCCGTAACAAGGCTCCAAATGATGTTCTGATGATGAAGGATGCAAGAGAACTCGAGCTCTTTTAATGGTTTGTGCAGAAATTGGGTTTTTGCCAAAATGCAAGAATGAGAGAAATGTCCTTTTGGTCTGTGGAGGCTGCGATTTCTTGGTCTCTAGGGTTGCTTTGTGGCAGAAAAACAATTTATATATGACTGTCTTAAGGAATGCTTAATCATATTTAGCTAAAAGATGACCAAATGCACATTTGCTAATCTTTGTACAAGTGAAGTGGAGGTGTGAATTGGCACAAATTTGGGCCTGCTACAGGCTGCAGACAGACTGTATGTTTGCTGTTTGGGATTTGCTGCAGCATGCTGTACTGGTTTTACTCTTTTTGTACCTCTATTTGCAATATTGCCAAATGTGCATTTTGATTCAAAATGATGATGGAATGATGGTATGGACATGGTTTTGGAATTGGAATACTTCACAAATATGACATGGAACATTTCCCAATTGACCAAATCAAGAAAAAATCAAAAACTCAAAAAGTCAAAGTTTGGTCAAACTTTGAATTTAAATGCAAAAGGTCCAAAAATGCCATTTTGAATGGTAAGGTTTTAGGTCATGAAATTTATATTTTTGGAAAGAGGATGAAAAATGTGGTTTGTAGGAAAAAACCCCACCAAATTTGGCCTTATGGTTTGGGAGATATGGCTTGTTGAAGTTCAAAAATTGGTGAAAATGATTTGATCATATCTTGACAACCACACATGGGATTTGAGAGTTCTTGGACTTTTTGAAAATGGGAAGACAAGATCTTCAACTTTCATGTTGGGCAAAAATTCATTTGGAGCTTGTATCATGATGTAAGTTTAAGATCAAGAAGTTTCCATTTTTGGCAGTTGAAATTACAGGTCCACTTGCTATTTCTGGAAAATTTCTGATTGGCTTGATTTTCTTCCATGATGAGGTTGAACATGATATATGAGGCTTATACAAGCATGAATGAACTCCTTCAGATCAAATCTAATCATCAAATCCTGATTAAATCAACAGTTGACCAAGTTTGACTTTTCTAGGGTTTTGGACTGATTGAACTTCTTCTGATGAATTCCAAACCCTAATTCCTTGAGAAATTGATTTCAGATGATGTAATAAGATGTATGAACTCTTGATTATTGATCATGGTGCCCAAATTCTGCAAGAATGGCCACCATCCATTGCTTTGACTGATCAATGACTGACTTTGACCTAATTGCTGATGATTGCTTCAACTGCAAGCAACAAGGTTAGACAGACAATATTTTTGTACTTTTTGAATGATAAACATATGAAAGCAAAGATATACAAATGCAAAGTATGCTTGGTGATCAAGAAACAAACCTACAAGGCAATCTATCCACTAGGAGGACAGCAAAGGCATGCAATGATCCTTGAGGTCATGACATGAATGATATGGGCCATGAGGGATCTTAGGGCCCAAAATTGGGGTCTTACACTCACCTTGCCATGGTGTCCAACTTCACCAGCATATGGTCATGCATCATGTATGCACAAGTAAACATTCATATACCAATCATTGATCATGTAAACGTCAGCTAAACATAACATGATAGTTCTAGTTATCATTAGCTATAAGCACACATTGGCATGTCACATTGACTTAAGCTTTAGGCCTATGTTAGACACATCCAAAATAGGTCATGAATGCACCCTTTGTGCACACCATGTCGGGGACAATTCACTCCAATCCTGGCCCTGCTGACATCAAACAGTCAATCCAATAAACAGAACCAATATGGCCTAATGCAAAACACCTGTTAAACCAGACCATACATCATGGTTCAAGTCCAATCCACTTGTAACCTATCCCAATTCATACCTGGAGCAAGCATCAACATAAACCATGCTGCATAATTAAGTTGAAACCATTCTAAAGAATCAAGGTGAAGCCATGCTACACAAAGAAAAGCCTATTGAACAAAACATCAGCAGACTCAAGACACCACTACCTTACTACAATGGCCTTGCATTCAACCCTTGTTGCCCTGCATCATGAAGTATACTAGCCAGCAATATATCCGTGACAAGCAAGCAACATGGCATCATACATCAAAGCGGCAACATTCCAAATAGCAATGCATTTCAGTAGAAAGACAATAATACATGACAACCAAGCATTTCATATTGCAGCCATACATAATAACACAAAGCCTATCATTCAATGCAACAACCTAGTATGAGAGAGAATCATACCTTAACCTGCAGCATGAATGCAACAATCTTGTTCATCATAACTAGTCAACTAGTTTGCACTACCTTGCCTTCCATTTGAGTTATCAAGTTGAACTTGTCATTAACAAGCAATATGCATCAACTAAAATAGGCAACTTGCACCAGATACAACCAACACACATAACATTTCCTAAACTAATTCACAAAGATTCAATTTAGTGCATTAAATAAGCTTGCGTTAGAGGGTAAACTTATTCAAAAGGTCATCATTCATGTGAATCCCAAATCCATTTAAGTTACAACTTGCAATAATCAATCAAAAGCAAGAGATTCAGTAATTGAATTAGTTCAGACATGTAACAGATTTAAACTCACTCATCCTAACTCTTAACTAATTGAGTTCAAGTTTGTTAACTAACTGAGTCCATAATTAACTCAGTGAGTTGCTTCTAACTAACTCATAACGAGTCCAAACCTCCATTGGACCCGAGCCTCACCTCTATATAATCTCCACTTCATCATCATTCATGATCACACTTTCATTGCCCTCAATTTCAGATAGAATTTCTTGGCGAAATCTTTCAACCCCCCACTCAGAGCTCAGAGTCCATAGCCATTGAAGCTTCAATTCGGTTGAGCTAGACCTCACATCTCTCACTGATTCACTCTCAAAGCAAGAAGAAGAAGAAGAGGAAGTTTAGAGCTTGGGATTAAGAAGAAGAGGAATTCGTACCTGGAATTATTCAGCACCGGTGTTGCTCCAATCTCGACCTCCTTCTCCGACAGGTGAGTCTAATTCTTAAAACCGTTTAAGGAAACCTTGGTACCATAATGTAGAGTGAGGCTAGAGGAATCAAATCCCTAACCTCTAGGGCTTTGATTCCAAGTCTTGAAAATTTAATCTTGATTCATATGCCTAGGGTTCTTGTAGAAATAGCTTTGATTCGTGGATTTAAGGAAAGTTCAGGAAAATTGGATTAGATATTTGGAATTAGGAGAAGGAGAGGAATCAGATGATATGTGTGTTCCTCATTTTGGTGGCCACCGCCGCCGGAAGCGATTTTCGGCGCGGTGGCCCACGGTGGAGTTTGGCCTGAAGTTGTTAGACTGAGTTCGCGAACATGGCGCATTTCACTTTCATTTTTCAATTATCCAAGTCAATTTCCCACGTGCCTACTAACTTTCTCATTGCACGATGAGAATATGTATGCACGCTGATTCATATTCTCCGCGAGCCACCTTATTTATTAATCCTACCTTATCAGTGATTCTTGATTTTTCATCAATCAATAATATATTTTGAGATCAAATACAGCCTCTTTGGATTCCATACATATCCTTTTAGGATGGTTTAATCGGAGTCTACCTTGTGAAACAAGAGCTTTTTGGTTGTTAAACCAAACACTTTATTCTTTCTTTTTTGGCCAATATGTATGTTTACTCTTTGGTTCAGAGTTTATTCATTCATGGATCCAATATACCATTCTTCTGTGATTGCAAATTATTTATTCCCTATAGTGATATACTATTTCTTGTACCAAACAACACTTTCTTGTGGGGCCCATATATATCCTTTGTTGACGACTTAAATGTCTCGTCTCTTTATAAGATTTATGATGTACATCTATAATCAATCCAAATAGCTCATCAAGAGAATTTGGAAAAGGAATATAAAATACTAGGATAATTTTCCCTTTTTCATAACCACTAGCAAAGCGTTTCTTCCTCTTTTTAATAATAGAAGATTCAATATGAGGCAAACTAATCACCTGAATTGAACTCATTGATGAGGGACTTCCCTCATCTCCAAAGGTCAAACCTTCATGGAGAGACTTGGTTTCAGCAACCTTCTCCGCAACTTGGGAACAAGACTTCTTCCAACCTTTGATTTGTTCAGAGTATTCCATAATATCTGCCAAAAGGAGAACTAAATTCATCAAACAGTTTAGGAATGGGAAGGTCAAAACACAAGAAAGAAAAGGAAATCTATAAACACACATTAAAGTTCTTAGCATATTCCCAATCTACAGTCAACTAAGGATCAAGTAACAACACGGTGATCCTCTATTCCATGAGTCTTAGATTAACGGTCATAGGAGGAAACTTGGATGTAGCCACCAATTTAACCCTTAATGGTAGCCAAACTTTCTATATCCTTATGAGAAAATTTTGGTAATTTAAAGGTAAGATCTAACTTTCTACGATCATAGATGTCTTGACTCTAACATATGGGGAACTTAGGATCACATATAACATTTTAAGATCCCTCTTCTAAGTTACATAGATTGGAATGGGAATCAACTATAAGTGGTTCTACCATCACAAAACAAAATTTAAAATTCCTCAAATATTCAATAAATTGATCGAAAATTTCCAAAGACTGTTTGAAATGTACCAATCCAAAAAAAAGGGGGGGAAAGCCTTCCCAGCCAACACGAAAGAATTGAAATAAAATATTTATAGAAGCCTTTGAATCCAAGTATTTATACATTAATTGGAAGGCTCACAAAAAAAATCGGTTGTTATGATACAACTTATTTACCAAGTGACTCCAAATACAAGAGGGTTAAACTCAGATATTTTGAAATTAAAAGTATTTAAAAACATCATTTATTAAAACCATTTTATATTAGTTTGTAACACCTCAAAATTTGCCCTCCTCTCTTGGGACTAGTTTGGCATATTGCATCTCATGTTTTAGGACATTAGGCATTTCATATTGCATATCATGTGGAAACATTGAGCAAGCCATCCTCCTAGGTCTTGCTCAGAAGATAAAGAGGTTAAAGGATTCAAGCCTGAGGGTCTTAATAAATTGATCACTAATCATCTGAGGGTTTGTGCTTCAATTAGGGTTTCTTGGTTCCTCAAGGAGATTGATCATTATCTTGTTTGAAATGGTACATCATCATCATCAAGGTTCATGGTGCCTGATCAGATTCCTTGGGATTGGGGTTTTGACCTCTGGTCAACCCTAATCAGTTGAATTATGTCTATCAGGGTTTTTTCAAGGAGATGAGTTCATGTGACCTGGGGATCATTTTGAAATGGTTTGACCAAGCATTGAAGGTTCAAAGCTCATCAGTCAAGATGCAATTCATTCGAAACCCTAGAAAGTCAACAGAAGTCAACTGTCAATTCAATCATGGATTTGAAGGTGAGAGATGGTTAGAGATGCCCCATTCATGTCCATACAAGTCTCATTTGATATTTCAAACATCAACAATGGAGAATTTGAGGTCAGATGAAAACTTTCCAAAAATAGTAAGTGACCTGTAATTTGGAATTGCCAAAAATGGAAAGGTCTTCTCCTCAGGTTTACATGACCAAAATTGCTTCAAATGAAATTTTGTTGAACATGAAAGTTGTAGATCTTTCTCTCCCATTTCTAAAATGTCCAAGAACATCAATTTCTCATGTGTGGTTGAAAAGATATGGATCAATCTTTGCCAAGTGAATTTGAACTTCAAGAAGGCATAACTTTCAAACCATAAGGCCAATTGAGATGGTTCTTTTTGCAACATTTCTCTATTGACATGCACTATCCAATTCATGCATCATAAGCCATGCATTTTGATCACAAAAATATTTGCATTTTCATTTGAATTTTGGAGGGAAATTTCCAATTTGAAAATGGTGCATTGTTTTTACATTTTAACACTTGCCTTGGCTCTAAAACAACATTTGAAATGATTTCCAAGCCAGATTCGTGTACTGTAGCATTGACATGCATGCATAAGGGGTGAATTTGCAAATTTGCATTACACTTGGTTTTCTCTAATCCACTTGCATTTGCTTAATTGTGATTAACAAGCATCATTAGTACATCATATATAAGCTAAATCCTAACAGAAAACTTCATTAACACCTCATAATTCTCAGATCTAGATCCATTTTCACAATTTTCTTCATTTGGTTCTCTCACTTTTTCATCAAATTTCTTCATAAACATTGCCTTGTTCTTGATTAATCCTTCATCCACAAGCATTGAAGAGCATTTTGGAAGCAAGATTCGAAGGATTTCATGCAGATTTGAGGACTGTTGAAGCTCACCTCCATTAATGGCAGTTAGAGATTTAAGCAATATCAAGCACGATTGAGCACTAAGCCTTTATCCAAATCATCATACAAGAGCTGAGGAACAACTGTTTGGACTTCTCAAGGCTTGAATCAACCTGTTTCACTTCTGCACTTCCATTAAGGTCAAAATTCGAATGTCATGATTCATGAAATTGATGTATGCATGTTGTAGATCCTTTAATACTGAGCATGATGAGCTTTAGATCAATGATTTTCATGAAGTATTGTGATAGTTATGTTAGATCTAAGTTTGATGTATGAAAATGTATGTGTTCGATTTGCTTGATACATGTGGAATTAGAACAAACCAGGCCTGGATTAGTGATGTATGATGTGAGAGGAACACGATGATATGTTCATTTTGAATTTCTGGACACTTTTGTTCTTGAGCCTCAAGAACATGATGAATGTTGATGAAGCTGCTAGGTTTTCATTTCCAGAAGTATGTTTGATCTTGCCAGCGCCTGTTTGCATGTGATTTTGTGTTATTAAGCATGTAGTGGTCCACGTGTTACTGGCATGGCATAATGGTTGTCTACGAGCACTTGAGGGTGCCACCTCCGCTTAAGTGAAACGGTGCGTTTCATTGAAGCGCGCTCACATTTCAAATTTGTGGCCAGTTCGAATCTGGCTGAGGACAAGTTTCATATAGGCCTTGCATTTTATTTCATTTCCCTCATCCATGTTCATACATGCCATTTCATGTTTTTTATTTTTTTTCTTCACTTTGAAAATTCATAACTCCATAAATAATGATCCAAATGGCATGGGAATTTTTGCATCTTGATCCTCATCATGTCTAGTATTTTATGAGATTTTTTCCAGAAATTGTGCACGGTTGAAATTAAATTGGACCTAGGGTTTGTGTATGCATGTGCTATCTTGAACCTTGCTTGCCATTTGCTTTGTGAAATGATGAATTTTAATCCAATGCTTTTGAAACTTTGCATGCTTAAACTAGACATCTTTAGGGACCTTTTGGTGTTGAGTTTGAATTTTTAGCATTTCTGGTTGTTGAGTTATGATCCTTTGAATGTAGGTGTGACAATGTGTGTCACACCTTTGCTTGCTCAACTTGAGGAATTTATTTACCATGCCAAATGAATGCCAATTGATGTGATTTTTTGCATGATGCTACTTGTGGATGTTAGGAATGATCATGAATTTTTGTGGAATTTTTGGAATTATTTCTGATTTGTTTGGGATTTTCCATTCTGGTTGGTCATTTGTGGACTTTTGAATAGTCATGAACTTCAATGATTTGTTAAATGATGGATGTTTATCCTATGAACTTGTAATTTTGCACTTTGTTGCTAGACACTTTGAAGTTTATTGTGGCTTTGGTTTGATGTCTTTATCATGTTTGGATTCTGTTTTAGGCTTGTGCTAAGTTGATGCATCTAATTGTGCCCTATTTGAGCTTGTTTTGTTTACTTTGACTTGATGAATTTGATTGCCATGCTTAAACTTGTCCAAATGCCTTGAATTTTGGTGTGATGATCATGTGATGTGTGATGTTTATCCATGATGTTTCTTGAGATTTATTGAATCATTTTTTAATTGATGTGGATTTATTCATTCTGTTGCTTCAATGAGTTTCCAATTTGCATGCCTTGCCTTATATGATTTGTGAAATGAAATTGGTTGATGCTATTGACATGGGACCACTTGGATATTGTTCTTAATTGGTTGAGCTTGATTCATGTCAAATTTCAGCTTCTGTTTTGAATTATTTCTCCCTCTTTGACCCTAGGCTTTGCCCTAGTGGTTAGTTGCTTATGTTTGAGCTTTGTTTTCAGGATAAAAAGCATATGGCCATGAGAGGATTGATTCATTTGCTTGAATTGGATTATGTGGTTGATGTTGACTAATCTTGACTTGTTTTGTAGGTGGCTCTTAGCTAATTTGAGTTGAGCTTGTGTCTTGCACCTTGTTGCATTGCTTGTTTGACTGTGTACTGTTGACTGTTGACTATTGATTGTCTGTTTGACTTTTTGAGTTGTATACTGACTGAGTTAGATTGTTTTCAGGTACATAAGTTGCTTAAGTTTACTTTGAACTTGCTTTTGCTTGGTTGCTTAACCAATTAGGTATAACCTCTCTTCTTCATGTAGTCTGGAAGACCTGGCCTGTTAGGTGGTCAGGCACCTGTCTGAAGCCCTCCTTAAGAGGCAATGTCTTTGTGTGTTTAATTTTGTGCTAAGCAGGAAAAGTCCTTTGATAAGGCAATTGGCAGATACAAGAGATGTGTAGTCCATCTCCTGCTATTCAGTGTGTCATCCCTTGGCTCACATTACATGTTGATGCCTTGTGGATCTTAACCCAAGATCTATAGAGTCTAATCTTTGTGGAGAAGAGTTCCAACTTTCTGAACTCCCACACCTTCTATTATTCAATGCTCTCCCTGACCAGGGATAAGAGCCATGAGGCACACCCCTCATCTCCATTTCATCTGCTTCACCCTAACTCTCAATGTTAGGGTTAAGAGCTAACATCACCCTGATACAGTGGCTTGTTTGTCGAGGTTGACATGACCCCTTGACTAAAGTTTAACCCTGTGTGAGCCCACTTTGTTTGTATATAGTGTGTGCTAACTGTGTGTATGCTTGCTCTTGTATTTGTATTGCTTTGCTTGTGCTGTTTAGGTTTAGCTTGTTGCCTGTGCAAGTTAGCTAGAAACCTTAACCTAGGACCATGGTGAATTTGCATGATAACTATTAGGCTCGAGTCAGTCTCCCTTCTAGTTTGTCATTTCCCAGTCTCTGGTTTAGAAGCAGTTTCTCCCCTGTTTAAGGGAACTACGTCGCCCTGATCCTCATACCAGATGAGGTACGTAGGCAGGAGATTGTACGAGATCTCTCCGGGCACCCTTTTCTTTTTTTTGTGTGTGTTTGCTTGACAGCTAGCAGGCTCGAGTACCAGACTCCCTGTTAGCTTGTTTGTTCAACTTTTTTGTTGCTTTTGACGACTCAGCGTCCTGTTAACTCCTTTTGTGTGTGTTTGGAGTCCGACATAAGTCCAGCAATTGGTAGTTGGTTTCCTGAGTGTGTTTGTTGGTTCGGAGTTTGATGTAAGTCCAGCGATTGGCGTTCGGTTTCCATGTTTGCCTGTTGGTGTGGAGTCTAACGTAAGTCCAGCGATTGGCAGTCGGTTTCCTGTGTTTGTGTTTTGTTTCGGCGTGCGTGAGCCGAACTACGATAGCTCTGATTCTCATTCCAGATGAGATACGTAGGCATAGGATGTGATATCCTAGCGAGCCCGTTCCTCTCTTCTCCCATCTGTGTTTTGTTCCAGTGTGTGTGTGATGTTTGTGAGAATTGTTTAGCAACCTTTCTTATATCCTTTTGAGCGTGGATCCCGTCGAGTACGACGGATGCGTAGGGGTGCTAATACCTTCCCTTCGTATAATCGACTCCCGATCCCATCTCTCTTTGGTCGCGAGACCATGTCTTTTCCAGGTTTACTTCGAGCGTTTCCTTTCCCTCTTTTGGGATGAATAACGCACGGTGGCGGCTCTGTTTGTTTTGCTTTTTCCCGCCGGTTGTTTTTCGCGGATGCGACAGCTGGCGACTCTGCTGGGGACATAGAGAAGTTGACCTCTTGCTGGTCCATCTTCCCTAAGCGATTCTCTCCTAGCGCTCTCTAGGATAGGGTTTAGGTTGCTTTTGCTATTTCATTTATTGCATTTATGATTATTATGTTGTGTATATATTTGCATAAATATTTGCATGCATCATACTATCATTGTGATGTCTCCTGTACAGGTGATTCCTCTGATTTGGGGTGGGTGTTCTGAGTGGGGCTAAAACCCAGGCCCGAGTATACACCTAGGATTAGTGTGGTCTCACGTTCCTCACATGTTGGTTGGGCATGTTGTTGCGACGTGACATACCACAAGCCGGACGAGGTTCATCTGAGAGAGCTCTTCCATAGTGGGGTTCCCACTTTGGTCTAGTTACCTCTTTTGGGCTATTGACTTTGGTGACCGTGCTTTCCCGGATCTTTGGTTTAGACAATCTTAAGAGAGCTGCAACGGCACACCCGAAAGGGCAAACCCGTTGAGTATCTTTGCCCGATTGTCGAGACCATTATCCGCCTTAGGATGACCTGATTAGAGTTCACCTGTGAGGGGAGGGTTTGATTCTTACAGATGCATGTTCTGATGGCGACTAATGGTTCAGCTATTGATCAGAGTTCTATTTATAAGTCGGATTTATGGATTTATTTCTGAGACGCCGGAGTTCTGTCCGTGGTATTTATCATTGGGGATCCGTTTATTTCAGGATTCCCTGGGCTGGTTCAGAGGGTCTTGTGGTTATCTGTTCAGAGGATCTCTGGTGATGATGGTGATGTATCATTCCGTTCCGTTTATTTCGGAACCCCAAGTCGGATTTGTGGTTACATATTCCTTCAGATGGTTATGATCAAGTTCAGAGGCCGTAACTCAGTGCAGTAAATGATCAGATGACTTGGAGTATGGCACTATGCATTGCATTCATGCATCTACATCATTCTCATTTTGCATTTATCTGCATCTAACTCATGTTTATCCATATGCAGGGGACATTTTTGATTGAGATCCTGGTTGAGAGACTTCTTTGCTCAGACATGAGGCCCGGTTTGAAGGACAATGTTGTCTACAGTTTCTTTGATCCAGAGATCAGTGTGCTGAAGGAGATGATAGCATTGATTACACCTGACCATGTGGGGATGTTCCGTGAGACGTATGGGGGTATTCTGAAGATGGTTTTCAGGCTCACTGACAGGGATAGGAGCGCTATCCATACTCTTCTCCAGTTTTATGACCCTAGTTTGAGGTGTTTCGTCTTCCCGGATTACTTATTGGGGCCTTTGATGGAGGACTATGCTGATATCTTGGGCATTCAGATCAGAAATCAGGTTCCTTTCTATGCCAATAAGGAAGAACCTGATATTGGTGGAATCTCCCGTGCTCTTTATTTGAGCCCTGAAGCGACTAAAGGAGGTCTGAAGGAGAAGGGGAAGTTTCCTGGTTTTCATCTGAGTTTCTTGGAGGCTAAAGCCAAAGAGTATGTCGTTTTAGGTGACTGGAAAGTTGTTTGTGCTTTGATTGCTGTGGGCATCTATGGTATCATCCTGTTTCCTAACCAGAAGAACTTTGTGGATATTAATGCCATCCGTTTGTTTGCTCAGAAGAATCCTATTCCTACCCTGGTTGGAGATGTTTACTACTCGGTCCATAATCGGAACGAGAAGCAGCGCGGGGGATTGATCAGATGTTGTGCCCAGCTACTATACAGATGGTTTATGGGATTTTTGCCTTCCAGGGGTGCTTTTGTTCTTCTTGACCATACTGTCAATTGGGCAACCAAGTTGATGGGTTTGCGGGCCAAAGACATAGCTTGGACTCACAGTGGTGGGGTTGGACAGGACTTCATTTGCAGTTGCGGGAGTTTTCCCAATGTGCCTCTTATAGGAGTTCAGGGTTGCATTAATTATAACCCGACGCTTCTTAAGAGACAAATGGGATTCGCTATGGAGGTTCCTCCTCTCAAGAGTGAGATTCAGGAAACTTTGTATTTCCCGGTTGAGGGTAACCAGTCACGGTTAAGGCAAGTGTCTGATGCATGGCGCAGCATTCAAAGGAAAGGGAAGTTTTCTTGGGGTAGAGCTAATAACAGGTCTTTTCCTCCGTTTGATGACTGGCTTAGCAAGAGAGTGGAGCTCACTTGTCTACCATTTCCTGTGGTTGATCCTTGGTATCCGTTGATTGAGGAATCACATCTTTCTGTCAGTATGGAAGAGTTCCTAGAGATGAAAAAGGAGAGAGATCAGCTGCAAGCAAAGAAGACTGAGTTGGAGATGAGTGTTGCTAAAGTCCAAATGGTTAATCAGGAAATCAAAGGGAAAATGGAGGACCGGTATAAGAGACATGCTCTTATGGTGAAGCGCTTTGAGATGGACACCGCTTATTATGGCAAGGTCAGTCAAGCTTTGGAGTCATCCACAAGGGAGCACGACATCACCAAGGAGAGGTTGGCTAGAGCTTCAAAGGTCATTGAAGATGAGAAGAGGAGACAAATCCTTGTGAGGGATCAGAGGGAAGACAGAGTCAGAACCCTTATCGCCGAGTGGGAGGCAAAGTTGAAGATTAAGGAAACAGAGAACGTGAAGATCATTGCTGAGAGAGATCACTACATTGCAGAGAGAGATCATTACTTCAGACAGATGAAGATTCACCAGAAGGAGATAGGGAGATTGCAGCAGGAGAACACTGAGCTCAGGTTTGCCGTGAAGTTTACTAAGATGGTAGATGATGCGGAGCCTCCTGTGGGACCTTCTTCAGCATAGCCTTTTGTGCTTATTTGTGTTGGATTACCGTCAGGCCTGTTGACGGAATTCACTTGTTTGTATTTTCTTTCTGTTTCTGGAGAATTGTATGTGATTTGTATCAGACTTGATGTATGAATCTCGCTCTTTGTTGGGCACTTTTGGTATGCAATGGTTATTTTCATTCAGTGATTGGTCTTCAAGCTTTATTTGCTTTCCTGTATGCACTCACACAGCACACACATGGTTGGGTGGTATTTTTGCTAAATCATATATCTTTGATCTGTATGATGAACTCATTGGATGAATGTCAGAATGTTATCACCGGAATATTATCTGTCTCGATGAAGCCAGGACCGGAATATGGATAGACATTGCATTCATGCATAATCATAATAACTTGTTTTCTATTTTTGCAGGTGTCAGTCTCTAACGTGCTTGATTGTTTCAGGAATCATTGCTCGTGCTCGTAGAGTTGTACCTTTGCACATAACACGTCCTCACAGATACTTCACCAGACGCAACACTCCTAGACTGATGGATCTACCTAATACAGATGTTCTCGAGCTGAAGGAGAAGATGAATGAATTGATTAACATCATGCAAGGCTTTGCTGTGGGCCAGAAAGCACTGGCTGATAAAGTGGAGAAGCTCGAGCGGGCTTCAGCTGCCAATAGTGGTGTCAATCTGGATGGTGTCTCTAACCAGGGTCTTGGTGGCTCTAGGGATGGTGGAAAGAGGACAACTGTGGGTGTGGTGACCAACAATGCTGGTGGTTTTGGTGTTGCCACAGGTTGTGGACCGGGCCCGGTGGGCAATAATATGAAAGACAGTTTGTTTCCTCCTTTCTTCGGGGCTGAGGATGATAGAGAGGAAGACCGAGAAGCTGATCAATTCTCCTTGATGAATGAGCCGTTTGGTCAATACGGTATCCAACCACCAAACAAAGAGATTCAGTTGCTGGCAGAGAAAATCAGAGTTCTAGAGAGCTATGCTACTCCGGGGGTGGTGAATATGTCAAATATGGGGCTGGTCGAGGGGATTGTGATCCCACAGAAGTTCAAAGCGCCCGCGTTTGACAAATACAATGGGAGTTCCTGCCCGGAAACTCACCTCCAAGCTTTTGTCCGCAAGATCTCTACTTATACGATGGATCAGAAGTTGTGGATGTACTTCTTCCAGGACAGTCTGTCCGGAGGGTCCCTGGAATGGTACACCAAGCTGAAGTCTTCTGATATCAAAAGCTGGCAAGATCTTGGAGATGCATTCTTTAAACAATATTAGTTTAATGCTGACATGGCTCCTAGTCGTACCCAGCTGCAGGGTATGTCTCAGAAGCCTAATGAGGGGTTTAAGGAGTATGCACAGAGGTGGAGGGAGCTGGCTGCCAGAGTTCAACCTCCATTGGTGGATAGGGAGATGTCAGTTTTGTTTATGGGTACCCTGCAAGGGGCCTTTGCTGAGAGGATGGTTGGATGTCCAGTTACTAACTGTGCAGATATTGTGGTGGCTGGAGAGAGAATAGAGAGTTGGTTGAAGCTGGGGAAAATCCAGGGTGGTAATGCTTCGTCATCTGGTTCGAAGAAGCCCTTTGGAAACGGTCAGATGAAGAATGAGGGTGATACTAGTGCCGTATATACCCAAAGAGGACAGAGTAGGGATCGTTACTATCAGCACACTGCTGCGGTAACTATTCCTGCTGATAATCAGCCTGCACAACAACAGCAGCAACAACCGCAACAACAACGTCAGCCGTTTCAGCAAAGACCGCAGAGGGCTGGGTATCAGGTGCGAGGGAGAATGAATGACCATCAGTTCGATAGACCACCTGTGACCTATTCATTCTTGTTGAAAAAGCTGAAAGATTTGGGGTTGGTACAATTGAGAACTTTGGCTCCTTTGAGACCTGATCAGAGGCCAGCCAGTTTTGATGAGAACGCCAAATGTGAATTTCACTCGGGTGCACCTGGACACAATGTAGAAAATTGCAAAGCTTTTAAGCATGTGGTCCAGGACTTGGTGGATTCCAAAGCGTTCAACTTTGCTCCATCTCCAAACGTGAATGCTAATCCCATGCCTGCGCATGGTCAAATGGGGGTGAATGCAATTTCTAAGGAGGACAGAATCGGGTTGTTGAATGTAGATCAGTTGAGGACTCCGTTGGCTGAGGTCAAGCGACAATTGTTGAAGAACGGGGTCTTTCCGGGCTGCGATGAATGTTGTGTTGCATGCACTATTGTTCCCAATGGGTGTATAATATTGAGGGAGGCTATCCAGAGGCTGATGGACGAGGGAAGTCTCAGGTTTGAGAAGGTTGATTCGAGGAAGGAGGATGTCTCCACCATAACTATCTATTTTGACCCGGTTGATTTGTCAACGCTGGCAGATGCGGCTCCAGTTACTATCACGGTACCTGGGCCAATTCCTTATGACAAAGATGATGTTGTGTCGTGGCATTATGGTGGGGAGGTGTACTGTAATGGGGAGAAGGTGGAGGATCAAGCTGCTAGTGAAACCACCGTTTCAAAGGTGGATAATGTCGGACCCAGTGGTTTCACTCGTAGTGGGAGGTTATTTGCCCCTGACACTTTGAGGGGCGGAGAAGGAGAAAAAGAAAAGAAAGAAAAGGCTGAGGCTTTAGCCAGGGCAAGAGGAAAACAAGTAATCAACGAAGGTACTCCTGTAGTGACACCGGTGCCTGGTGGGTCGGAGAAAGAACTTGATGATGAAGCGGAAGAATTTTTAAGAATCATCAAGAAGTCTGAGTACAAGCTTGTTGACCATCTGCAGCAAACCCCATCCAAGATCTTGATCTTGTCCTTATTGCTGAGCTCTGAGGGGCATAGGGAGGCTTTATTGAAGATACTGAAGAAAGCCTATGTTCCTCAGGAGATAACAATCAATCAGTTGGAGACGGTGGTGTCTAATGTTCATACTAGCCATGGGCTGGGTTTCACCGATATGGACCTGACTGTGGATGGGGGGAATCATAATTGGGCTTTACACATCGCAATGGAATGTAAAGGAGCCGTGCTTTCGCATGTGCTGGTTGATACCGGCTCCTCTTTGAATGTGTTGCCAAAGAAAGCCTTGGCAAAGTTGAACTGCGAAGGTTTAATCTTGACGCCCACGGACCTGATAGTGAGAGCTTTCGACGGTTCAAAGCGGGCGGTGTTTGGAGAAGTGGAGCTCCCGGTGAAGATTGGGCCTGAGGTGTTCAAGTCGGTATTTTATGTCATGGATATTCAGCCGGCATACAGTTGCCTGTTGGGTCGCCCATGGATCCATGCTGCTGGGGCAGTGACTTCGACTTTGCACCAGAAGCTGAAATATATCTGGGATGGGCAGGTCGTCACCATTTGTGGGGAGGAGGACATCTTTGTCAGCCATCTATCATCGTTCAAGTACGTTGAGATGGACGGTGAGATATGGGAAACGCCGAGTCAAGCATTCGAAACCGTCAAGGTGGAAAATGCTCTTTTTGCCAAAGAAGAGGAGAAACCGTCCATTTCTTCGTATAAGCAGGCCGCTGAGGTGGTGAAGAGTGGGGAAGCTCCGGGTTGGGGGAAGATGATGGACATCGCCGCCAAGAAGGATAGATTCGGAGTGGGTTATCAGCCGGGCCGAGGTGCATCTGGACAGAGTAGAGGACGTCGTCCGTCTTTCACCTTCACCAGTGCTGGAATGCTGGATCCAGATCACATCTGTATGGTGGGTGGGGAAGTCGACAGTGACTGCGAGATGGATCAGTGGATAAAGCCGTGCGCACCAGGGATGGAAGTCCAGAACTGGAAAGCCGAGAAGATCATCACTGTCACTCTACTTGAAGAGTAATATTTTCTGTTTTCAATTTTATCTGCATGGAAACCATACATTTTGCCGAAACGTAATGGTTCATTGTAAGGGTCACCTCATGTTTCATTTTGCAAAATTTTGCATCATAAATAAAAGGATGTTTTTCAATTAAAAGTGGTGTTCCCTGTTTTTCATTTATTTTTGCAGTTTAAAAATAAAAATAAAAATGGCAATGTTTTCATTTTTCCTTTTCAATTTGTCTCACTCCGGTTCTAAAGAAATGCATGAATCAACATTCATGCCGATGCGATCATTTGCCGGATCTCATTGATAACAATCCTGTTACACCTTCATATGACTTCGACAATCCGATTTATCATGCCGAAGAAGAAGGCGAAGAAGATTGTGAACTGCCGGGGGAATTAGCCAGGTTGTTGAAACAAGAGGAGAAGGTGATTCAGCCGCATGAAGAGCAAGTTGAGACAGTGAATCTGGGTACCGAAGAGGTCAGAAAAGAAGTGAAAGTTGGGGCTGCTTTGGAGGCGAGTGTCAAGAGCAGAATGGTAGCTTTGTTGAAAGAGTATGTCGACATCTTTGCCTGGTCTTATCAAGATATGCCAGGGTTGGATACCAATATCGTTGTGCACAAGCTACCGTTGAGAGCAGATTGTCCTCTAGTGAAGCAGAAGTTGCGCAGAACTCGACCTGAAATGGCCATGAAAATTAAAGAGGAAGTGCAGAAGCAGTGGGATGCTAGTTTCCTTGCTGTCACTAATTATCCGCCTTGGGTCGCAAACATTGTACCAGTCCCAAAGAAGGATGGAAAGGTGAGGATGTGTGTGGACTACCGGGATCTGAACAGAGCTATCCCGAAGGATGATTTTCCATTACCTCACATTGATGTATTGGTAGATAATACAGCTCAATTCTCGGTGTTTTCCTTCATGGATGGCTTTTCTGGCTATAATCAAATCAAAATGTCGCCAGATGATATGGAGAAAACAACGTTCATCACACCATGGGGAACTTTTTGTTATAAGGTGATGCCATTTGGTCTCAAGAACGCCGGTGCTACTTATCAGAGAGCCATGGTGACTTTGTTTCATGATATGATTCATCATGAAATCGAATGCTATGTTGATGACATGATAGCAAAGTCCCAAACAGAAGAGGGGCATCTGGCAGATCTGGCCAAGTTGTTCGACCGGTTGAGACAGTTCAGACTGAGGTTGAATCCGAATAAGTGCACTTTTGGAGTGCGGTCCGGTAAATTGTTGGGGTTCATTGTGAGTGAAAAAGGAATCGAGGTTGATCCTGCTAAAGTAAAAGCAATACGAGAAATGCCTGAACCGAGAACAGAGAAGGAAGTTCGTGGTTTCTTAGGTAGATTGAACTACATTTCGCGGTTCATATCTCATCTAACAGCCACGTGCGAACCTATATTCAAGTTATTGAGAAAAGATCAAACGGTCAGGTGGAATAATGATTGCCAAGCGGCATTTGAAAAGATAAAAGAGTATTTGCAGGAGCCTCCGATTCTGATGCCTCCTGTGGAGGGACGACCGTTAATCCTGTACTTGACGGTCCTCGAGGGGTCTATGGGGTGTGTATTGGGGCAGCATGACGAGTCTGGTCGAAAAGAGCTGGTTCATACCACTTTATTGATTTCCAAGATGGATCCAATTAAGTACATTTTTGAGAAGCCAGCATTGACCGGACGGGTTGCGAGATGGCAAATGATTTTGACTGAATATGATATACAGTATACCTCTCAGAAAGCAATCAAGGGGAATGTATTGTCTGATTATCTCGCCCAGCAACCTATTGAGGATTATCAACCGATGAAGTTTGAATTCCCTGATGAGGACATCATGTTTCTCAAATTGAAAGATTGTGAGGAACCGATCCCGGAGGAGGGGCCTGACTCTGAATCCGAATGGATTCTGATGTTTGATGGGGCTGTTAACGTGAATGGTAGCGGTGTTGGTGCTGTTTTGGTTACGCCGAAAGGATCCCATATTCCTTTTGCTGCCCGGCTAACATTTGAGTGCACCAACAACGTGGCTGAATATGAAGCTTTTATCTTGGGGATTGAAGAGGCGATTGATTTGAGAATCAAGAACCTTGTTATATATGGAGATTCGGCTTTGGTTGTGAATCAGGTTAACGGAAAATGGTATACGCATCAATCTCATTTGGTTCCATACCGGGATTATACGAGGAGATTGTTGACGTTTTTCACCAAGGTGAAAATGCATCATGTGCCCAGAGAAGAGAATCCTTTGGCAGATGCTTTGGCTACTCTGGCCGCCTTGATTAAGGTGCAGTGGTGGAATCAGTTCCCCAATGTTTAGGTGGGACGTCTGGATAGACTGGCTTATGTGTTTGCTGTGGACACGGCGCCTGACGATGAGAAGCCGTGGTATTACGATATCAAGCGCTATCTGGAGACCCAAGAGTATCCTGAGGGAGCATCCAGAAGGGACCGAAAGACTCTGCGGAGGTTGGCCATGGTGTTTTACTTGAATAAGGATGGGATCTTGTACAAGAGAAATTTCGATTGGGTCTTTCTCAGATGTGTTGATGATAAAGAAGCAAGCCAGATGATGAAAGAGGTACACGAGGGATCATTCGGTACCCACGCCAGTGGGAATGCAATGGTGAAGAAGCTGTTGAGGGCTGGTTATTACTGGATGACAATGGAGGCCCAATGTTTCAATTTCATGCGGAAGTGTCATAAATGCCAGATTTATGCTGATAAGGTGCACGTGCCTCCTAATCCGTTGAGTTTAATGTCATCTCCGTGGCCGTTCGCTATGTGGGGCATTGATATGATTGGAAAGATTTAGCCTATAGCTTCGAATGGGCACCGGCTCATATTAGTGGCTATTGATTACTTCACCAAGTGGGTGGAAGCAGCCTCTTATACGAACGTGACGAAACAAGTCGTTGCCAGATTTCTGAAGAGAGACATCATTTGTAGATATGGAGTTCCCGAGAGAATCATTACTGATAATGGTTCTAATTTGAACAACAAGATGATGGCAGAACTGTGCCGGGAATTCAAGGTCGAGCATCACAATTCTTCTCCTTATCGTCCGAAGATGAATGGGGCGGTTGAGGCAGCTAATAAGAATATAAAGAAGATTGTGCAGAAAATGGTTGTGACCTATAAAGACTGGCATGAGATGTTGCCGTTTGTATTGCATGGGTATCGAACTTCGGTGCGTACATCTACTGGGGCAACGCCTTTCTCGTTGGTATATGGAATGGAAGCGGTGCTACCGATTGAGGTTCAAATTCCCTCTTTGAGAGTCCTGATGGACGTGAAATTGCAAGAGGCTGAATGGGTAAGAACCCGGTATGAAGAGTTAAGCCTGATTGAGGAAAAGAGGTTGGCGGTCATCTGTCATGGGCAGTTATACCAACAGCGGATGAAGCGGGCTTTTGACCAAAAGGTACGACCTCGTGTGTATCACGTGCGTGATATGGTGTTAAAAAGGATCCTTCCTCCTCAAAACGATCGTAGGGGCAAATGGACACCCAATTATGAAGGTCCATTCGTGGTCAAGAAGGTTTTCTCTGGCGGAGCCTTGTTGTTAACGACCATGGATGGCGAAGATTTTCCATCCCCTGTGAATGCGGACGCAGTTAAAAAATACTTCGTATAAAGAGACCCGCTGGACGAGAAGAATAAAATAGTCCAGGCAAGAATGGGCATTCCGGCGAACCGAAAAGAAAAATGAGAAGGTTCGGGCAAAAATTAGGGATAAAAAAGAAAAAAGTTGTACACCCGGCAAGTCGAAAACCTGAAAAAGGCGACTTGGGCAAAAAAGGGTATCCCGGTGGATTGAAAACCCGAAAGGGCGGTCCAGGCAAAAGAGGGATTGAAACGAACAACTACGTCTGGCATGATCGTTTGTACTTTGGATATGACACATGGATAATCCCCGGCAGAGATCAGTCGGAAGCGTCTTGTTCAAAAGGCAGAAAGCACGGAGAGTTTGAGGACATATGGGGTGTAACCGAGTTGGAACTCGATGAGATTACAGTTTCACATTGCCATTATGATAGATTTTTCCTTTTGTGCGCAATTACCTCTTTTCAGGAATTGCTTCCTTTGTATTGCTCATTCATGAGCCACATTTTTTCAATCAATAAAATGCATATTCAGTCAAATAATTTTGTTTTTGTTTTCATTACCGCTTTGATTGCAAAAACATCCAATTGTTTGTGATAAAGAATCTTTGCATTTTAAGACATACAGGTCCCTTCCAATGCATGCCTATAAGATTGAAAATTTGAAATCTTATTTGGAAGGTTGAGTGACCCAAGTGTTGAAATCTTGGCACACCTGGGGCACGTTTTTATCTAACGATCTCTTTTGCAGGTACTGTTAGATATTTTCACTCACTTGCAGGTTGTGATGTGGAAGCTTTTGACGAAAGATCCCCGAGGAGTCCAATCAGGGACGAAAGAATTGAAGAATGGTGAAAAGACGACGATAGACGTACGACGATCCTGAATATTAATCAAGAAGACTCTTCAAAGTCTGAGATTGGAAAGTCTGTATGAATCCCAAGAGTTCGATCGCCGTAGAGAACGGGGAAGTCGAGAATACAAGGTGATGAATCAGAAAAGTCCAGACGAGTCTGGGAGTTCTCAAAATTGGAAAGTTGACATTGGATTTGGATGGTGAATACCATGGTTCGACGAGTCGACCGGTGTTCAGTGCCAGAATTTCCCGATTTCCCCAAGCAGAGTTGGGATAGCTAACTCCCCGGCAGATTCAAGGTCTGTGTCTTCCCTAGCAGGGTCGGGATGGTTATCTCCCCAGCAGGTTTTAGATCGGTGTTTCCTCAGCAGCCAGGCCTGAAGGTTGCTATTTCCCAGCAGAGGTATCTATTGGTAGTGGTTTCTCCAAGCAGAGTCGGAATTGTTGTATCCCCAGCAAGTCAGGGATTGTTGGTTTCCCCACAGAGTGCGTTGGTGGTTCTTTCCCCAGCGAAGTCCCCAAGCGGACCGGGTGCGGAGGAGGTTATTCCCGATGAGGGTGGCCTATTTTCCAGCAGTAGCAGTGTTATTCCCCAGCAAGGTGGAGATCGGAGTGTTGTCGAGTTCCTCAGTAAAGTGTCTCGAGCTCCCCAGGAGAGTCCCTAGAGGGGGATACTTTTTTATGCATTCATCATGTAGATAAGCATAGCATATTGCATAATAAATTGCATAGCATTTCCATGATTATGGAGCATTACGCTGAAAAAAGTCATGCATCATCATTGCAAGCATAAGCTAGTCTCGAGCCGTGGTTACCGTTTGAGATTTGGTTTTGCCAGTGGGTGAAGATGCTACTCAAACCGTGGTTACCGTTTGAGGAATGGCTTCGCTAGTTGGAAAATCAGCAGCATTGCAAGTATCAGTTACTCGAGCCGTGGTTACCGCTTGAGATTTGGTTTCGCCGGATGGTGAAGATGTCACTCCGAGGAGTTTAGCATCGTGGTGTTGGGTCAACAATATTCCCCAGTAGTGCGATACTGGAGGAAATTTCTATCGTGCGAGATAGAATTTGGAGATGTTACTCTGAGGAGTTTAGCGTCATGACGTCAGGTTAGCAATGTTCCCCAGTAGTACGATACTGGAGGAAACTTTTCCGTCGGACGGAGATGGAAATAAAACCAAAGGACGTTACGCGATCAGCACGAAAATACAGTTCAATCGGAGAAAAGGAAGTGTTGCGGCATTTTCTGGAGAACGGGGTTCAAATGGAGAAAAGGAAGTGTTGAGACATTTTCTGGAGAGTGGGGTTCGAATGGAGATTGGAGTTGAAGATTATATCCGGGATGAGGTCCTCAGGATTATCTTTTGTTCGTGTGTCACCTTAGACTTTGGCTGAGGCCAACAGAGGTCGTTATGGGTGTCTTCTGAGGAAGAGATACACATGTTACCTTCCTTTTGTGAAGGTGTACCCTCTGATATGTCGCCATCAGAGTGGTGTTTTGGTGTTATTTCCGACGTTGCCAGCGGAATTATCACAAGGAAGCGGAGAGCGGGGTCCAAATGGAGAAAAGGAAGTGTTGAGGCATTTTCTGGAGAACGGGGTCCAAATGGAGAAAAGGAAGTGTTGAGGCATTTTCTAGAGAACGGGGTTCAAATGGAGAAAGGGAGACACAAGGTGTTTTCTGGAGAACGGGGTTCACAATGGCGATCACAAGTTATCGTCGGGCGACTGGGGTTCAAATGGAGAGCGGGGTTCATTATTTGGCAAACGAGACTACTATGAAGTTGTCGGGGTTCAACTGCGGTGATCCGGGATCATTTGCGCGAAAGAAAATATTTGTTCGGGGTTCAAGAAAACGAAAAAGGAGATTATCAATCAGAAGGTTTTGGGGTTCAAGAAAAAGTAAAATATTGATAATAATCCCCAGCGGATAGGTGGTGTTCAGGCCATGGTTATCCCTGTGTTACCATTTATTTTGGTATACAGGTCGACATTCTGTTTCGGTATTCAGGCCGACTTTTTCCGTGCCAGACGGGTTCTTCTTTGAGATTGCTTCTTTGCCGATTCTGACAGGTATTGTTAATTATTTCCCATCAGAGTGCAAATTATTCGTCTGTTCTTGGTATTCAATCACTCTTCACCCTGATCATCTGAAAGCCGAGGCTATTCATATCGATAGGTTCACAGTGGATTGAATAGGGGCAGCTGTAACACCTCAAAATTTGCCCTCCTCTCTTGGGACTAGTTTGGCATATTGCATCTCATGTTTTAGGACATTAGGCATTTCATATTGCATATCATGTGGAAACATTGAGCAAGCCATCCTCCTAGGTCTTGCTCAGAAGATAAAGAGGTTAAAGGATTCAAGCTTGAGGGTCTTAATGAATTGATCACTAATCATCTGAGGGTTTGTGCTTCAATTAGGGTTTCTTGGTTCCTCAAGGAGATTGATCATTATCTTGGTTGAAATGGTACATCATCATCATCAAGGTTCATGGTGCCTGATCAGATTCCTTGGGATTGGGGTTTTGACCTCTGGTCAACCCTAATCAGTTGAATTATGTCTATCAGGGTTTTTTCAAGGAGATGAGTTCATGTGACCTGGGGATCATTTTGAAATAGTTTGATCAAGCATTGAAGGTTCAAAGCTCATCAGTCAAGATGCAATTCATCCAAAACCCTAGAAAGTCAACAGAAGTCAACTGTCAATTCAATCATGGATTTGAAGGTGGGAGATGGTTAGAGATGCCTAATTCATGTCCATACAAGTCTCATTTGATATTTCAAACATCAACAATGGAGAATTTGAGGTCAGATGAAAACTTTCCAAAAATAGTAAGTGGCCTGTAATTTGGAATTGCCAAAAATGGAAAGGTCTTCTCCTCAAGTTTACATGACCAAAAATGCTTCAAATGAAAGTTTGTTGAACATGAGAGTTGTAGATATTTCTCTCCCATTTCCTAAATGTCCAAGAACATCAATTTCTCATGTGTGGTTGAAAAGATATGGATCAATCTTTGCCAAGTGAATTTGAACTTCAAGAAGGCATAAATTTCAAACCATAAGGCCAATTGAGATGGTTCTTTTTGCAACATTTCTCTCTTGACATGCACTATCCAATTCATGCATCATAAGCCATGCATTTTGATCACAAAAATATTTGCATTTTCATTTGAATTTTGGAGGGAAATTTCCAATTTGAAAATGGTGCATTCTTTTTACATTTTAACACTTGCCTTGGCTCTAAAACAACATTTGAAATGATTTCCAAGCCAGATTCGTGTACTGTAGCATTGACATGCATGCATAAGGGGTGAATTTGCAAATTTGCATTACACTTGGTTTTCTCTAATCCACTTGCATTTGCTTAATTGTGATTAACAAGCATCATTAGTCCATCATATATAAGCTAAATCCTAACAGAAAACTTCATTAACACCTCATAATTCTCAGATCTAGATCCATTTTCACAATTTTCTTCATTTGGTTCTCTCACTTTTTCATCAAATTTCTTCATAAACATTGCCTTGTTCTTGATTAATCCTTCATCCACAAGCATTGAAGAGCATTTTGGAAGCAAGATTCGAAGGATTTCATGCAGATTTGAGGACTGTTGAAGCTCACCTCCATTAATGGCAGTTGGAGATTTAAGCAATATCAAGCACAATTGAGAACTAAGCCTTCATCCAAATCATCATACAAGAGCTGAGGAACAACTGTTTGGACTTCTCAAGGCTTGAATCAACCTGTTTCACTTCTGCACTTCCATTAAGGTCAAAATTCGAATGTCATGATTCATGAAATTGATGTATGCATGTTGTAGATCCTTTAATACTGAGCATGCTGAGCTTTAGATCAATGATTTTCATGAAGTATTGTGATAGTTATGTTAGATCTAAGTTTGATGTATGAAAATGTATGTGTTCGATTTGCTTGATACATGTGGAATTAGAACAAACCAGGCCTGGATTAGTGATGTATGATGTGAGAGGAACACGATGATATGTTCATTTTGAATTTCTGGACACTTTTGTTCTTGAGCCTCAAGAACATGATGAATGTTGATGAAGCTGCTAGGTTTTCGTTTCCAGAAGTATGTTTGATCTTGCCAGCGCCTGTTTGCATGTGATTTTGTGTTATTAAGCATGTAGTGGTCCACGTGTTGCTGGCATGGCATAATGGTTGGCTACGAGCGCTTGAGGGTGCCACCTCCGCTTAAGTGAAACGGTGCGTTTCACTGAAGCGTGCTCACATTTCAAATTTGTGGCCAGTTCGAATCTGGCTGAGGACAAGTTTCATATAGGCCTTGCATTTTATTTCATTTCCCTCATCCATGTTCATACATGCCATTTCATTTTTTTTATTTTTTTTCTTCACTTTGAAAATTTATAACTCCATAAATAATGATCCAAATGGCATGGGAATTTTTGCATCTTTATCCTCATCATGTCTAGTATTTTATGAGATTTTTTCCAGAAATTGTGCACGGTTGAAATTAAATTGGACCTAGGGTTTGTGTATGCATGTGCTATCTTGAACCTTGCTTGCCATTTGCTTTGTGAAATGATGAATTTTAATCCAATGCTTTTGAAACTTTGCATGCTTAAACTAGACATCTTTAGGGACCTTTTGGTGTTGAGTTTGAATTTTTAGCATTTCTGTTTGTTGAGTTATGATCCTTTGAATGTAGGTGTGACAATGTGTGTCACACCTTTGCTTGCTCAACTTGAGGAATTTATTTACCATGCCAAATGAATGCCAATTAATGTGATGTTTTGCATGATGCTACTTGTGGATGTTAGGAATGATCATGAATTTTTGTGGAATTTTTGGATTGATTTCTGATTTGTTTGGGATTTTCCATTCTGGTTGGTCATTTGTGGACTTTTGAATAGTCATGAGCTTCAATGATTTGTGAAATGATGGATGTTTATCCTATGAACTTGTAATTTTGCACTTTTTTCTAGACACTTTGAAGTTTATTGTGGCTTTGTTTTGATGTCTTTATCATGTTTGGATTCTGTTTTAGGCTTGTGCTAAGTTGATGCATCTAATTGTGCCCTATTTGAGCTTGTTTTGCTTACCTTGACTTGATGAATTTGATTGCCATGCTTAAACTTGTCCAAATGCCTTGAATTTTGGTGTGATGATCATGTGATGTGTGATGTTTATCCATGATGTTTCTTGAGATTTATTGAATCATTTTTTAATTGATGTGGATTTATTCATTCTGTTGCTTCAATGAGTTTCCAATTTGCATGCCTTGCCTTATATGATTTGTGAAATGAAATTGGTTGATGCTATTGACATGGGACCACTTGGATATTGTTCTTAATTGGTTGAGCTTGATTCATGTCAAATTTCAGCTTCTGTTTTGAATTATTTCTCCCTCTTTGACCCTAAGCTTTGCCCTAGTGGTTAGTTGCTTATGTTTGAGCTTTGTTTTCAGGATAAGAAGCATATGGCCATGAGAGGATTGATTCATTTGCTTGAATTGGATTATGTGGTTGATGTTGACTAATCTTGACTTGTTTTGTAGGTGGCTCTTAGCTCATTTGAGTTGAGCTTGTGTCTTGCACCTTGTTGCATTGCTTGTTTGACTGTGTACTGTTGACTGTTGACTATTGATTGTCTGTTTGACTTTTTGAGTTGTATACTGACTGAGTTAGATTGTTTTCAGGTACATAAGTTGCTTAAGTTTACTTTGAACTTGCTTTGCTTGGTTGCTTAACCAATTAGGTATAACCTCTCTTCTTCATGTAGTCTGGAAGACCTGGCCTGTTATTTGGTCAGGCACCTGTCTGAAGCCCTCCTTAAGAGGCAATGTCTTTGTGTGTTTAATTTTGTGCTAAGCAGGAAAAGTCCTTTGATAAGGCAATTGGCAGATACAAGAGATGTGTAGTCCATCTCCTGCTATTCAGTGTGTCATCCCTTGGCTCACATTACATGTTGATGCCTTGTGGATCTTAACCCAAGATCTATAGAGTCTAATCTTTGTGGAGAAGAGTTCCAACTTTCTGAACTCCCACACCTTCTATTATTCAATGCTCCCCCTGACCAGGTATAAGAGCCATGAGGCACACCCCTCATCTCCATTTCATCTGCTTCACCCTAACTCTCAATGTTAGGGTTAAGAGCTAACATCACCCTGATACAGTGGCTTGTTTGTCGAGGTTGACATGACCCCTTGACTAAAGCTTAACCCTGTGTGAGCCCACTTTGTTTGTATATAGTGTATGCTAACTGTGTGTATGCTTGCTCTTGTATTTGTATTGCTTTGCTTGTGCTGTTTAGGTTTAGCTTGCTGCCTGTGCAAGTTAGCTAGAAACCTTAACCTAGGACCATGGTGAATTTGCATGATAACTATTAGGCTCGAGTCAGTCTCCCTTCTAGTTTGTCATTTCCCAGTCTCTGGTTTAGAAGCAGTTTCTCCCCTGTTTAGGGGAACTACGTCGCCCTGATCCTCATACCAGATGAGGTACGTAGGCAGGAGATTGTACGAGATCTCTCCGGGCACCCTTTTCTTTTTTTTTTTGTGTTTGCTTGACAGCTAGCAGGCTCGAGTACCAGACTCCCTGTTAGCTTGTTTGTTCAACTTTTTTGTTGCTTTTGACGACTCAGCGTCCTGTTAACTCCTTTTGTGTGTGTTTGAAGTCCGACATAAGTCCAGCGATTGGTAGTTGGTTTCCTGAGTGTGTTTGTTGGTTCGGAGTCTGATGTAAGTCCAGTGATTGGCGTTCGGTTTCCATGTTTTCCTGTTGGTGTGGAGTCTGACGTAAGTCCAGCGATTGGCAGTCGGTTTCCTGTGTTTGTGTTTTGTTTCGGTGTGCGTGAGCCGAACTACGATAGCTCTGATTCTCATTCCAGATCAGATATGTAGGCATAGGATGCGATATCCTAGCGAGCCCATTCCTCTCTTCTCCCATCTGTGTTTTGTTCCAGTGTGTGTGTGATGTTTGTGAGCAGTGTTTAGCAACCTTTCTTCTATCCTTTTGAGCGTGGATCCCGTCGAGTACGACGGATGCGTAGGGGTGTTAATACCTTCCCTTCGCATAACCGACTCCCGATCCCATCTCTCTTTGGTCGCGAGACCATGTCTTTTCCAGGTTTACTTCGAGCGTTTCCTTTCCCTCTTTTGGGATGAAAAACGCACGGTGGCGGCTCTGTTTGTTTTGCTTTTTCCCGCCGGTTGTTTTTCGCGGATGCGGCATAGTCCAACATAGATAAAGTAGAGGAAAAGAGTAAGAAGGCATAATTAAACAGGAAATAAAAATAAATGATAAAAATTAAAGAGATAGAGTTAGAGAGATGCACCAGAAGTTTATACATATTTGACCTACCACTTTGCTTACTTTTATCCCACAAGAGTTTCTTCTTTAGAGTCCCATTAATAGTAAGTCTTTAAATTTTAAGGATATGACCATAAACTTACTTATAACAAACGAGAGATTTTACATAGGCTGATCCATAAACCAAACAGAGCCTTTGACATGCTAAGCTCACTAACCAAACAAATATTTTAATTAGTTAATCTCTATAACCAAATAGAGTTTTTCACGGGTTAATCTCAAGAACCAAACAAATATTTTCATGGGCTAATCTCAAAAACCCAGTAGATATTTTCACGGGCTAATTTTCAAGAACCAAACGAAGATATTTCTCAAGATAAACACACTCTTGAAAAAGAAAAAAAAAAGCATAACATCACTAGTATTATCAAACTCTCACAAGTATTTTTACTCTCTTAGAAGTAAGGCAACTTTTGTGAAGAATAAGAAAATAAATAAGAAGAGAATATAAAGTTAGATAAAATAGTTTTAACTTCAAAATTTGGTGTGAAATGGAATGAGGAGAAGCCCTCTATTTATAAAAAAGGAATTTGCTCAAAATGAAAATGATCCATGGGCATTTTTAATGCCATAATCGATTAATCCTATTTATTAATCCATTAGATATACCTAATTTGAATTTTGTTTAATACAACATCATTAATCGATTAAAAATATCTCTAATCCATTTAAGGTTTTTCAAGTGTTTTAATCGATTAATCATAATCTTGTAATTGATTAAGTTGTTTAAAAAATCCTCCTAATTCATTAAACAACTCAGTAATTAATTAAGGACGCGTATAAAAATATTTTTCAGGTTTCTTATCAAATAAGAGAAGCTTCAAAACATATTTGTGTCTGTGAGAGGCGTCTTAGCATTTCGAGAGTTACTCGTATACCTTTACATAAAATTGATCATTCAGACAGGCGATAAGCACAGGACCAGGCTATTAGAACAAGATTTAGTTTTGCATATATACCTTGAGTTTTGATGATAACAATGTTGTATTTGTGTGAGAGTAATTTTGGCACCCTAATGGTTTGTTATTGTGTAGCTTTAACAAACAGTTCTGATTTTGATCATATGATGTGCAACATCATCAGTCTCTGAACCTTGTGTTCCAAATTCGTTTCTGCGTTGCAATTAGAAGTTCTGAAAGACGTCAATATTGCTACTGCAATGTTCTTTCTGCTTCTGCATTATCTCACCCATCAAAAGCTTCTGAGGAGACTATGGATTGTTGTTGCAATCTTCTCTCAGTTGTTTTGCTTCTGGACGTGACTCTGATCAACAGGCTTCTGAAGAATGGCAAGCTTCTGAAGTTGTGTTATGTAGCTGAAGACTCTGAAGATCTCAAGACATACAATTGAAGTTATCAAGGTTCTGACTAAGGTTTCTGAAGACTATGAAGATTCCGAAGACACTGAATAACTCAAGCCAGACTACTGACGCTCTCAAGGTTCTGACCCAAGGTTCTGAAGTTTCTGAATTCAACTCTCTATTTCTTCACTTCATGCTTCAATCATCTTTGATCAGAAGTCAATGAATCTGAAGATAAGATCAAATGGGAACATGATCAAATAGTACATATTACAAATCGAACAACCTTTCCACTACCTGATTTTATGGGCAAGGATTGTACTATTCATCACACATGTCACTGATTATGTGGGCGAAAGGATAGTACGTGGTATCATTCCTTTCTCATCCAACAGTGGACAGCCGCTCAAGGAGCTTTCCTCATTTTGCCCTCCAACGGTCACAAGCTTTCACTATATAAGCATGCATTGGAGACTTGAAGAATTTTGCTGAAAACACACAAGTATTTTGACAAGTTAATATTTCTTTGTGAGAAGCTATCATCTTTTGTATTCAGTGTTCTTTAAGTATTTATTATTCATTTGTTTAAATCTTCTTTTGAAGAAGCATCTTGTAACACATAAACTTTTATTCAAACTATTTGTTTGATTCCTTAAGGAGGTTATCCTTGAGAAGACAAAGAAAGTTGTTCTTTGTGAATCCTTGAGGAGACTAAGGTTTAGTTGGATCCTTGAGAAGACAAAGAAGGATATTCTTTGTGTTTATTGTAATTTGTTGATTATAGTGGATTAAGTCCTTGTGTATAAGGAAAATGACATTGGCGGGTGGACTGGATTAGCTTTGAGTTTCAAGCGAACCAGGATAAAAAATCTTTGTATTTTTATCTCTTCATTATTTAACCTGATTAGTGGTGTTTTTGTTTTGGAAAAAGCTTTTGCTTTTAAAACCCAATCCAACCCCTCATTTCTTGTATTTTTCACACCTTCACAGGCGAGCTTTAACAGCTTAATAATTTTCATATTTAGACAAATTCAGAGTAGACTAAAGGCGTTCTCGAATAAGTCTCATTTATCTAGGAGGTGCACAGAACATCATCTAGAATGGGTTCAGATGGGTGTCTAATGGCAAGAGTCATTGCACATAGATACACAAACAAGAACGTAAGATGCAGATAGGGAAATCTCACACACACATTATCACTCCCATAAAATTACCACCATACAAAAAATATAAAATAAAGAACAAGGAAACTTACTAGATAGAGAAGATAAATGAGATAAAGCAAAACGAGGCAGCGAGAAAACCTCAAATACGGTAGCAAAAAACCAATAAAGTAGTTTAAACGATCGCAAAGAGCATGTCAATAGCAACATAAGAGAAAAGGTTGAGATAATTAACCATTTAAATTATTTATACTATAAGGAAAGGAAAGTGAAAGGGAAATGACTCCTACTTTGGAAGTACATACACAATGGAAGATTGAGCGTCAGCTGACAGATAAAATGCATATGGCCAATAGCGATGTCAGTATCATTATGGTAAAGATAGTTCATACAAAACCCATCATAAAATACTTAGGGATATCTCTCATGACATTAGCTCTAGGTTGATATGTGGTAGGTGATTAAGAATTTAGAGATTAAAGATTCACACTCACCTCGTCACCAATGGCAGAGCCTAATGATACCTAGAAAATAGAAGAAGAAAACATAAAAGAGGTGAAGGAAGATCCATTGAAATTACTTCACAAACATAAAATTACGAGAAGATTTACAATCACATGCCTGATTTCATCAGAATGGGCTTAGGGGGTTATTATTCCTATCTAGACCGAGACAGAGGTGAAATCAGCTCATTAGCCTACTTGTCTGTGGATCTGGATCATGGTTAACCTATATCAGTTTCGGTCCCACAAGATGAAAAATGTGTAATCCTAAAAAGGAAAGGAATTTGTGATCAAGGTAACATCATAATAAGGACGTCATGAACATGTCATCAAGAAGAAGGTTCTATGATATGAAGAACAAATGTAAACCTATCATAGAAAACGCCATATCTAAGCAAAAAAGTAAAGACTAGACTGTTGGATCACAAAACGAGTCATATCTCATCATCTAACAATGTTAACTGTGTGATGGAAACTAAAAAAATGAAGGTCAGGAGAAAGCCTAATAGATTTTTTATATAAAAAAGGACGATGGTCGTCAAATTAGATACACGCTCTAAAAAAATCTATAATATTTCTCATTTTACCTCAACCAACTACTGGCTTGGACGTTTTGAAGGTGCCACATCCCTTTTTTTTTCTTTTTTGACGCCTCACTAACGGAAAAAAAATCAGATAGTCCAAAAGCTCGATCCTCCTTAAAATGTATAAAAATATGTGGAACTAAGCATGTCTAGAAACCCATGATAATATATTTTTTTTCTAATATTATTACTAGTATTTTGATAATGGATTATTCATAGCATTACTATACCCTCCTTGTTCGGCGTGGATTGGTTATTTTTCGGCGTGGATTGGTTATTTTTCAGCATAGATAAATGGCCGATATTACTACTTAAAAAAAAAAAACTTTGGAACTAACTAAAAAGACTACATATTACTAGTACTCTACTTTACAAAAGTTGAGAGATTCTAAGTCCTTTATATGAATATTCTCTTGACTACATTTTCTTTGACTCCTTACAAAACCTTCACAAGTCAGAACTTTCCTTAAGACAATGACAATTAATATATTAAAGTATACATATTTTACCTAAGTAATTTGGTCAACTAATTGTGTTTCCTGCAAAAGAGTGTCTCACGAGTACATGAAAAATTCAGCACCGTATATCAACCAAATGATGAAAAATCACATGCAATGCAAGAGATAAAGTGAAAGCTAATAATCTATGACCATAGATTTATCACTAGATAATAAATGAATATATAAATAATGGGTTTCCATCCTTGGATTTTTGAATCATTACATATGTACTGTTTTGCCAATGTGGTTTACATTCACAATGCTTCTCTCTTTTTCTGTCCATGGTCCCATTCAATATAATAAATATTTTATCGTGCAAGAACTTTTCTTTTCTTTTCTTTGTTGATAACAAGCAATGACTTTTCTTTTCATTCATAATATATTTGAGATAGTATTAAATGTCTAGGTAAAACATGCATACACAATGTGGTGTAATTATTAAACTCTATCAACTATATGTTATTTACATAAAAAGATGAAAATTTGGTAAAAAGTATAGTATTAATATAAACAAAAAAAATGATGGAATTAAACAACTTACATGCATTATACTACTACATTATTGTTCTTTATTGAAAATGCGTTTTAGAACATGAGTAATAAAGAATTGTCAGAACTCACAGAAGTAATGACCACCATAATTTTCCTTTCTCTTTTTCTCTGAAGAACTTTGTTTGTTTACAAAGAAAAAGGTGAAAAAGTAATGGGTAGTACTTAGTGGAGACTGAAAACTTTAAAAGACAAAAATACAAGAGAGGAGGACCATAGTCTTATTTTTCTACCTAGGAAAGACAACATTTCATGTCAAGTAGTGCAGAATATTAAGATAAATTCATTCATCATGATTTGTGAATTTGAAAGTAATTGAAAAGGGCAATTCTATAGGCTTTTTTCAACCTTTTGCTTTACTTTGAAATGAAAATATCTTAACTTGTGAAAATAGAATTGACAATGCTTCCTCCTTTGATATCCAAATTCATCACTCCATTTATCAATTCTTTCAATCTTTAGTTGTTAGAGATTTTTTTTCTATAAAACTATTTTCAAGTAGAGTAAGTTCTCTATTATAATCATTATTTAGAGTTCAATTCTTTGGTGAAAGTTCAATGTTACTTTCTTTGAGAGCTTGCTTATATGAATAAACACTCACTTGATGACAACGTAAACCTAAGGTAAAAGTGAGATGACTCGGTTGAATTGGGTGTATAATAATAGATGGGACAAATAAGAATGTATATTTCCTACAATGTTTGGGGGTTGGCCAAATGTTAAACCCTAACTAGTGAACTTATGTAAATAAATGTGATATGTGTCTTAAATTAAAATTAAAAACCTTATTATGGTAAGGTTCTCTTTAATATTAAATTATATGTTGGCATCGAGAAGAGGGGAGAAAAATTACTTGTTATATATATATATATATATATATATATATATATATATATATATATATATTATATATATATATATATATATATATATATATATATATATATATATATATATATATATATATTCAATACTTGAATTATTCAAGGTGAGAGTGCATCCTAAACACTTACGTATGTGTTACATAATAATTGGAATACAATTTGACCAAGAACAATAGCAGAAAATATTTGGGCTTGTAATCGGTTACACCTGACACTGAAAATAAAACAAACTAATTCAGTTTCAGTGGTAACCGATTACATCATTTCTGGTAACCGGTTACGCCTTCGAAAACTCCAATTTTCTGCTACTAGTAAGCATGTCAGCATCAGCTATAATCGGTTACACACTCGTGGTAACCTGTTACAGCACTTGAAGTACAACATAAACTTCAACACATCACCTTAATTCAAGTGTTGCAAGTCCACCATGGTCATGCTCATTTTCAACCTCTTGAATACATCATTTGTGACCCCCTTAGTCGGTAAATCAGCAACTTGATCCTCACTCCTGCAATATCCCAATCGTAACCTCCCTTCGCTAGCAAGTTCCCTCAAATAATGGAATCTCATCTCAATGTGCTTGCTCCTCCCACGTGCAATTGGATTCTTAACAAGATTAATCGAGGAAACATTGTCAACTAAGAGTGCGACAGCCTCATCCACACTGTTGGCCAGCTCCTCCAATATATTCATAAGTCATACGACTTGGCACACGTATAACGAAGTGTTAATATAATCAGTCTCACAAGATAATTGTGCAACTTTCTAGTTCCTTCTTCGAACACCAAGAGATTGGTGTCGCACCGAACATAAAGATGTATTTAGCTACATACTTTCGATCATCTTTATCTCCGCACTAGTTAGAATCGGTAAAATTAAGCAAATTGCATTTTCTGCTTGTATCCACTGCGGGAAAGAGAATTCCGTAGCCAACAGAACCTCTGACATATCATATGATCCTCTTGATTGCTGCCATATGAGACACCTTCGATCTTTTCATGAATCTATCACAATACCGACACTAAACGCTAGCTTCGGTCGCGTACTTCACAAGTAACATGAAGATCCAAGCAACCTTCTATATTGAGTTAGATCAACATCTTCTTTATCCTCATTCTTAGAAAATTGCAACCTTGGTTCAGTTGGAGAAATGGTAGCATTGCAATGCTCCATTTCACACTTTTTCAATATCTCAAGAACATATCTCCTTTGATGCATGAGCAATCCCATTTTGGACTTGTGGAACTCAATGCCAAGAAAATAAGTCATAAGACCAAGGTCTGGCATCTCAAATTCATCCATAAGTTCACTCTTGAACTTTGAAATGCACTTATCATTGCTTCCTATGTCAATAAATCATCCACATATAGACAAAGAATGGTTACTCTTTCACTCGCATCCGTCTTCACATATACTTCATGCTCTGATACACATTTCTTGAAGTCGGTTCCCTTTAGGAAACCATCAATTCTTTTATTCCAGGCTCTTGGAGCTTGCTTCAAACCATATAGCATTTTCTTCAACTTGTAGAATTCCAGCTCTTGGTCTTTCACAACAAAACCAGGGGGTTGTCCTACATTTACCTCCTCTTCAAGTGGTCCATTTCAAAAATGCGGATTTGACATCCATTTGGTAAATAGGCCAATTATGGTTATTTGCAATACCAACAATAAGCCTAATGGTTTCAATCCTAGAAATCGGTGCAAATACCTCCTCAAAGTTTATGTCTTCTCTTTGCAAAAATCCCTTAGCCATTAATCGAGCCATATGCTTGATTATCTCACCCTTAGGATTTGCCTTCACTTTGAACACCCACTTCACACCAATTGGCTTCTTCCCTTTTGGTAGACCAACTACCTCCCAGGTGCTATTTTTCTTAATGGATTCCAGCTCCTCTTTCATAGCACAAATCCACTTTAAATCACTTAAAGCCTTTTCCGCATTAATGGGTTTGGATTCAGCTATAAGTGCAAAATGTACAAAATCACCATCATCATTGACTTCATTGTCACGAAACAGCTCGCAATCTTGGAGTCTCTGAGGCAAAACCCTTTGCCTTGTTGGCCTCCTGACATTTCCTTAATTTCGGGCTTCGATGACATGTTGTTCTATCCTTCTTGCTACCTCAGAATCTGGAATTTCGAACTTATAACCAGTTACAGGATTCTGGTAATCGGTTACAGCCTGCATGTAACCGGTTATAGACTGCTGGTAACTAGTTACACCCTGTTGCAACTGCTTCAATTTATCGATTACAACATCTCGACTGATCACGATCCTCCTACTAACAACATCAAATACTTTATAACCATTGGTTGAGTGATATCCAACAAGTATCATCACCTCTCCCGTATTATCCAACTTCTTTATAAGTTGACCCGGAACATGTCGGTATGCAATGGAACCAAATACTTTTAAATGGTTCAGATTTGGCTTGAACACCAACCATGCTTCCTCTGGTGTTACATTTTCTAGCTTCTTTGTAGGGCACATATTCAACAAATAGGTTATTATGAATATTGTTTCTCCCCATATCTCCTTCCGCAAGTTCTTCCCCTTCAACATGTTTCTCACCATGTTTATAATCGATCGGTTCTTCCTTTCGGCCACACCATTTTGTTGTGGTGTATAGGATGGTACTACCTCGTCTACAATCCCTTCTTGATCATAAAACCTCCCAAATTCATTTGAGACATATTCGCCTCCACCGTCCGTTTTGAGCACTTTGAGCTTGTGACCACTCTTCCTCTCCACCATGGACTTAAACTTATTGAACACTTTGAATACATCATCCTTTCTCTTGATTAGGTATGTCCATAGATTTCTACTATAATCATCGATAAAAGTGATAAAATATTTATTGCCATCAATGGAATTTACTTGCATCTGTCCACACACATCCGAATACACCACCTCAAGGTGATTCTTGGTTCTCCGGTCTGCATCCTTGTTGAATTTTCCCTTATGTTGCTTAGCTTGCACACATTCTTCATAAATTCTAGTTGGTATATTGATCTTGGCAGCTTCGTAACCATACAGCTCCTTTGCAAATATTTGAGATCTCTAAAATTGAGATGCCCAATGTAACACCCCGATAAAAATAAGATAATTATTTAATTTAAGTTAATATTATATTTATTAATTTAATTAAATAATTTGGAATATTTTTGGATTATTATTATTATTGGAATAATAATTATTGGAAAATATATATAAGTTGGAAATAAGAAAAAGAGTTCCATTTTGGTAAAAGGGTTTTTACGTGAAAAGCAGAGAAGCGGCTGAAAAGAGGAAAAGGGCAAAGAGACAGAGCAAGGGGAAGAAGGTTGGAGAAGAGAAAAGCTTGAAGCTTAAAAGATTGCCGGATTAACTCAGGTAAGGGGGGTTTATCGTCGTTTAATGGGTATTATGGGTTAACATGTAATGGGTAGTGATGAACCGTTGATTTGACCCTAATTGGGATGTTGAATGCTGAAAAATTATGTTGGATAAGTTGTGTTAAAGCTGTAATTGAATCTGTATTTGTGTGAGTTGTGATTTCCCGAACGTATAGCTTTTTACGGAATTGGAATCGGAGGTCCGGAAGTCCTCCAATGGCGGAAAATGCGGAGAATTCTGCATTCTGCTTCGTGTTAGCGCAGGAACAGCTTTCTGTCTTGCGTTAACCGGTTAACCCAGGGTATTAACCGGTTAACACTGTTAGGAATTGTGAAATATTGCTGTTTTGTCTGCGTTAACCGGTTAACCCAGGGTGTTAACCGGTTAACACTGTTGTGATTTCTGAGATATTGCTGTTCTGTCTGCGTTAACCGGTTAACCCAGGGCGTTAACCGGTTAACACTGTTGAGTTTTGCCAGAAAGCGTGTTCTGTGTTGCGTTAACCGGTTAACCCAGGGCGTTAACCGGTTAACACTGTTGGAAAAGTGAAAAATCAATATTTGAATAATGTGTGTATAATTGGTGTTTGGTCTATATTGGCGTATGATGTGATAGGGATTAATTCCCGCTGTTTTGAGCAGTATAGGTATTAGTGGAGTGTGCTAATACTGTGATTAATTATTTGACATGATATGATGTTTTGATACATGTGCTGATGATGTGTGAAAATATGCATAATGTTGTGAATGTATATATTATGCATGTGTTGGTGAATGGACTGTTTTATGGCTTAGAGTGTGAGCATATGTCCATTGTGGATTGTTGTTAATGATGTTGCATTGCTAGGTGAATTAGCATGCATATTGTGGCCTTTATGGTGGTAGCTAATTCCCATGGTGAGGAATTAGTGAGTAAATCATTGTGGATTATTGTTGATGATTTTGCATTGCTAGGTGATTTAGCATGCATATTGTAGTCTTGGTGGTGGTAGCTAATTCCCATAGTGAGGAATTAGTGAGTTGGTGGTAGCTAATTCCCGTGGTGAGGAATTAGTGAGTGAGTCACTAGGTCTCAAATGAGTGGAACTAGTGGGCTTGGTAGCCGTATCTGGATTTGATCGGTGAGGTGAACTATATGTTCACGAATAGTCGGTACCGCATGCATGGAGTCTCATTGCATAATGTATGTATTGTGTATAATATGAATGGATGTGTTCCAATATTATACGTGTGTGTTGATGTTTATGTTGAGCATGATTATGATGTTTGAGTGGAGGTTGCCGTTACCGAATGTGTGATATGATTAGGGTGATTAATGTGTTATTTACTTAGCATTACATGATATCTTATAATGCTTATTATATCGATTGAGGAACTCACCCTTACAACTATGTTTCAGGTAACGAGCAGTGATTGAGTAGGAGCTAGTGCTTGGAGTCTAGTGTAGTTCCTTAGTGGGTCATGCTCTGGTAGATGTAACATCGGGATGGGATGTTTTAAATGTTTTATTGTTGGCTGTGAACCAGTTTACATGTAATATGCTACATGTTTTGCATGATTGATGTAATCTCTATCCGCTGCGTATTGTGCAAATGCTTTATGTTTTGAATTAATAAAAGAGCATGACAGTTATCATGGTGAATGGTGTGAAGTGATTGTGTGACACCCTTAATTGAACCTTTACTCTGATATATATATTTGTTGTTTTAATTAAATATTTGGGGTATTTTAGAAGGGTGTTACACCCAACATGATAATGCCATATACACTCTTTTCTAATTGTTGCAGTAGTAAGACATATATGCTCCATAACCTTCAACTCAACCTTGAAGGTTCTATTGGCAGCCATAGGTGCTTTAAGGATCAAAACTCCTTTTGCATCCAAAACGTGCAGCCCCTTGTTTTCCATATGAATCTTGTAACCTTTATCAAGAAATTGGTCAATGCTTAGAAGGTTACATTTGATTCCTAGAATATATAAGACATCTCTGATCAAGTAATGTCCACCATCCTTTCTCATGATCAAAACATCACTGATATCGTCGGCCACTAGAGTGGTATCATTCGTAAGCTTTACTTTGTTCTTCATGGCACAACTGATTTTGACAAACCTATCCTTTCTTTCCATTATATGACTTTAAAAACCCAAGTTCAAATACCATTCCTCACTGCATTGACCTCCTTTCATACTCATCATGGTGTCTTCCTCATCATGCAACCAGTCAATCGTATCATTCAATCGGCTGCAGCCCAATTTTTCTGCATTCTTTGAGTTGTTGCAGATGTTGTCTCGCAGTTGTTTGCTGCTACAATTCGCTTCTATGATGATGACCAATAGTGTATTATCTTCATCAAACTCTTGTCTTTCAACGTTGGCTTCATCCCTTGAGATTCCTTCTTGTTCGCATTGTATTCTTTTGCAAAATGACTGAACCGTTGACACTTGTAGCACTGCTCCTTGCTCTTGTCAAATCTCTTTATTTCTCCTCCAAAGTTTCCATGACCACCATATTTTTTGTAGTTGCTCTCACCCCTTTGGCACATTGAATTCTTTGAATTTTGGGACTTTTTTCCACCTAAATTCTGAAAATTCCCTTTGTTCTTCAAGGGTCATTTTCCTTTGGATCTCTTGTCCTTCTCATTGAAATGAGCTTGTAAAGCAATCTCCGTCTTTGCCTTATCATTATTACTCTCCTCCATCCTTTGTTCATGAGCCTCAAGAGAACTTTTCAGCTCCTCTTTGCTCATCGTCGCAAGATCCTTCGACTCCTTAATCGCCAGAACTATGTTGTCGAATCTTGGTGTTAAAGAACGCAAGATCTTAACAGCAACATACTACTCCATAATGGTTTCTCCACACGCCTTTACTTGGTTCACCAACCAAGTGATTCTCCTTGCAAAATCTTTAATTTTCTCCTTTTCCTCCATTTGAATTAATTCGAGCTGCCGTTTTTGAGTTTGTAATCTCACCACCTTTGCCTTGTCAGCCACTGCTTAAGCTTTCTCTAAGATCTCCCAAGCTTGTTTCGACGAATCGTAATCACCAACTTTCTCAAAGTTGTAGCCATCAACATATTGATGAATCAAGAACAAGCTTTGTAATCCTTCTTCTTCTCTTCTTTATGTGTTGCTTGCTGCGCTTCAGTAGCATTTTGAACAAGAGGAGTAACACCATTCTTGATCACCTCAAGAACATATTGGTAGCCAACCAAAACCTTCATTTTCTTGCACCACTTGTCGTAGTTCTTCGCATAAAGAATGGGTAAATTTGCAAGGATCATTTCATTAAAAACTGAATTCATGTTGCACACTAGGTATTTGTGGATCTCAACCAGGCTCTTGATGCCAATTGTTGGAACAACCAACCACAAATTTGGTGAAACAAAGGTAGAGAAATTTTAGATGTGTAGAGTGAAAGATAATAATTGAGAGAGGGAGGGGGGAGGGAGAGAGAGAATTGAGGGTGATATTTAGTGCTTGCATTAACCAGGGTGAAGGTGCACCCTAAACACTTATATATGTGTTACACAATTATCATAATACAATTTAACTAAGTACAATAGCAGAAAATATAAAAACTCGGGTTGGTAACCAGTTACACCAAAACGTGTAACCGGTTACCCGTGACACTAAAAATAAAACAAATTAATTCAGCTTCAGTGATAACCGGTTACAACATTTCTGGTAACCTGTTACGCCTTCGAAAACTCCATTTTCTCCTACCAGAAAGCATGTCAGCATTAGTTGTAACCGGTTACACACCCGTGGTAACCGGTTACAGCACTTTAATTACAACATAAACTTCAACAATAAATAATACACAGAAAACAATCGGGACCCATAAGTGCTAAGTGTTGGGTGCAAATGTGAGTGGTTAAAGTCTCACATTGCCTATGAGTGAGTGGAGTGTTGGATTTATAAGAAAGATGACTCATTTACCTAACACCTTAAGGTTTTGGGTTGAGATGTGGTGTCTCCTCTCTTATGGTCCTGGAGCATTAGTCTCATTGGTGCTTCCGCCTTCCCCGAACTCCCCAACACTAAGGACCAGAAGTGCTAATAGAAACAAGTATAACAAATAGGGATGTAAATATATATCCATGGGGATGGATGCTATGATATTTGTATTCGCACCGTATCCATGCGGGTAATCCGCGGGTTTTATGATACCCGCGGATATTTACAGATATCCATGGATAATTTTTTTTTTTAATTTTTTTTGAAGAAAAAAATATGTTTAGCTTATTTTAAAGACACAAAAAGTTATTATCACATAACATCCATACAATTTGATCTTAATTTAACAACAAAAATTCATCATATTAATTTATTTATTTTTCACTAAAACATAATAAGATCCAAATATAATATCCATACATTTTATTTTTAACCAAACAAATAAAATATATTGTGATTGTGAGTTATGATAGAAGAGCGGACGACGGAGGAGTAGTAAGGGAGGTACTGATTCGACAGAGGAAGGACGACACTAGTTGGTTGGAATGTGAAATTGTTGAAGTGAGGTATGGAATATTGAAGAGCTTAAATATGAAATGGCCAATAGAATTTATATGGAAGGTTTTCTTCAAAGAAATTTTCAAAAAAAAAAAGAAATATAAGAAGACTAATTTTTTTTAGAAGAGAAAAAGACAAGGTATAATAAACTAATGATATTTAATTAATTTTATAATTTATTAATTGATACGGATACCCACAGACACGGCTATTATTAAACTTGCATCATATCTATTAACAAACGAGTATTTAAATATCTATTTATTTTATCTGTGGATATGCATTAAGTTACCCGCATCATAATCGTGACAGATTTTATCCACGGGTACGGGTTTTTTTGCCATCCATACTAACAAAGCTTAGGAAGAAAAACAACACGAAAAGGAAAACAAAAAATATGCTAAATAAGAAAAACACGAACCAAACAGACTAATCATTTGACCTATCTTGAAGCGATGGACACACCAAAACTCCGGAGAGAGAAAGCTAGAGGAAGGAAGGTATAATCACATGGTAAAAACGCAATCCAAATGAGGGCATTTGGCCACTTAGCATACCTTTAAATGTTAATCCACTTGAGTGGGCCACACTCCCAGTCAACTAGAGATACAACAAAACCTGGAGCAAGGGCCTGAACCTATTTCCAAGCTAAGCTGATAATTGAGGACATTTAATGATTAATCGTAAAGCTTTATCAACTAAAAATAATGTTGTTCTGCATTTTCAAAATAGTTTAAACCATAGAACGTCAGATCAAAACCAAGCCTAAAGACGTCTTTTTCCCATGACCTAGACACTGAAACAACTCAAACACCTCTAAAATTTATAGAGGTAAAGACCCTAGCTGACCCGTCCACCTAAGGACTATATACTTGATGGACGAAGCAAACTCACATAATACAAAGAGATAATCACTCAACTCCACCTGCCCCACACATAAGACGCACCGTGAACTACTAGAGTCAGACAATATTCAACATCTGAATATATTTTGTCTAGTCGGTAACCTATTCTAGATCAACTGCCAAGAGAACATTACCACTTTAGCAAGCTCTCATCTCTTCCAAACCTTAGAAATCCTCTACAAGACCCTCTATAACCTATCTTCCCTGACCCGATCCAAATTTGAAATGATAGAAAAAGTTGACCTAACCAAAAATTCCCTAGCTAGACCTAGCTTCCACGCCCAAACATTTACCTGATTCCATCTGACCACGCCTGAAATAACATCAAGCAAAGTATAAAATAGCTCCTCCTTCTAAACAGGAAAATATTGTCTCCACCTAAAACTTCAAACTTAGACACTCCCTACCCATGAACCAAGAGAATCCACCGGTTGAGATTTATACTTTAAGATAAGAAATAATCTCTCAAAAGAAAGACATAAAGGGGAATTCCCCACCTAAACACCATATTTAAACCTAGTCTTCTGACCGTTCCTGACCAACTTAACACAAGAGAAGGAAAACCAGTCAGACACTTGATCTGAAAGAGGTCTAAGGAGAGAGACATCTCTCCACCAATGACACACCCTTATAAGAATTCATACATGCCTACATATGTGAAGTTGTTTGAATGAAGTTGTTTATTGTGAAGTTATTATGAATCTTTATATAGTTTAATACCAAGTGTCCTATTTGAACTATTGTGTTAAGTGTAATATATTAATGTGACTTGTTTTTAATATATATATATATATATATATATATATATATATATATATATATATATATATATATATATATATATATATATATATATATATATATATATATATGTATATATATATATATATATATATATATATATATATATATATATATTACTTGTCAAAAAGTACATAATGTGTGGAACCCTTATACTGGTAGGGGTGGTCAAAAGCCTTAGTAATTTTCGATGGCTTAAGACTTTCTCATAGTGGTGAGAAATCTTGTTCGGTGGTACTTTTGGCTATGGGGGGAGCAAGCTCACGTGAGGTGAGAAACTCTAGATGTTTAGGGTATTTCGTGTATGTTATGAGTTGTCCTACCTCATGGTAGGGATAAGGAATTTATATAGGCTTATAAGCCTAGATTTAGGGGATTTTTAGGAAGTGGTAACCTTTCCACTTTTATTGGGGAAGTTGTTCACTGCCTACTACTTAGGGATTCGTAGGTGTGACTTTGCACGTGCATTTACTAACTAGGTAAACGTCATTTTCTACATTTTCCCTTAGGGAGAGCCCCCTTCTACATGAGGGTTATGCCTTGGGGTGGAAAATAGTCATGCCCGTTCCATTTAGGCCCGCCCCACAAAAGCCGCAAAAAAAAACGGGTCGGATGGGGCGAGCATAGTTGAGGATACGGGTCTAAAATCTATGTCCGCCCTGCAAAAAAAAGTGATGGTGAGGCGGGGAAATCCAGTGGGCAGTGCACCTTTAAGCCTAAAAATGCATAAATTTGTGTAAATGCATGCGCCCGCGAAGAAAACAGGTGGGGCAGGGCAAACACATTAGAGGGTGATGGCCTAAACCCTCAGTCCGTCCCGCACTAAATTGCAGGCAAAACGGACATTGCCCAACGGGTGGGGCCCGTTTTTCCCCCCTAGTTATGCCTCAGGCAACACATTATGGGGTGGGCGCCTAATGAAGCCAAGACATGTGTCGTATCATTTGTGGGCCTACACAAATATATCACTATGCAATCCCTTAAGCATGAGGGTTTGTAAAGGGGGAAATATTTTTACATCACCATTTCTTTTGGTTGAAACCTCGGTTAGAGGCGACTCTCTTAGTTAGAGTCAACTTGATCAATTAGAGGTACTCCCTCAGTTAAGGATTAGTCATTACTCCCCCCCCCCATTCCAGGTGTTTTCTACGTAGCTTGTGTATCAATCGAGAGATGTCAAACATAAGTCAAATGATCTAGAGAGATCAAAATGTCAGTTAGTTATGAAAGATTGGTAATTCAATTGAAAAGATGCATGTGTCGCATTTAGTTATGCTCATGATAATTTTCCTGGGGAAACTCATCCCAATTCATTTCCTAACATGTCCTTAACGCATGGAATCACTTCCACTACACAGAAAAATTGTGTTATTTGAAAGGCATGTTGTTTGAGTTATTGATTTTTTCCTATAAAGGGCTATGGCTTACTTTCCAGAAAAGAACTTTTCCTCTCCCTTCCATTTAGAATTATATTCTTGTTTATTTGAAGAAAGGTCATAGACACAACGGTGCTTCTTTTCGTTTGGGTGGGAGAATATGCTATTTGCTAGTCTCTTTGGAATATAAGTACCGCATTTTTTAACCTTTTCTCTTATGGCCAATAGGAAAGCCAAATATGTTCATGTTTGAGAAATTATGTCTCTATATTCAAGCTTTAACATGATTGCAAGGTTCTGTCAGGGTATTGGATTTTCTAGTACTAGATACAACGAGGACGTAATCCTAGAGCCCGATTTAGAAACAAAAATAACCAACATGAGTACCATGGGTGGTTCGTCCACTCCTTATTTTTACTTGGACTTCTCTGTCATTCATGAGTTAAGGGTCTTTATTCCCTTATGCCTTTCGAGGAAAAATTCCTAGTGATTGTTAATGTCGCCTCTTCCTAAGATCACGAACAACATGTGGAGCATTCTCAAGGATTTCAAGATCATTTGTTGCAATCTGGGTGTCTCCCTTAATGTCTATAGGATAAAAATACTCCCCCTTTGTGGTTGGATAACTTTACACTCTCTGTTAGGTAGGAATTTGTTGGAACCTTACACGGATCCTTATGAAGTTTGGGAGGATAGATTTGTGCGGGTCTGAGGGAGAGACAATGTCATTATGGTGACCACAGAGGTGACAAATTCCTTTTTGTTTTCCTCTATCATGGACAAAAAATCCTCAACTCATCAAAGGGATAAACTTCGGCGCCTTTTTCCCCCTTTAATGAGAGGTGGTCAAGATTTTAAGTTGCTTCCATCTTATGAGTTCTCATACCCTAATTACCTTGAGCCGAGAAGACGGTGGCGGGTAAAGAAGTACTTGAGTAAGATTTACGATGTGAAAGAAAACTTCTGACTTGATCCTTTCTTTATTTTTCTATATGTTTTAAGTTTCCATTTTGTAGGGGATGTGTCTAGAATCTCGCTCAGCAAGAGGATGGGTCGCCTGGTTAGGATGCAATGTGAACAACGACCAACGGCTATGCCACTGTCCCTCTACAGGGATTTAATTTTGGCTAGAGAAAAGTGGCATGGAGAGACATCTCGTGATGGAGAGGTTCTCCCTTCAAAGAGTCAATGTGGGAGGAAGGTTCTTCTGGGCTCTTAGGAGGCCATCAGACAGCCAATAAAGAAGGAAAGACGGGTGAAGGACTTGTTCCCACAGCTGGAGCTTCTCGATCTCCTTGTGAAGTAACCCTTATTTCCCAAAAAAAATCATGGTGATCATCAATCACTTCACCCTGAATCTCCTTCCTTTTTGACGAACCTGTTGAAGGTTCGAATGTTGAGATGCCTCCTGGTGGAGAGACTTCATCAAGTAAAACATCCTCAAATGATCAGTGAGATTCAATCAAGAGTTTTTAGGGATTGCTTTAGGAAACCCTTATTTCCCTAAAAGATTTGGAGGATGAGGTGTCGTCCCGTAAGGATGAACTTATGGATGCCTCTGACCAGTACTTTGAGGGGGCAAATGACATGCGGCTTTCTTCTATCCAAACTTAAATCTGAATCAGATAGACTTGTTTAAGGTTGTTCGGGATGGTCAATTGGTGGACAACGAGTAGGTCCCTTTACCAACCCATGTACCTTGCCTCCCTTTTTGTAATATATCCCTTTCTAGTGGGTTCTGTAATAACTTAGTTTATTTACTAGTTTTGGATGTTACCCTTATTTGCATCGGCCCCTTTTTTTGCTTACAATCTATTCTCAACTCTTAGTCGGGGAAAAAGGACCTCCAAGAAAGGGCAATTATGGATTTTTGTTCATTGTCCTACATGTTTAGTCGCCCAAAAAAGGGGCGGCAAGGATCCTTCTACGAAGGTTTAGTGTATTAATATCCTTAAAGGGTGGTAAGGATCCCCTATAAGGATTTAGCGTTCTTGATGGAATCAAAGAGCAGTAAAGATCTATCTATGAGGATCCATATTTAATGATCGCCTTATAGGGTGGCAAAGATACCCCATGGGGACCCTTTGTTTTAGATTGCCTCAAAGTGAGACAAGGATCCCTCGTAGGGATCAAGTTTTTTTTATCGCCTCAAAGGGTGGAAAGGATCCCTCATTAGGATCCAGCGTTTTAATCGCCTCTAAGGGAGATTTCCTTCAATGTCCTTGAGTTGTAAAGAAGAAAATAGGAGACAACAATGCTAGTATTTGAGAGATAATAAAATGAGGAGTTTCATTAAAAACTCTCGCCCCCTTACGAGGCACAGAGGGAAATAAGTTTGTCCCTAAAAAAATAACTTATCCTTACAAGCAATAGAGATGCGATACTCGGATGATCAAAAATAATAATAATCAAAACTAACAAACAATGATAAAGTATATACGCGTCGAAGGGCCTTCCTATTGATGCTTTAGTGTCCTATCTTCTCGCTCCACCTTGGAGGGCAGCTTTTGCCGGCTTAATTCCTGAATCGACCTTCCTGGTGTTCACGCCTAGAGTTCGAAATCTTTTTAGCTTGAGATTCTCCATATAACGTGTCCTGGAAATTTCTTGGTCGCTTTGGATGACTCCAACCCTCCCGTCAGAGAGCATGTATTTCATGCACAAACATAAAATAGACAAGGTGGTATCCAACTGATTAAAAGATGGTTGCCCTATAATCATATTATAAAAAGATGGGGTGTATATAACCAAATATATGACCTTAATCTCCTTGGCTTATTTCCTCACTCCAAAGGTGGTCTTTAGTGTTATGTATCCCTTTACTTGCAATTGCTCCCTGGAGAACCCAACTAGTGATCCCTTGAAGGCCTTTAGGTCCTCTGGGTCCAACAAAATCCTCCCAAATGTATCTCACTAAAGGATATTTATAGATCTCCCTTGATCTACCATAATTCTTCTGGTTTCCTAGTCATCGCACCTCACGGTGATGACCATGGGGTCATCGTTATGGGGGTGGATACCTATTGCATCTTTTTCCTAAAAGGAGATTTGAACCTCTGGCGTATTTGTCTCGCCTTCCTTCGACTCCTTGGGAAGATCTTATATATTTAATACATGTCAGGCATATCTTGAAGGTAACAAAAAACACAAGAAAGGGGGTTTGAATTAGGTTTCTAAAATGAAATCTCTTTGTACCCAACACAACAAACAGAAAGACAAAGAAAAAAATAATTAAACAATTACTTTCATCCTGGTTCGTTGTTAACTAAGCTACCTCCAGTCCACCCCAAGGTGATTTCGCCTTATGAACAAGGACTTAATCAACTATAATCAAACTTGATTACAACACAAAAACCAATTGTCAATGTCTTCTTGTGTAATACTAGTTAAACCCTAATCACTCAAGGAAATACAATCAAACAGATTGAGATGCAAAGTGTGTTTACAAAGTACTTCTAAGAAAGTAGAATACACAAATGAATTACAAGTATATCACACAAAATATATTCTATGAAGAGTATGAACAAAAGTTCTTATGTATGTTTCTTTTCTCTTAAATGTTTCACAATGTGCATTGTTCACATATATGCTAATTTCTTTAGAATGTGTAACACTTTTCCATTCTTTCAAGTCTACTTTATATAGGAAATGAAGAGATCCATTGGATGGTAGAATTGGAATACCAAAATACAATTGTATTCTTGCATAACGGCTTGTGAAAATGGGAGACAAAATGGTACAATAGTACAGTCCTTAGCCCACAAAATTAGTATAATGGAGGAATATTTGATCTTGTATTGTTTACTATTTTTCTCACGTAAAACCTTTTGATCTTATCTTTAATATTCAGAGGCTTCTGATAGATAGATGTTGAAGCATGCATAAAAGAAAAGTAAGAGTTTGGTTGAGAGAAACTTCATAAACATGGTCTTCAGAGTCTTGATCCAGTTCATCAGAACCTGGGCTTCAGAGTCTGGTGACACAGTTCAGAGTTGTTTGAGTGCATGGCTCTAGAGCATATTAGTGCTAGAAGCTTCAGAGTATCAAAGTTTTGGATGAGCAGAAATCAGAAGCGTTGAGTATGGAATATAGAACTTGATTATCTTATAAACCACATATCTCAGAGTCAGAGTGCTCTAGGTTCAGAATCTGATGACATCACATGTCATTCACTCAGATTCAAAACTTATATCTAGTATCTGCATACTAAGCAAAATGATTAGGGTACAAAATTATTCTCTAAGAGTCTATGAATTGTTATCATCAAAATATAAGGTTAGATGCAGAACTAAATCTTATTCTTACATACCTTTTCTGAGCGGAGTTGGTCTCTCCGTCCTCACTAAATCCTCTTATAATAGTATTGAGCGTATGATGTACGACCTTGTCGCCCTCTTCCTTAGATGGTTCATTTTCCTTTCTTGGTCTGAGGCTTCCTACATTGTCCCGCCTGCGGGAGTTAGACCCATCTGACCCTTAAGAGGAGTCGCCATTGAGATACTTCGTTCCTAAGGTGTCCCTCCTAGATCGGCCACTTGATCCCCTTCTTGAGTTGGTAGCAGTCTTCAGTGTGGTATCTTTTAACTTTATGGAACAAACCATCTTCCAGGATCAGGTCCCTTAACATCCTCCTTTGGAGCTGGAGGCGCAGAGATATCATGCAAGTGGAGAAATTTTTGCCATATTAGTTTACGCCAAGTGTTTAGGGGCATAAAGCTCTCCATAACCTTTCCACCTTGCTTAAAGGTAGCTTTAACCCTGATATGTGAGGTGTAGTTGCTCTACCGCAAGTGTTGTGAGCTTTTGGCGCTAGGCATGCGCTCATTGGCATCTCAGGGCTTCTTTTCAGCATTACTCTCTTTGCCATTTATGTAGCATTTCGCCCTTGTGACCACCTCCGCTAACGAGGATGTTGGCCTTTAGGGGAGAGACTCAATCGAAGTTCTCCGCTTTGAGACCATTCTGAAATGCTCCCACGAATATTTCTTAGTTATGGTGGATGATTCTTATGTTGGCTTCATTAAAACGGGTGAGGTATTCCCTCGATAATTATGAGGACTCGTGTTGAATGTTAAATAGGCTGATGGTAGACATCTTCTTGTGTCGACTGGCTGCGAACTAGTGCAGGGGTTTTTCACCAGCTTTGGATAGCTGGAGATGAATGCTTTGAGAAGGCCTTTGTACCATCGCAAAGGCTACATCTCTGAAAGTGTCAAATAATAGCTTGCATTTGAGGGAGTCAGACGTTCCGATGATGGCCATTTGCGCATTGATCAGGCGACAGACGTTTCGATGATGGCCATTTGCACATTGATCAGGCGACATGCTCATAGGGGTCGCTTGCGACCATAGAACTTCGCCAAGGAGGGAGGCTAAAAGCCTTTGGGACAGGTGTTTTCCTTATTTCGTCTGAAAATAGTTAGAGGTCTAGCAGTTCCATCTTCACTGTGGAAGGGGTGCTCTCTTGTTGGCGTTATTAAAATATAAATACTAACGCAATTAAAATGTAAATACAAGTTTATTACTTAGACGAAAAATCTAAAACAATTAAAGAATTCTAAAGTTCAAAATAAAGACTACTAAATACTCCCATAAAACTATTCAATTGACGTTAAACATTTAATTTTAAGATATATTTATTTTCTTTTTTAATTCAAATATAGTTGTAGAATTGTATTGCCGTGTAATTTACCCGTGAAGCTGTAGTACAACTTCTTCCTTTTTATTCAAAGTAGTACAACTAATTTATCTTCTTTGATTTGCATCGAAATAGGAAGTACAAATGTACAATGTTGTACTCTTACATAGCAAATATAGAGATAGATGAAATTCATTTCCAAGACTAGTACTTTGGTTTTGGTGTAGTGTAGTACATCTAAAACCTACACAAGTACACCATGTTTGAGGCTATATATCTATTGATTTAAGAACACAAAATTCATTACATTGATACAAAGTAATTAAATTCAGGCAAGGCAAGAAGATAACGAGGTAGAGATGTTCTACAGGGTCGACCTGAGACCACATGAAAGTGTCGTTTGTGCTTAACATGTCTCGCTCATGTGTCGTTTGTGCTTAACATGTCTCGCTCATGTGTTCTCAGGTCGCCCCTGCTGAACTTTCTCTATCCCGCCCAAGTGATTGATGGAAGGTTAAAAGGTAAAATGTGTTAGTTCAATTGCATGAATAAGATTCAGCTACAAAAGCTATAGAATTGCGATATGTTTCATCGTTAGTTTTTTCCATTCCTGGGCACTCGTTAGCATTTTCATAGCATTTTCCATAAAGTATTATTGCAAAAAATCATTTTAAATTTGAATACATGACTAAAGCACAAATATTAAATTAACAATTCACATTGAACTTTTGTTGATAAACTTCAATTGTATCCTTTAATCAAAATTGAATGATAATATAACCACTACCTAATAAATTAAGTATAAGGGGAAAAAAAGCTTATGAATTGTTAAAGTGGACATCATAATCAAAACTTGAAATGGACTAAGCTAAGAAATAATTATCAATCAAATTAAAATTCTCACAGATGACTGAATGGCTAGTAGCTCTTCCTCATTTATTCTCTTCCAGATCCCACCTACCATTAGGTATCCGTTTGCCTCTTCTGTTGGAAATTCATCTTCTTCCATTGGAGATTCATCGTTGAATTCACCAAATTCTTCGGTTTCCCTCATCTTCTTAACAGCTGAATTATCGAGTAGCTGAAGGTCTGAAGGGGCATCTCGCTTGGCACCGTGTTTGATTAATCTCCAATTATCTTTCCTACCTGATACTTGATTTTGCTTTCCGTTATCGATAACTTCAAGAACGTTTTCATTATTGATAACATCAAGAACGGGAAGACAACCAGATGAACCAACAGCACGAGGCAACATGCCAATCGGGCATGGGTTCCATGACTTCGCCACAGTCCATACCGGTGATTCTTCAGTCTGGCAATCTATTTCACTTGACTTTTTATTTCTCACAACCTGTTTAACTAACTCAAGCTTTTTATTTGCTTCCCGTATGGATTCCTCGAAATGAGAAATATTTGTCAAAGTCAATAAAGAGCTTTGATCATCTGCATTGTCAAAAACGTTGGACAAAGCAAGACCGGAGAGCAATTGAACTTTCTTCAACAAAGATATATCATCCATCAGTTCTGCGAGGTGAAGGGCTGAATCTGTAACCTTCTTGTTGCAAAGATGTGATATTAGAAGACATTTACGAACAAGTTCGTGCAAAACAGTCTTTGGCATATTTGCTGCTGCGGAAGGTTTTTTGCAGAAAATTCGAACAAGCCATGCAAACAAAGAAGAAAGATAAGAACTTCGATGAAACTCTTCCCTTGAGTGTGAAATCCCAATACTTGGGTAATCTGCAAAACACCACAATATAAGAACAAAAACAAGAAACTAAGCATAGAAAAGTCCTACAAAAACATTATCATCAGTAGGGCCATACAAAACCCGAGAAAGTGCGTTAAAGGGAGTGTTGTAGGCGGAAAGAATTAGTGCCTACCTTCTCCACACTTAATATCTGCCTGAGTTTCAATCATATGAAGAACTTCCTTAAGGAGGTTCAGAAGTAATTCTGGCTCCTTATTATACAATTTGAGGATGATAGGCTTCCAATCAGCCAAAACATTCTCTATGGCGGGACCAATACAAGCATCATCTACATTCTTTTTGAACTCAGAGGAACTTAAACTTTTCAACAAATAATTCAGCAACACCGACACAATCTCTGAGGAGAAGGAGGAATACAACCGTAGAACAGATTTCAAGATCTTTGTAATCTGTTTCTTGGGTCCTGAAAGCAACACAAGTTATTAGTGATGAATGCCCAGAACATTAATTATTACTGATGATACAATATAACAAAGTTCTTCAGATTAACTTGTTTTTCAGAAAAATAAATAATCCAATATCTTGTTGACCAGCTTTATTTGGTTGCCCAGCTCTAAGAAAACTCAATACTTGAGATATTTTATGAGAATAAAATTAAATGAGGGAAAATGCATAAACCCGGAGGACCAGGAATCCTAAAGAACACCAACTCAAACAAGTAAACCAATCTCTAAGTAGAATAGACCTCTAAGCATGATAGACAAGAAGCTCATGAAAAAGCAACCTGTGGTTTATAATCTGCAAATAGGCATATAAAACAACAGTGTCTTATAAAAGTGGTGAAGTAGAAAACAAGCCTACCCTCTCTTTGGCAAGTAAAACCTCACTATTTTGTCAATAATACACCCCTATGTCTTTCCTTCAACACACATTATGCTAAAGCTTTCCATTATTAAGTTAAATTGAAGTCATCCTTATCAATATGCCATCCATATAAACCATTTGGCTACAGCTGTTGTAATAATTTAACTTTCTTATCTATTCCAATGTGCCATATCCTACACTGACACATACATGCAATTTCTAATCTCTCTTTTTCCAAGTTGAGGGAGAAACAAACAAAGGTAGAGAAGCTGATAATACTTCACCCTGCATTCATTGCTATTGCAAAATGGTATTACTTACCGTCTATGAAGCACGGACTCCGACACGGACATTGGAACATGACACGGACACTCCGACACCGATAATGCAAGAAACATAAGACACTGACACCATTACATATATAATAGTGTTTGACCTTCATCTAACCATCTATATTAAATATGTTAAAAATATTCTAATCAAAATTAATTTCTTTAATCCTTCATTAATAGCATTGCTTCAATACATGTTTAACCCTTTTAGGTGTGTATGAGATTTGTCAAAAAAATGTATAAGGTTTGTTGAAGCAAAGAACAAAAAAACAATTTTTTTAACACTTGTCTTAATTGTTCGACATGTGTCATATGAGTATCAGATACCGATTCAAATAGTGTCAAAACAAAGAAAAAACCATTTTGGGACACATGTTTGACTTTTCTAACACATGTCGTATGGGTGTAATACAAGTATCGGACACCGCAACACGCCTACTCTTAGAGGTGTCCATACAGTTTTTCTTTCCTCTCGTTTAATGTTTTTATTAGGCAGTCCTACTAGACACAATTTGCTTCTCTTTTAGAGGATGCATTACCACATTGCTCTCTCTTTCTCTCTCTTAGACTTCTACACACGTGTATAATGGTATACTGAATAAAGAAGATACACAAGATTTAGTGTATTGAATCTATTGATGATACTTCCAAGACGTGATGTTTGATGGCAACCACCATAAACAAAAGCTTATTAGGCCTAACAGGAAACTCAACTTGATTGACCCCTTTAAAAGTAAGTACTCAACATCAGAATCGTCTAAAGTAGAGAAAACAATGATTTCATAATAGAATTTATACAGTACAAAACTGAGGATTCAATATTCATCTGAAAAAAAGTTTTGATTGAAAATGTAAATTTGTACAGCACATAGAAATAGCAATTTTTATTGGAAAATTGTGAAAACAGTACTAGTAAATATTTATTGAAAAATGTCATTTTCCTGTCAGAAATCATTGAACTGCCTGGAAATAACAATTGGGAAAGACTTGTAAAAAGAAATAGCCTTGAGATGTGTTACGGCATATACCAAAAACTTTCATCCTTGCATTCAATGTGAGGCATGGCCGTCTTCTAAGGTAGAAAGAAATAGGAGAAACAAAAGAAGCTATTACAAAAGATATGTGTTGTAAAAGGTTTTCTTTTTTTTTTGTTAGGTGGTGTTTAAAGCATGGAAGTTATTTTTAACAATGAGGAGCTGGGTCAGAATTTTTTAGTCCGGGATGGAACATGAAAGATGGCCTGGTTAGTTCTAGAAGAAAAATTTTAAAGGCAAAAGGCCAATAACGCGCAACTTAAAGACAGAACTCAGGCTCTAATGTGCAACCGCAACACTAAGTAAACTAGGCAAACAATTTACACACACCAAAATTTCAAATTTTCATTATTTTAGTTTTAAACTGATTGTATGCAGGACAAACAAGACCAGACCAAACCAGATGAGATCTAAGCTACGATGAATCTCTTTAAAGTTTAGAGTGATCTAGAAAAAAAATGTGCTGTAAGAACAGAAAAGTGTGATGACATTGGTTAAGAGTTAAGTTGCAACATAATGAAAAAGGAACACAGCTTACTCACGTTTTCCTTTGGGCAGTGAGGCACTGGACTTGGGACTCCCACTGACTTTCAAGCAGATAGCTAATTCACGAATCCAAGACTTGATTTCCTTTTTGACGTTCGCATTTCCTTCACCTTGAAAAGGAATTGCTTTGCTCTGAGGTTCCCAATAATAAGATTTTAACCAATCAAGCGCCTGAAAATATCAGTAAGACTGGATAAGTTTAGGGTAGTGAGTTGAAAATGCTTTGTACGAAAGGAACAACTGTATAAATTCAGATCTTGGGAAGAAACAGATTATAATTAAATAGGTAAATTCACAAAAGTTGATGATTCTTATGTGTTCTTGTGAAATATAGGTGTATATGCATAATCAGCCCAGTAAAATAAATTATGTAGCTAATGTTCAAAGTCCTGCCTCAAAGTAAGAAATAAATTATTATATTCTAATATCATGGATCTATTAAGAGCTCTACCAATAAAAAGAGTTAAACTTCTTCCAAAAAACTAAGTGTAAACCAACCAATAAGCTTTACGTAGTAAAGATGATAATAATAGACAGGCTAGGTTTCAAATGCCTCTTCCTAACACAACATGCTCAAGTTGGCACATTGAAAATTATAACATTAAAACTATTACTTACCTAGTTCTTAAATACAGTCCTCTAAAACCTAATGGAAGAGGAGTAGATGTTACCAAGGTCCCGCGATATGAAAAAGGGTTTTCATGGTGAAGAGGATATTTTGTAAGGGATATACCACAGCCACCAAGGCCAGAAAATAAGACATCATTCTTTAAAAGGTCGAAAGGCAAAGAACTCTCAGCAAGTAATCTACTCTAAAAGCAGCTTATCAGGTGATAATTACAAACTACCAGACAAAAATAAATTTCACTGTATATACTAGTGTTAAGTTAAGCACAGACCTCGGGAGAGAAAAAAATTCCAAATATTCGCTAAAAGCAGCTTATCAGGTTATAATTACAAACTACTAAATTTCACTATATAAACTCAGTGTTGTGAGAAACAAACATAATATTTCTTAAATACTAACACTGTAATCAAAATCATGGACCACACACACTTGCCAAGAATTTCATACCAAAGAAGTAAATAGATTGTCAATACAGAAGATTGAGCAGGACAAAATGACTCATACCTTAGTGGAGGCACTACGAACAACCTTAAGCGACGGAAGCTCACGATGTGATCCCTCTGAAATAACAGCAATGTGTATAAGAAAAAAAGAAGCATGGGTTTAACATACTGAACAAGTTTCTTTCAGCATTTACAAAGATTGTGATTGCAATTACCACAAGTCAAACAAAACAAAAATAAACGAGATTTATAGGATAATATCTAGTTTAGAGTACCCATTAGCTTACAAGAGCAACTAAAATGAATTTATGGTTCTTCACATACGAAAAAGTCCATACAAAATTACAGATGTTAATGGAGAAATAAAATACGAGACTTTAAGGAAACTATTGATCTGCCAAAGCTAATTTTAACTTATACTAAACGTATTGGTTAAAGAGCTCGTTGTTATTAAAACTCTAAATACTTCTTTTCAGACCTATTATAATTTGATAAAACAGGCCCCCGAGACATTATACTGACACATCATACACCATTTGCCACATCAATTTAATATCTGAGGTGGCAGCATCTAAAACAATTGCATCATGCCTAACCATTCCCTCATTGATCTTATGTAGACTCAATCCTCAAACTAATCTTGACCTTCTAAAATATATATGCATAAGTTTTTTTCTCCAAACATTACGAGTTTTTTTCTCCCTTTATTAACCATCCCACCTCTAAATTTCTATCATCCAACAGCAAAATCGTGAATTCAATCCGAAGTGACGGTGGCAGTGCCTGTTAAGGAGGTGCAAGGGATCTCAATATCTTATTTCTGTGAGTTTCGATGACGACTGGAACTACCTGAAGTTCAACCACAATCAATGGTATTCAACTTGCTTTAAAGTTCAACCACCATCAATGGTATTCACTGCCTAGATTTCTCTTTTTATGCAAGTTATTGGAAATTTCAAAATGACAATAAATAAATGACTTAATAGCTTGTGGTACGTCTGTACCTACCAACTATGAGAGGACGACTACCAACCTATTGAAATAGAAAATGTTATAATCGGTATGAATTTTATTTTATTTTTCTTAAGAACATTTTCTTTTTAAAATTAAGTGCAAGTTATTGCCCACCACCAATAAACTGTGTTCGTCCCTGATAATATTTTCTATTACAGTTATATATACCACTCCTAATGGAAATATATAGCACGGAATGTTGTCTACAAAGTGTAGTTATTTTAGAACCATGGATTTCTATAGTCTATGTTGTCAACATCGTAAATAAAAACTTCACATTATAGTCCAATAATTAATTCACACTATATTCAATTCAAATATACATGGATGCGGAGCTTGAGGTTAATTAAGGCTATTCTGTTCACAATCAATGACAGGAGACCTCTTGGTTTGTGTTTGAGATACAAATGGTTTTGTTGCCTAATTTTATTTAGATAAATGTAATATGTTTGATATAGTTATGGGAGTACTGTATTCTTTTAGGGAATTATACTGGTTTTATATTGACTTTGTAAACTTTTGTCCTAATCTTCGCACACTTTGTGCCTAGATTAATCATTAGTGTTTTTAAATTCATTTTTCCTTTTTCAAAAAAGTTATGATTTTAGTTTGTTAACTAGAGTTAGTTGACAGTTAATAGATTTCAACTTCCTCTGGTCCTGTAAAATATCTATTGTAAGTACATTGTAAATTGAGTTTAATTTTGATAATGAATTTCCCAATTTTATTTTACTCTTCCTCTATATTTCCGCATTCAGTTCTAAACATTTCACTAACATTGAATTCTTATATGCATGTCAGCTATTTTTGGGGATTTTTTTGTTGACATGTATTGGCTGTGACAAAAAATTGTTCATGTTCTCTGTTTGACTTTATTGATAAATTGCTCATAATGTTCTCTGTTTGACTTTGTTGATAATTATTGTCTCCTTTTACAAATTATCACAAAATATCTGAAGCATAATTTGGAGCCGCACAATGTGCGGGCCTTATTCTAGTTAATACTATTTTGACAAATAAATATAAAAAGGCTATAAAAGAATTTACCGTGACGAATATCAATCAGCATGCGTGGAATGCCAATTTCCTCAGCAGCCACAGCTATTGACACCAGTTCTTTCTTCCGCGTTTTCTCAACAGCACCATTCACAAGTCTTTCAAAGAAACACACCACAAAAATGTTAGAAGAGCCATAAACAAAACTACTATAAAAATAATAGAAGAAGCATAATGATAAAGGCAATCAAACCTCACGATTGCCATGCAATACAGATTGGCGAGAACCTCCTCTGAGACAGAACCAGCTCCGTCATTCAACTGATCCTGTCTATTTAAAAAAACGGAACATCAAAAATATTATCTATAGATAATTCACTTCAACCGCAAGATGTGAATGTAGGATAAAGCATACACCAGTACCAAACAAGATAAAACGATACGGTTAAAAGGAAAAGGCCCGACAATACCAGACTACTTAACAACCACACTACCTACAAAAGAAAAGCCCGGCTACTTTAAAACAAAACAGAAACACCAAAAGCTATACCCTACAGAAACAAGGTCAATATAGTGAATCAACATTTGTTGCCCCCACAAGGATGAGGTGAATTACATGAAGGAGTTTAGGGCCTAAGATGGACGAGTGATACTTGATAGCAGGAGTTTGGTTTTTCCTACAAATCTATATGAAGATGTTCTGAAGGGAAATCAAGTTAATTAGGGTAAACACTACTCTAAAGAATAATAGTTTTTTCATCTATAGTCATGTATATCAGGTACCAAAATCTATACTCTTTAGGACTGTGTTACTGAGTCAGTTGAGTTTTCTCTTCTTGTGATGCTTGTGTCCGCAGTCATTTTTTGATCTTCATCAAATGACACATCTCATCCCCAAACATCAACAAACAAAATTTCCGCCTCAGTTTTATCATGATCAAACAGCTCATTTGTCATACAATTTGTCTTGTACCAATACTCTTTTATTCTTGTGCAACCTCTAGTATGAACAACAACTATGTCATGTAACTCACATCATCTAGACAATTACTTTGTCATGTAGCTCCCTTGTGGGGGTAAATCAACGTGGACTCTATTGAAATTCCCCTGGGCAATCATGTCATGTATGTCAAAAATTTCAACCATACTAAAGATATTTAGGACTGTGTTACTGAGTCAGTTGAGTTTTCTCTTCTTGTGATGCTTGTGTCCGCAGTCATTTTTTGATCTTCATCAAATGACACGTCTCATCCCAAACATCAACAAACAAAATTTCCGCCTCAGTTTTATCATGATCAAACAGCTCATTTGTCATACAATTTGTCTTGTACCAATACTCTTTTATACTTGTGCAACCTCTAGTATGAACAACAACTATGTCATGTAACTCACATCATCTAGACAATTACTTTGTCATGCAGCTCCCAATCCCCGATTCTCTTCCTTGGCAATTGACAGACTCACACTGGTCAGTACCTCAAGCTTGCAACTATTGCACTTCCAAGTCCCAGAATACGCACGACCAAAAAACAGTACAAAATATAGTGTTAAGGTTCAGACTTCATGGGAAAGGATAGATCATAACCATTTTTTTAAAGTAGAGTTGACCAAAACAAACCCTCATCATGGTGTCCCGTTTGAGCTTCCCTTAGTCGGAAAAGAACAATGAGGGCAGAGCTTATTTTACAACCTTAAGGGCAGAGCTACTCTTCTCCATGACTGTTGCTCCTTAAGTTTCATCATTATTGTCTTTATTTACTCGCAATTCTTCGAATCAAGGAGGATATATAGAAAGATATTAAGTATCCATGTGGACGAAATTCCTCCACATATCCTCAAAGTTGGTTACACATTACCTTTTCCAAGATAATAACTTGAAGATTTCAACTTCACAAGTTAATTCTGCTCATTGATCTCCTTAAAGTTGAAATCTAATTCCTCTCAAGATAAAATAGTAGCTGCATGTCTCTAACACTAGTTATGTACTCCATCCGTCCCAAATTATAAGATGTTTTGGACATTTCAAGCGAATTAAGAAACATAATCAACATTGTATGGGAGAGAGAAATTATGCCTGACTTTACAGTATTGCTCTTCATTTATTACATATGAAAGAGAAATTTAAAGAATTGGAAGAAAAAATGGTAATAAATGATAGAGGATATATTGGAAAAAATGTCATTAATGTTGCATTGGAATTGTAAAGTGACTTATAATTTGGGACAATTTGTTTTTGGCAAAGTGACTTATAATTTGGGACAGAGGGAGTACAATAAAAGTAATAGAAGCTTTGGTAAAATGTAACAATATGTCAAGGAATCATTAAGCAAAATTTATCATGAAGCTCTCAGAAATATCATACAGTAGAAATCAACCCAAAAAGCACATGATGTTCCTAACCACAAACACCACCCAACTCCAGCAAAACGCGTGGACTGACCAAAAAATACTGCAGATGAAAACTGCCACACTGCCCTTGGAAACAAAACAATGAACCAACAAACAGGTTAACGAGAGACACCCACAGTTTTAATTAGACCACCAAGGAAGCTATCACATCCCACGTCCATTCATCAAAGGGGATAGGATTAGTGACAATTACCTAAAAACCAACACCGGTAGAGGACCTTAATATATTCCACAGTCGTATCGTATCGGAATTAGCCTACAAACTATTGAATACCTAATCATTCCTAGACTTCAAAATAGACCAAATTACCGCATGCCAAATCAAAGAAAGACCTCTACAGACTCTCTTATTCCAATCTAAATTGATTGATTGATTAAAGTGATGCTCAATGTACTTTGGGTCTGTTTGAACTGACTTATTTAAGCTTATCAACCAGCCTAAACACTAGAGAGACTATTTCGAAGAGCTTACAGAAAAAACTTATGGCACTTCATAAACTGTTTTCGGCTTATGCCTGTACTATATAGCAGCCTAACCACTAATGACACTGTTTGAAAACTAGATTATAGTTTACATGCAAATATTTTGACTTTAAATAATAGCTTATACATAAGCACTTATATGACAAGGGCTTAATTAAACTTATTCCTATAACTAAACAATTGAAATTATAGAAAAAGTGATGGAAGTAGTTATGATTACCTAAAAAACGGGTCCATGTGCTGAATTTCAACAATGGAAGCAGTAACATCAATGAGAACCGGCAATGAACCTCGACTTCGCCATGAAGAAATCTGAAATACAAAAACAGTATCAAGGTTACACATTATCTTATGAAATTGCAATGTAAGCATGATAAGCAAAAAAAAAACAGAGGAAACAGTTACTCGTTTAAGAGCAGAGGAGAGAGATTGGTGAGAATCAGAGAAGAGAGCATCTCTAACGAAAAGCCACTCGTTCCAGTTCAACCAAGGAACTAGTTTTCGAGAATGTGATGATTTGGCATCGTCTTCCAAATCGGGGACTTCTTTGAACCCTAACAATGCTGCTTCCATCTGAATGGGGACGGGATGCACACGGGGATAAGTGACGTTTCCGGCGGAGGTGGTTTGACGATGTACCGGAGGGAGGGATAAGCCGTGTAAAATAGTGAAGAGTGGGAGGTTTGAGGTGATACTGCGATGCCTTAGTAACTGATTGCTGCACAAATAGGCGCGTTTGCGGCGGTGCAGAGGGTACCTATTCGCGGCGTGTTTGGTTTACGGTGGCGGCTGATAGGTTAAAGGAGAAGGAAGAAGAATAAAAATTCGCAAAGTGACGTTATGAAATAAAAATAGTGATATTTAAAAAAATAGTAAAATAATATTAGAAAAAAAATCCTTTAAAAAAGATAAATTGTATAGGATTTAAAATTTATTTTAACTGAATGTTTGTTCAAAGATTGATTAAATTGTATAGGATTTAATACTTGATTGATTCTATTGACTCTTCCAAATTATTAATTTCTTCTTATGATGATCAAATATTTAAGGTCAAAATAAGTCAGATCAGCAATCAAATGAATTGTCACACTAACTTTTGATATAAATCTCGTCTAAATAAAATAAAAAAAAAAGTCATATGATCTAGTGATCATTATGTCTCAAATGAAGATTATTCTGATTATATGGTCAGTGTAACAAAATTAAATTAAATTAATCATTTAGTATAAGATTTGAAGTTGATATCATCATGTTGTTACCCCTCAAAAGATCAAGTGATTATCCGCGTATGACTTTCCTCTTGTTCTTTCTGACAAGTAAGCTTATTCTAGAAGATAATCAGAGTTTTGTCGTCTTTAGTCTCAAAATCAATATCTTTATCTCGCAAATTTGGTTAAGTATATCTACATTTATGACTACAAAATAGTTTGTATTAGGGTAATTTTATTGAGCCATAAAAGACAGTCCATGACAAAAAGAGAATTAAGTGCAACAAGGTTGCCTGAGTTGGGTCTGGCCGCCCGAACTGGTATCCATGGCCCATTTCATTTAACATAAGTGGTACGCACATAAATATAAGAGAGACGGACAAATGCGACATGGGGGAGAAATTGCTCTCCTTATAATGGAGGAAGAACTGGTTTTTCACTACTTCATTATCATGTACATGAAGCCTCTTTTATATATATATATATATATATATATATATATATATATATATATATAATATATATATATATATAGGGTATGGACGAGGGATTGCCCACAAATGCTAGAGAAAAATACATAGTTTATCACAACCACCACATGAGCATATTCTTGTTCTCTTTCTATAGTACTTTTAGCGAATATAATTTACGTCCATCGTGGGGTCAAATAGAACTCTCTTGGACCTCAAGTTCAATCTGAGTAAAGTTGCCACCTATTGCGACAATGATGAGGCTCATATTAGCGACGATAAATGTGAAAAGTGTGATGATTGAGAAAGATAATCTCGTCCTACTCGTGACCGAGGTAGGCACCAAGTCACTCTCCAAATCCCCATCGCCATTGAAACAAAATAAAATTCATTTTCGACCCAAAAATAATGGGAAAGAAAAACTCATTTTAGTTTTAAGGGAAGAGAGAAGGACATTTTCGGCATAGGTGGTCTAACGATAAGTCGTGTGCAAATGGGAGGTTTAAGGAGATGTTGTGATGTTAAGGAGCTAATTGCGACCCAAATAGATGCGTTTGTGGCGGTGCAAATGGTACCTATTTGTGGTATGTTTGGTTTATGATGGCGGTTGATAGGTTAAAGGAAAAAGAAAAAGTATCAAATTTTGCAAAGTGACGTAATGAAATAAAAATAATATTTAAAATAGTAAAATAATATTAGAAAAAAAATTCTTTAAAGAAGATATGAGTTTAATGGAGATGCATGTAAAACGTTTTATATTATCATTCAATAGAAATATATTATCATGCCATGTCATATAAGTAATTTAAAAATTTCAGTATGATCTGTCGCGATACATGGTCGTCATCCTTTTTCCCCAAAAATATATTGTATAGAAGTGAAATAGGGAGAAGAAGGGAAAAAAATAATAATAAATAAAACTTAAACTAAATAACCGTAGAAGATAAATTAGATATTTAATCTATAGTTTTTTACTTTGTGGTCATTCCTGCGGACATTCTCATGTCGTTCATTCTTTTTACCATGGGTATCATTTCTCAAGGTTAGGAAAGAGGGAATAAAATATTGATATCATGCTTAGTGAAAAAATCAAAATACTCTCATATTCTGGAGATGTATTTTCATACGCATCCAAAAAAACACAAATCACATTTATTTTTTACAACACCCCAAATAACAGTTTGCTTGATTCAAGAACACAGATGCAGATTGAGGCATATTGAATTTAAAACTAAAATTGATAACTTAAAAGATGAAATGTTATTTAAATAATCAAACATTACATAGATGAAACATATCAGTGTCGAAATGGACGTTCCATCATCCTAACAATATCTTTGACATATCTCTCTATGTTGGCATCTAGCTCGATCAAAAATTTATTTTCATAAGGGAAAGATGTATTCCACATAGCCCTTACACCTACAATATTTTTGAGCTCGAAGTTGTTTAACTTAATGTTCCCTTCGTTGTCATATTAGGGTGAACGGTACTCGAGCTTCACAATATTTTTATTGTCATCGTATGGTAGGAGTTCTTCCAGTATGAATTTAAGATCATCAAGAGGCGTATACTCAGTGAACTTGAATGCAATCGATGGTTCCTCCATGTTAAAGTATACATATATTGTATTCTACATGATATTCTTTCTGATGTAATGTAATGGTGTAAAACAATGAAATGGAAGTTCATATTTATACAAGTTATAGGCTAATTTGAACCTCAAAATTTCTATCATGTACTAGGAAATGTTTTGGAGATGCATCTTCGGAACTACCATATTTGTATTTTTTTTTAAATAGTTTTAGTGTGTCCAGAGGTGCATCTCACACTGCAGCAATACAGAACAGTGAGAAGCATAACCTTTTTTGGACAGAAAAAAAATTGAAATTTTTGGGAAACTAAAACATGTGCAAATTTATTTGAAAATGTATATATTTGATGTCATCAATATTAATATGATATTACATACATTCACTAAAATGAACTAAAACAAATAGTGCAAAAGGCAAAGGGAGTGGAGGAAACTTCTATGTGAACTAAAACAAATATGATATTACATATATACACACTTGTCTAGGATTTGGAAGAGGGATAATCCACAGATTCCAGAGAAAAATCTAGAGTCTCTCATAATCACTACATGAGTACTCTCTCTCTCTCTCTCTCTCTCTCTCTCTCTCTCTCTCTCTCTCTCTCTCTCTCTCTCTCTCTCTCTCTCTCTCTCTCTCTCTCTCTCTCTCTCTCTCTCTCTCAGTGAGTACATGGTTATATTTTCATATTTGAAAATGTCATAAGTAATTAAGACATTGAAGGTGAAGTGGTTTATCTACTAAAGCATGCAATGAAGTATAAGAAAGTTTAGTTTGTTAAATCAATTTCAAATGATTTATTTCAAGGTCATCTAAATGTTAGGAATTTTCATACCAACCAGATTAAATGCAATATGTGCATGATGATTGGATCATTGTCAAAATTCTCTACTGGAAGGCTAAAAACTGGGCAAGAGCAGATGAGACTGACTTGTTCCTAATGTGGGTTGTACTCACTAGACCAAATTCAACGGGGTAAAATTCATTATCGATTAGATCATGATTTTCAAGGATAATCAAAATCGTCATGTCTTTCACACATATTTGATCCAAATCATTCTCTAAAGAAATGGCATTACATTTGCAGAGTCTGAGCTTCTCGAGTTGTTGAAGTTGTTTGGTGGCTTGGCAGTGAAGCAAATGTGTTTCTTTCTGAAAAAGGACAATGAGTATTATTATTAGGACAAGATATGAATAACCTATGAAGATAAGTTTATTCCTGCTCTCGAAGCCCCTAAAGGATTTGTTCCTTGGGAGGCGACTCCTAAGTCGTTGGTTGTTGTTATTGGTATTGTCGATGATATGCTGCCATCCACGGTCAAGGCCTACATTTATGGTTGTTTTGATCAGATTATTGTTAATTGATGACTCAGAAACATATCATATCTTTGACTTGATTTGCATGTATTTTAGTATCGTTTTTATGTCCTTTTATAGTACTATGTCTATTGTGTGTGTGTGTGTTTCAGGTGCTTAATGGTCGGAAGTCTTCGCGCGACGGAACGGAAAAAATAGGAAAAATGAGAAGAATAACCAAGTTTTTTGCTGCCATGATGGCATGCCCCAACTGCATGACGGTCGTCACCATCTTGTGGTAGAACTTATTTGGCACGAGCTTGTTTGGATTGTTGATTGGTGGGCTGGAGTTAAGATTCAAGTATTTGCAGATCTTGAAACCTTTCGTTTAATGGGTAAAGAGCATGCTCTTGTCATATCCAATCACAAAAGTGATATCGGTTGGCTTGTTGGATGGACTATAGATGAGCGTTCAGGTTGTCTTGGTAGCATCCTTGCTGGGATGAAGAAATCGGCAAAGTTTCTGCCAATCATTGGTTGGTCAATGTGGTTTTCTGAATATCTTTTCTTGGAAAGAAATTGGGCCAATGATGAAAGCACATTAAAGTTAGGCCTACAGGAACTGAGGGATTTCCCTCTTCCCTTTTGGTTGGCTCTCTTTATAGAAGGAACTCGCTTTACACATGCCAAACTATCAGCCGCTCAGGAATATGCAATCTCAACAGGATTGCCTGTTCCCATAAACGTTTTGATTCCAAGAACTAAGGGGTTTGTTTCAGCAGTAAGTCATATGCGCACATTTGTTTCGGCTGTTTATGACGTAACAGTGGTAATTCCTAAGAGTTCACATTCTCCTACAATTCTAAGACTCCTCCAGGGGCAACCTTTAGTGGTGCATGTGCATGTTAAGCGGCATTTGATGAAGGATTTTCCAGAAGCAGATGAAGACGTTGCTTAATGGTGTCAAGACATATTCGTGGCGAAGGATGATTTATTAGACAAACATATAGCTGAAGACAAATTCAGTGATCATGAGCCGCGGGATCTCGGTCGACCAATAAAGTCTCTTCTGGTTTATATAACATGGGTTTTCGTGGTTGTTGTGGGGACTATTAAGATGCTTCAATGGTCTTCACTACTATCCTCTTGGAAGGGTGTTGCATTTACACTATTTAGTTTGGAAATTGTGATTGCACTCATGATCATGTTCATACAATATAAGCGTTCAAACCCTGCCAAAGTATGGCCTTCGAATCCCAGAAGTAGAGAAGAATTGCAGAGTAGTGATGACAAATAAGAGTCAATTCAGAACCAAAGAACTGGAATCCTCAGTTGTTAACCTTCAAACCAAGAATTGACACAACTATGAACTAAATTCGCTCAACTCTAACCAACGAACTTCAACCCAATCGTAACTGCAAAACACATCTAACAATCCTCTAACCTCCTAACTTCTTCCAACAGAATCATGATCTTCAATCTGCTCCTGCATAATTTGACACACCTTTTGAACCACCTCCAATCTAAACCATCCAACAACAATAGTTAAGAAATCAGCAAGAAAACAACCTAACAGATATGCACCAACAAGCCGTCGGGAAATGATGTATCAAGGTTACCGCAATAGCAGTTTGGAACTGACTTCCGACTAAATTGCTTCGGCCAAACTTTCTAACCAAAACCTGCAATGTACAAAAACAATTTTAGACATTCACATTTCAAAAGAGCAAAACCATATAAAAGTCTTTCCTAACAAAACTAACAAGGAGTTTTCTCTACCCCTCAACTCTAACAGCTCATAACAACCCTAAGTGTAACAGAAAGGAAACAAAAGGGAAACATATGGATAATGGAAAACCACCTGCAACATCGCAGCCAGCGGTACAACCATCCTGCAACATGATCAACAATCCAACAAGTCAAGACAAATACCCTTTGTCTCCATCAGCAGGGCAAGGGAAATTGAGGGCAGCATTTTTCATGACTGTAATTGGCATTACAATGAAACTCAGAACCAAAGCTAACAATTGACTAACAAATTAACTTCAATTGAGCAAATGTCACAATAGATAAACCAAGCATTCACTAACAGGGATTGTAATACCCCAAAATTTACCCTTCTTTTTTCCTGGAAGCATGGGATTATGTTTTACACTTCATTAACATCATATTAGGTCATACTCATTGCATACTGCATTAGTGACATGAAGATCAGGTTTTGATTGATCACTCCTTAATAGAAGGAGCCCATACAAAGAAAGATTGAGAATTGGACTTCATTTTCTAAGTATACAAGTCTCAAGGGTCTCAAGGGGGTCTAAGTATCTTATTATGGTCCTCAGTTCATCAGTGAAGGATTCAAAGCTATCAGAGTGTTCATCTGGATTTAATCAGAAATTAGGGTTTCATGGCTACCTGCAACAGGCATTGTTTGGTTGGAAGTAGAGGAGCTCATCCATGTCATGATTAGAGAGGCATCTTGGCCTAGGAAGATTCAGAATTATCTCAGAAAGATCCATTGGCAATCAGTGCAATCAGTTCCTGATCATTTTGCCCTAAAACTAGGGTTTGGTATAAAATCAGTTTATTTCTGATTCTTTTGGTGAAACTATTTTCCATGGCCCTCCATATGTCCACAAGGGTCTACATACAAAAAAAATCAGCTCTTTATTTGAGCTAGAAGTGCTTCAATTGATCAATGGAATCGGGAATCAGACAGTTTGGGAAAAGTCAACTATGGGTCTAGAAAAGTCAACTCCTGACATTTTGAGAGTGGGATCTCAAAATCCATGCCTAGGGGATCCTACATGTGAAATTTGATCAAGGTTGGATCATGGATTCATCATTTAATCAGGAATTGGAAAAGTTACTTAATTTGGAAATGGTTGACTTTCCATTTAGGGCAAGTTTTCATGATCGTTGCACTCACTTTAAACCCATTTTGCATCAAGATAAAAGCTCCATTTGAAAATTTCTCCAACATGAACGTTGTTCCTATTGTTCCAAGCTTTCTAGAGATATAAAGTTTTCTCCATTTGGATTAGAATGGAGAAAGTTATGCTTAGTCAAAGTGAGACATTTTTTTAGGACACTTAGAAAAATTTCTAAGTCCAAAATCTTCAAAATTTGTCAAGACTTCTTGGCCAGTTTTCTTGCACTTCAAGGCATTATTTGAAAATACTTTATTCACAACAATTTTACCTTGCCATGTCCTCTTTCACATCCTTTTGGAATCATCTCATTTGGATCCATGGTTTGAGAGATACATTCATTTAAAGTGGGCACCATGACTTGATTTTCTAGGCAGATTTTGGGCCTGGCTGGCCCAATCAGATTTTCTAAGCATGCTGCACAAACCTGACACGTTTTTTTACCTCTTTTGGCCATGCATTGGACATCTATTCACTTAAGTTTGGCCCAAAATAACAACATTTTACACCTTACTTCACACTTTTATTCTTATGGATAAATCACTTATTAAAAAGCCCATGAGAACACATAATCCACCCTATTTAAGAAGCTGAAACCCTAACCCTAAAGGAGCATTGGAATTTCGTGGCATGGAAGCAAAGCTTCATCACATATCAGATTCCATTCCACTTCTATTTTCCATTAGGTAATCATCTCTTCCATAGCCATGTTTTGATATATCTACGCTTGCTTACCATGTTCATCACCATTAATCCTTCCATTTTCATATTTATTTTTCTTATTTAAAATATTTTCTTCATCCATAAAATTACCCAAAAATATTTTTCACTTTTCTTAACGTTTTATTTAATTTTATATAATTTTTATTTTTGTATTTTTTTAATATTAATATTTTATTTTAATTATTTATTCTAACTGGTCCATTTTAACACACTTTTTTATTGATTTTATTTTTATGACTTAAAATTATTGTTAGCTTTTGATTCTTGGGATGAAGGTTGACCACTGTCTCATGGTCAACCTGACCTTTTCTTGGAATTTTATTTCACATTTTCAATTTATTTTGGATTTATTTTTGACCTAGTTTGGTTGGTGGACTTTTAATTTGACTTCTGTTTTATTTTAATTAATTTACGTACCAATTTTCGTTATTTTTAAAATATTTTTGGGGGATGATGATATCCTGACCCCACCTCATTTAGTTTAATTTTTCATAATTTTCTTGATTAATTTGCTATTTATTTGTTATTTTTTAAGTTGACTTGAATTTTTGGTTGACTTCTTTATGATCGATGTTTGACTTAGGGATTGCTTATGGCAATTGAAGAGATCTTTTGATCCTCCCTTGTTCATCTCATATGCAATGTATTAGACGCCTTTTACCTTGATTTTATTTGGTCCTTACCTCATTTCCTGATTAAATTATTCAGTGGACCCTTCGTATGTATATTTTCATCTGTTTGATTCATCTGTTATCTTTTATACTTGTTTCTCTCATTCATACTTTTTATTGCTTGATTATTTAACATGTTCATACTCCCATGCATTGTTTAAATGATCCATTACTTGATTCTTTAGTTTGATTATATATTGTTTATTTATCTGATTTGATTGATAACTGTTGCCTACTTGTATGATGTATGAGGCATATATTCTTATTGTTTGTTTGCCATGAACAATCCCCATTCATAACAAATGTACCCCTCTCCCATAAAGTGTATAATATTTATTTCTTTATTTCTTTATTTCTTTAGTCACCTGTTAATACAAGAATTAAAACGAACATCCGATAACCATTTCAAAATAAGATCAAAAGCTCGATCCAACGTCGAGTAATCATTTTCAAAACTTAACAGAACCAACACGCATTCATCCATCCTCTTGTAAGTCGATTGCCTCAGGCATCGCTATCTACCTATAAGTCGATTGCCTCCGGCATCGCCATCTACCCTTATCTGTAACTCCTCTACGTGCTCCATTCATCGACTCTTGTTCCGTTTAGGTAGCACCCATTAGGTAGAACCCTTTGTATGATAACATAGGTAGAATTCCCTTATTCTTTGCATGCTAACATTAGGTAGATGTTCCCCTTTGTAAATCCTAACACATAGGTCCATATTGCATGACAACTCTAGAGCAGAGATTCCCCACTTTTAGACCTTCCGTGCGTCTCCGATCTTGTGGCATGTCAGTCCGTTCTATTGCAAAGAGGTAACTGCCTAAGACTCGATTCAGCGAGTTGCGACACCTACTGCTAGGACATTGAACACACTGCCCACCCTCCTTTGACACAGCTGATGTCCTCTTTTATAAGTCCATGTTCAGATGGCAATCCTTAACCCCTAGTTAGCCAAACTACGTTTTGCTCTGATTCTCATTCCAGATGAGATACGTAGGCATAAGACGCGACGTCTTAGCGAGCACACTTTTCTTTAACCCATAGGTAGCCGAGCTACGAAGACTCTGATTCTCATACTCAGATGAGATACGTAGGTAGTGGATGCGACATCCTTGCGAGTCATTTTCTTTTAACCTTCCTTTTAGTAAATAGTACTTTAGATATACCTACACCCTTTAGACTAGAACAACACTTATGAAAAGGGCTCCCTAGGAGTACCTAGGATGTTTTGGGTGCTTAAAACCTTCCCATTGCATAACCAACCCCCTTACCCAAATCTCTGACATTTTTACTAGTTTTTGATTCGATAAAACTTTTAGGTTTTTGTTCGCTTTCTAACCATTCCTTTGGATAAATAGAAGTGCGGTGGCGACTCGACTTGTATGGTTTACCTTGGATTTAGTCAATATCTCTAATGGTAACGAATACCCCGCTACAGAAAAGTGGCGACTCTGCTGGGGACTATCATTTGCTTAGTGGGTTTTGCCTACTTCTCATATTTGTTGTATTGTATGGTATATTGCTTTGTGACATATTTTTGTGCAATTTGGGATTACTGTATTGTATGTAATGATTGAATTGTTTGAATATTAATTCCTTGTATGCTTGGTGATCTTCGTGAGATGAGTTCTATACCCGAACTCGAGTGCACTTAGGATAGGAGAATGGCATAGTCTTGTTGACTTATGTGGAGTTATTCCTTAGCAAGTTGACTTGCAAGCCCATTCACTTGGTGGAGGTTATGTTGGGATCAATAATGTCACACGAGTAGACGTGGTTAGGCATTACTCTTTCCAATATATGCCTTAGAAGCCAAGGGCCTTAGTTTACCACGCCCATCTTGGCCTATTTTTAGGACGTAGTGCGAAGATCATTCAAGTGTAAGATTTGATACGATTGTTACGCGATACTACACTCATAAGAGTCTCTCTTGAGAATATTTTTGGAATACGAGTAGTCGTTTATCCGATAATATCCGAAAGATGGGATGATGACTATGGGAACCTCTTGTAGGACATGATTGTCAGGTTTAACCATAGTACACTTCCTTTGGGTGGTTCTTAACCAAGACTCCATGCTCGCGACTCGCAACAAACCCTTGATTCGTGGTTGATCCGTTCTTGTGTATCCTTAATATCAATGGAACCTGGGTGTTGATAAGGTGTAAACCATAATCCACCAAAATGGATGATTGATATTAAGGATGACTTGATCCATCCCATGACCTTTGTGTGGTGTGATTTGCTTGATCCTTGAGTGTGATTGTTGCATCCATGCATTCATACACATCCATATCATCAACAATGAGAAAATTTTCAAGGAACTTAAGAGGTCTATTTGCAAATTTTCAAACATGGATAAGCAAAGAAGGAATACAAAGAAGTACAGTTTCAGACAGCCCGACTTGAAAGAGTTAAGGAGTTTGACATCCTATGTATTAAATCCCTTGGAATTCAAGGCTCATCATGGGAAGCTTCTGTCTATTCTGGCTACTCAAGTAGATGAAGGTCTAATGAGTGTGTTGGTGCAGTTCTATGATCCCTTGTACCGTTGCTTCACTTTTCCGAATTTCCAGCTTTTGCCCACGCTTGAGGAGTATGCCTATCTTGTGGGCATACCTATCCTAGACCAGTTGTCGTTCAGTGGCTTGGAGAGAGTTCCTTCTTCTCAAGAGATTGTTGATCTGTTGCGTATAGATGAATCTATTATTGGTGCTCATATGACTACCAAAGGTGGAATTCAAGGTCTCCCGTCTGATTTCCTCATTGATCAAGCTACTATGTTTAGGAAGGCCATGAGTGAGGACGCCTTTGAGGCCATATTTGTACTTCTCATCTATGGGCTAGTGTTATTCCCCAACATCGACAAGTTTGTGGATGTGAACGCCATTAGGATTTTCTCTACTCTTAATCTCGTTCCTACTCTGTTGGGTGACACTTATTTCTCTTTGCATCTGAGGAATGTAAAGGGCGGTGGTACCATTGTGTGCTATTTGCCTCTGTTGTACAAGTGGTTTATTTCACACTTGCCTCAGATGCTCGCCTTCAAGGAGAACAAAGGATGTCTACGGTGGTCCACGAGACTTATGTCTCTCACTAATGATGATATCTTTTGGTACAACCGTGTATATGATGGTGTGCAGATTATCGACTCTTATGGTGAATTCTCCAATGTACCTCTTCTTGGTGCATGCGGTGGAATTAACTACAACCCTATTTTGGCACGTCGTCAGCTTGGGTTCCCCCTAAAGGATAAACCCAATAACATTCTATTAGAGGGTGTGTTCTTTCAGGAGGGTAAAGATCCCCAAGGCTTGAAGGGCAGGATGGTCCGCGCTTGGCGCAAGATCCATAAGAAAGGAAGGAATGAGCTAGGACCGAAGAACTGTTTCGCTTTGGAACCCTATACCTCTTGGGTTAGGAGGAGAGCTTCCGAGTACCTCATGCCTTATGAGTATCCAAGACCCACACCTTTGGTTGTGGCTGGGCCTTTAACCCTCCCTAGCCAAGGAGTAGAGGAGTTGAGAGACGAAGACCGTTCGCGTGCTTGGATCCGTGAACGAGAGGAGTTGCTTCAGCAGATCAGAGAGAAGGATGCTTTGATAGAGTTCCTTGAGCACCAGGTTATTGATGATCCTGATGACGCATTGACTTCTCTACTTCCTCAGTCTTCCAAGTTTTGGAAGAGGAAGTATGATCGACTCGCCAAAGAGAAGGCAGATATGGAGGCAGCCTATGAGAGGGAGGTGAAGAGGCTTCGTGTAACTTATCTTCCGGTCTCGAGGGCTTTGGACGATTGCTTCTAGGGATCCATAGGATGTTCATTTTACTTCTCTCTTGTATTGCATTTGGTTACCAAGACTGCACTTCTTTGGCGTAAAAACATTTCCAAATATTAATTGACGTGATATTTCCGTATGTGATAAACGTTTAATATTTCCAAAATTTGCAAATAAGACTCTAAAGTTCCTCTGATATAAAAATTAAATCATAAGCATTGCATGCATCATGTTTATCTATTCCTAGGGGTTTATATCTTCTTCTTGATTCTAGTCGGGGTTTTCTTACACTGTTTATCTAATGTGAGACTGGAATCAAGGGGTAGAATACCCTTTGAAATTGATAAACATGTCATTGCATTTGCATATTCATTAGCATGTCTTGCATAACAGGTACCGCCGCAGTGTTCTCATCTTGTTTGGTATTCCATTATTAGGATAGCTGACTCAGGCATTCACCGATATGGTACCCGAAGGAATCGACAGAGAGCAATGGAAGGTTTACAAGCAGAGCTCGCTGAGATGAGGATTCGCATGAATCAGTTCATGAAAGTGGTCCAAGGAATGGCTCAGGGACAACGGGAGATTAGATTGTTGGTACAGGGGAATCCCCCTACTACTCAACCGGAGGTTGTGGCTGATCCTCCCGCTGGAGAGGCTAATGGACCCAATGGACCGGGGTCTATCCCAATCCCACATGGCAACCTTGGTCAACAACCCATCCATGATGATCAGGAGGATCAATTCCCCCTGCTTCAGGAGGACTTTGGCATGGGCCATGGTATGGACCCTATGTTTCGGAGACTGGAAGAGAGGTTGAAAGCTGTGGAAGGGCAGAATGCTCTTGGTGTGGGTGTTGCTGACTTGGGGCTGGTCCCAGGCGTGAGAGTTCCGCAAAAATTCAAAGTCCCCGTGTTTGATAAATATAATGGCAACTCTTTCCCGAAGACTCACGTGCAAGCTTACTTCCGCAAGATGATCGCGTATTCTGATGATGAGAAGCTGCTTATGTACTTCTTCCAAGACAGCCTAGCTAGGGCATCCTTGGAGTGGTATGTGAGGCTGGACAGAGCCCATATTCGCTGCTGGAGAGACTTGGCTAAGGCCTTTGTGAAGCAATATCAGTACAATGCGAATATGGCACCTGACAGGACTCAGCTCCAAAATCTGTCCCTCAAGAGCAATGAGTGCTTCAAAGAGTATGCTCAACGCTGGAGAGAGTTGGCTTCCCGTGTTCAGCCTCCGATGTTGGAAAAAGAGATGGCCAACATGTTTATGAACACACTGCCTGGATCTTATTTAGAGCGTCTGGTGGGTTGCAACGCCTCGAATTTTGCTGATGTAGTCTCTACCGGTGAAAGGGTGGAGAACTACTTGAAGACATGTAAGATCCAAAATGGGGTTGGATCATCTTCGGGGTCAAAGAAGTCGTTCTTAGGAGGACAGAAGAGGAGAGAAGGGGATGCAAATGCCATATCTTCTTATCAGAACAGAGGTAACCGAAGGAGCAATTTTCAGAATTACCATCAGCAACCTTATGTCGCAGCTATGACCATTCCGGCTGCAGCACCAGTGTAACAACAACAACCACAACGCCAACAAAATCAATACCAACAACAACAGGGTAACAGACCTGCTTATCAACAGAGACAGAGGATGATGGATAGGCGTTTCGACACTCTTCTGATGTCGTATGCCCAGTTGCTTCCCAACCTTTAACATTTGCAACTTGTGCAGTTACGCACTTTGGCTCCTCTCGTTGGCAGGCTTCCAGTGGGTTATGATGCCAATGCTAGGTGTAATTTCCACTCTGGGGCACTTGGCCACACTATTGAGAAATGCAAAGCTTTTAAGCACGTAGTTCAGGACCTTATTGATTCAAAGGCCATTAACTTTGCGCTGGCTCCTAATGTTGTCAACAATCCTATGCCGCAGCATGGTAGAGCAAATGTTAACATGGTTGAAGGAGAAGTCAAACTAGTCAAGGAGGTGTTGAAGCTGAAGACTCTGCTGTTAGAAATCAAAGAATACTTGCTAAAGGCAGATGTTTTCCCCGGCTGTGGGAGCGGTTGTTTGGGTTGTGTTACACAGAGTGGGGGTTGTGTGAAGCTGCAGCAGGGTATCCAGGCCTTGCTTGACGATGGTATCCTCCAAGCTGAAGACTTATCTGCCCAAAGGTTTGTTGAAGGGGTTGTTGAAGGGGTTGTTGAGAATGCAGATGTTGATCCTCTCTTTCCTGAAGATGCTGAAGAATTTATAAATGTTGTTCCTGGTGATTTTGTAATTCCCAATGATGTAATTAATTTCTCTGATGCTGTTGCTAATATTCCAAACATGGTGTTTGATTCTGATGTACTTGCTGAACTTGATTCCGATGTTTCAGATGTTTGTACTTCAATAAATAAGATTTCTAAGTATGATTGTGACGTTGCCACTATCATAATTTTCTACCCGACCGCTCAGATCAGTGCGCCAGTAGCGCAACCGGTGCCACTAGTGCGACCGCACCAATCCACTATGACCATCACGACCCCTGGTCCTTTACCTTTCACCAGCGAAAGGGCCATTCCTTGGCATTACGGGGGGAGTGTGTACACGCATGATCATGGAGTGGAGCAGCCACTGAAAGTAAAAGAGGTGTAGGATCAGAAGTCTGGATCTGGAGTTGAGTTAAAAGATCCCGCAGTGGACAATGTTGGTGGAATCGGGCGATTCACCAGAAGTGGTAGACTGTTCTCACCACCGGTTACCCAACCTGATAGCGCTGACGCCGCGGCGAAGGCCAAAGGCAAGCAAGTTGCGAATGAGGGTACTTCTGCACCATAGGTTGGCTCAGAACCTGCTTTCGCGAAAGATGTGGACGAGCTCTTGAGAATCATAAAGAAAAGCGACTACAAGGTAGTCGATCAGTTGATTCAGACGCCGTCCAACATATCTATTCTCTTACTCCTGTTGTGTTCGAAGGCACACAGGGAGGCACTCCTGAAGGTCCTTAATGCTGCATATGTGCCTTAGGAGATCTTAGTGAACCAATTAGAAGGGATCGTTGCAAATGTTCATATAAGCAATGGGTTGGGTTTTACTGATTCTGACTTGACGCCATCTGGACGCGATCATAACAAGGCTTTGCACATCTTGATGGAGTGTAAAGACACTGTGCTATCCCATGTTCTGGTGGATACATGTTCCTCTCTCAATGTGCTACCCAAGAGAGCCCTGTCAAGGTTAGATGTAGAAGGTTTGATCTTGAAGCCTTCCGATCTTATGGTGAGAGCCTTCGATGGTTCTAAGAGGTCGGTGTTCGGTGAGGTAGAATTGCCAATTCAGATTGGATTACAAACCTTCAACACCGTCTTCTATGCGATGGATATCAGTCCTTCGTATAGTTGCTTGCTGGGTCGTCCTTGGATCCATAATGTTGGGGCAGTCTCCTCGACCTTGCATCAGAAGATCAAGTTCCCGGTCAACGGAAGAATTATCACTGTGTGTGGTGAGGAGGATATTCTGGTCAGTAACCTGTCTACATTCAAGTATGTAGAGGTAGAAGGTGAGATTCATGAGACCCTGTGTCAGGCCTTTGAGGCAGTTCAAGTCAAGGATGCAACTCCAGTGGAAGAGGTTGAAGCATGTGCCTCTTTGTCTTCCTTCAAGCAGGCACATGCCTTGGTAAATTTAGGTGTTGCTCCCGGTTGGGGACGTCTGATGGATTTACTTGTAAAGGAAGACAAGTTTGGGATTGGGTATCAGCCGACATTGACTTCTACAACTTCAACGCCTCAGACTTGTCAGGGGCCGATTACTTTCTCCGGTGCTGGCATCATTCAGTACGGCCAGGTCTCTGCAATCAACAAAGAAGACGGGGATAGTGATTGCGACATTAACAACTGGGTGCGTCCAAGGGTCCCGGGTGAAGTTCTCCGCAACTGGTCTTCTGAAGAGATTATCCAAGTCACTCTTCTTGAAGAGTAATTTTCTTTGTTTATTCATGCATATCCAAGTCTTACGTTCCGCCCAGGGCGTAATGACTCATTGTAAGGCTCATCTATGTGAATACCTGCATTTTTTATCATAAATAAAGGACGTCTTTTTGCATTCAAATATTTTGTTCACTGTCTTTCTATTTTTGCACTTTTCAAAAATCAAAAATATAAAAAAAAAATTATACATTTGGCAATGTTTTGTTTAGTTTCCACTTCTTGTTCACACTCATAAGCACATACCATCACTCATGCAGATGCACGTCACCGGATCCTATTGATAACAGTTCTGCTATGACTCGCTTCGACTTTGAAAATCCAATCTTTCAAGCTGAAGAAGAGGGTGATGAAGACTGTGAACTCCCTGAAGAACTTGCCAGGTTATTAAAACAGGAGGAAAGGGTCATTCAACCGCATCAAGAGTCTGTTGAAGTGATTAATCTTGGCATCAAGGACGCCAAGAGAGAAATCAAGATAGGGGCTGCTTTGGAAGATAATGTGAAGAAGGGGCTGATTGAATTGCTGCAAGAGTATGTTGACATCTTCGCTTGGTCTTATCAGGACATGCCAGGGCTTGACACAGACATTGTGGTACACCGTTTGCCTCTCAAAGAGGATTGTCCTCCGGTCAAGCAGAAGCTCAGAAGAACAAGACCAGAGATGGCTGTCAAGATAAAGGAAGAAGTGCAAAAACAGTTGGATGCAGGGTTTCTAGCGGTTACAAATTATCCGCCATGGATTGCAAATATCGTTCCAGTACCTAAAAAGGATGGAAAGGTACGGATGTGTGTTGACTACCGGGATATGAACAAAGCTAGTCCTAAAGATGATTTCCCATTACCTCACATCGATGTTTTGGTGGATAACACGGCTCAGTTCTCTGTATTCTCCTTCATGGATGGCTTTTCTGGCTATAATCAAATTAAGATGGCACCAGAAGACATGGAGAAGACAACTTTCATAACCCCATGGGGCACCTTCTGCTACAAGGTGATGTCGTTTGATCTAAAAAATGTTGGGGCAACATATCAACGAGCTATGGTAACTCTTTTCCATGATATGATTCATCATGAAATCGAGGTTTACATTGATGATATGATTGCCAAATCTCAGACGGAAGAAGAACATCTGGTGAATTTGCAGAAACTGTTTGAGCGTTTGAGGAAATTCAAGCTGAGGCTTAATCCGAACAAGTGTACTTTCGGGGTGAGATCTGGAAAACTGCTGGATTTTATTGTTAGTGAAAAAGGGATTGAGGTGGATCCGGCCAAAGTGAAAGCGATACAAGAAATGCCTGAGCCAAGAACAGAAAAACAAGTCCGTGGGTTCTTAGGGAGGTTGAACTACATTGCAAGGTTCATCTCTCACCTAACAGCCACGTGTGAGCCAATATTCAAGTTGTTAAGAAAACATCAGGCTATCAGGTGGAATGATGATTGCCAAAGGGCTTTCGAAAAAATAAAAGAGTATTTGCAGAATCCTCCTATCCTTATACCTCCAGTCTCAGGGAGACCGCTGATTATGTATTTGACAGTACTTGATAATTCCATGGGTTGTGTTCTTGGTCAACACGACGAGACAGGTAGGAAAGAGCATGCCATCTACTACCTGAGTAAAAAATTCACAGATTGCGAGTCGAGATACTCAATGCTTGAAAAGACATGTTGTGCACTTGTATGGGATGCTAAGCGATTGAGACAATACATGCTGACTCACACAACCTTACTGATCTCCAAAATGGATCCAGTCAAGTATATATTTGAGAAGCCAGCTCTCACCGGAAGGGTTGCTCATTGGCAAATGATACTGACAGAGTACGACATCCAGTATACATCCCAGAAAGCCATCAAAGGGAGTATTCTGTCAGACTATCTTGCTCAGCAGCCGATTGATGATTATGAGCCGATGAAGTTTGATTTTCCGGATGAAGACATCATGTTCCTCAAGATGAAAGACTGTGAAGAGCCAGTTGTTGAGGAGGGACCTGATCTAGATGAAAAGTGGACTTTAATGTTTGATGGGGCCATCAATGCTAAAGGAAGTGGAATTCGTGCTGTCATTACCACTCCGAAAGGTGCCCACATGCCTTTCACCGCTCGTTTGACTTTTGAGTGCACCAATAATGAAGCTGAGTATGAAGCATGTATCTTGGGTATTGAGCAAGCCATTAATTTGAGAATCAAGACTCTGGACATCGTCGGAGATTCAGCTCTAGTGATCAATCAAGCGAATGGTGATTGGAATACTCTCCAGCCTAATCTGATCCCCTACAGAGATTACACGAGAAGACTGTTGACTTTCTTCACAATAGTAAAGTTGTATCATATACCTCGTGATGAGAACCAGATGGTAGATGCTCTTGCTACTCTATCATCCATGATTAAGGTGATTCGGTGGAACCATGTTCCCAGGATCGATGTTATGCGCCTTGATAGGGCCGCGTATGTGTTTGCTGCTGAACTGGTAGTTGATGACAAGCCCTAGTATCACGACATCAAGTGCTTTCTGAAGAATCAAGAGTACCATGCAGGGGCATCCAACAATGATAGAAATACTTTGAGAAGATTGGCAGGCGGTTTCTTCTTGAACAAAGACGATGTGCTGTATAAGAGGAACTTCGACATGGTTTTGCTCAGATGCGTGGATAGACACGAAGCGGACATGTTAATGCAGAAAGTTCATGAAGGCTCCTTCGGTACTCATGTCGGCGGACATGCAATGGCTAAGAAATTGTTGAGAGAGGGTTATTACTGGATGACCATGGAATCTGATTGTTTCAAATATGCTCGAAAGTGTCATAAATGCCAGATTTATGCTGATAAGGTGCATGTGCCGCCAAATCCTCTGAATGTGATGTCTTCGCCGTGGCCATTTGCTATGTGGGGAATTGATATGATTGGAAAGATTGAGCCAACTGCTTCCAATGGGCATCGCTTCATCCTTGTTGCCATCGACTATTTCACCAAGTGGGTCGAAGCAACGTCATTTGCGAAGGTCACCAGACATGTGGTTGCCCGATTCATCAAGAAAGAAATCATTTGTCGTTATGGGATTCCCGAAAGAATCATTACTGATAATGGTTCTAATCTCAATAACAAAATGATGAAAGAGTTGTGCAAGAACTTCAACATTCAACATCACAACTCTTCCCCTTATCGTCCTAAGATGAACGATGTTGTTGAGGCAGCAAATAAGAACATAAAGAAGATTGTGCAGAAGATGGTCGTTACGTACAGAGATTGGCACGAGATGTTACCCTTTGCCTTGCATGGGTACCGTACTTCAGTATGTACATCGACCGGGGCAACCCCTTATTCCCTTGTGTATGGTATGGAAGCAGTCCTACCTGTTGAAGTGGAAATTCTTTCTCTAAGAGTCATGTTGGATGTCAAGTTAGACGAAGTTGAATGGGTTCAGACAAGGTTCAATGAGTTGAGTCTTATCAAAGAGAAGCGAATGGCAGCCATTTGTCATGGGCAGTTGTATCAAAGTCGGATGAAGAGAGCCTTTGATCAGAAAGTGCGTCCTCGATGCTTCCAAGTCGGAGATTTGGTGTTGAAAAGGATCCTTCCTCCTCAGACAGATCACATGGGCAAGTGGACTCCTAACTATGATGGACCGTATATTGTCACCAAGGTTTTTGATGGTGGAGCCTTAATGCTTGCAACTATGGATGGTGAAAACTTCACTTCCCCTGTGAACTCAGACGCAGTTAAAAAATACTTCGCATAAAATAGACCCGTTGGACGATAAAAAGAATAGTCCAGGCAAAAAATGGGCATCCCGGCGAACCAAGAAAATGAAAAAGGTTCGGGCAAAAGTTAGGGATTAAAAATGAAAAGATTGTACACCGGTAAGTTGAAAACCTGAAATGGCAACTTAGGCAAAAATGGGTATCCCGGTGGATTGAAAACCCGAAAGGGCGATCCCGGCAAAAGTTAGGGATTAAGCGAATGGCTGCGTTCTGAGTAGTTCTGAATATCATCTCGTGTCGATAACCGGAAACTTCCGAAGGATAGGAAACAGTCCAATCACCTTTTTCGGAAAGCTGATCATCTGGAGGATCTTGAAGACGAGCGAATCATAGCAGAATTGGAACCCGATAGAAATCCATTTCACATTGCCATTAGATTAATTTCTGTTTTTATCTGTTGTGTAATTACCTCTTTCCAGGGATTGCTTCCTGATGTAAATACCTATTCAGAGGCCACTCAATCAATAAAATCATGTTATTCAGTACATCTCTGTGTTCATTTTCATTTTACTGTTTTGTTTGCAAAAATGACGTCCGAATTTTTGATAAACATTGCATCATGAAACATAAGAGCTTTACAGGTACGTGCTTAATAAACATTGAAATTTGATGTAAATTTTAAGTGCTTTGGATCGTCTATTCAGAACAGGTACACTCGGGGCATTTCCTTAAGGTCCCCATCAAATGATCGCGGATGTTTTTCCTCAACAGTTGGAATTTGGTATCTTATCCCTGTAGAGCTGGTCCGAGCGTTGGATTCTTCAATCCCCAGCAGGCTCTCACTACTGTACTTCCCCAAGCATTTGTTTCAGATTATACATTCACCAGTAGAGTCGATAGTGTCTGACTGTATATCCCCAACGGAGTTGACAGTGTCTGACTGTATATCCCCAACGGAGTTGACAGTGCCAGACTGTATCTTTCCAGCAGAAGCGGCTGCTCCTCAGAGTTCGATGCCAGATCGATGATCTCGACGCTAGACCCATGGTATCTTTCCTTGAAGCAGAATCTCGGTACCGTATCAGTGTTTGCTTCCCCTGCTGAGTCGTCTCTCTCACATATTATGGTTGCCAGAACCACTGTCGCTTTCCTCAGCAGCAAGTTTTTAGTGTCATTCTCTCCCCAGTCAGAGCCTCAGTATTTTGTTATTTGCCAGAACACTGTGTGGCGAGTCATTTCCCCATAGAGTTCTTTGTGCTGTGCATCTCCAACAACCTTGCCAGGGTCCAGAAGATGGTGATCATTTCCCCAGCAGAATTCCTTGCCTCAGCTTGTCGTTCTTTCTAATCAAGCATTTCGCATCCCTGCATGTAGAATCATATTGCATTGCATCCTCCCAAATTGCGTAGCACTTCCATTTTCATGGAGCATTACGCCATTGAAAAATTCAAACATATGCATGTAAAGCATAAGGCATTCTCGGTATCCCAAGTGATAAGCCAAAAGTTGTTTCCAGTACTCAGACTGAAGATTGTTCATGACTTATCTTTATTATTCCCAGCAGGGGTCGTTGGCCCACGCGCCGCCTCAATTATCATTTTCCCTATTTCTGCTGATGCTGACAGGCATGAAAGTTTCCGGTATTCAGACCGAAGTGGCATTCAGGCCAGTTTTCCGATGTTCAGATCGAAGAAGTTTCCGACGTTCAGGTCGACACAACTTGTGGCATTCAGGCATGAAAGTTTCCGGTATTCAGACCGAAGTGGCATTCAGGCCAGTTTTCCGATGTTCAGATCGAAGAAGTTTCCGACATTCAGGTCGATGCAACTTGTGGCATTCAGGCCAAGTTTCCGGTATTCAGACCGAAGTGGCATTCAGGCCAGTTTTCCGATGTTCAGATCGAAGAAGTTTCCAACATTCAGGTCGATGCAACTTGTGGCATTCAGGCCAGTTTTCCGGTATTCAGACCGAAGTGGCATTCAGGCCAGTTTTCCGATGTTCAGATCGAAGAAGTTTCCGACATTCAGGTCGATGCAACTTGTGGCATTCAGGCCAGTTTTCCGGTATTCAGACCGAAGTGGCATTCAGGCCAGTTTCCCGGTGTTCAGGCCGATGTTTGATAATCAAGTATCGTCTGATGCTCAGATCGAAGTCATTTCCAGTATTCAGATTGATGAACGACATTCAGGCCATGGTTATTTTTGTGTTACCATTTATTTTGGTATTCAGGCTAACATTCATTGTTTCGGTGTTCAGACCGACTCTCACCGTACCAGACAGATTCTTTTTCAAGACCACCGCTTGGCCGATTCTGACAGGCATTGTTACTTCATTTTTTCACTTCAGTGTAAATTTTCGGGCTTTTATCATATTCAATCACTTGATACCTCGAAAGTGCGAAAGCCGTTGCTATCTTCCTTTCGGGTTTCCAGTTGATTGAATAGGGGCAGCTGTAATGCCCCAAAATTTACCCTTCTTTTTTCCTGGAAGCATGGGATTATGTTTTACACTTCATTAGCATCATATTAGGTCATACTCATTGCATACTGCATTAGTGACATGGAGATCAGGTTTTGATCGATCACTCCTTAATAGAAGGAGCCCACACAAAGCAAGATTGAGAATTGGACTTCATTTTCTAAGTATACAAGTCTCAAGGGTCTCAGGGGGGTCCAAGTATCTTATTATGGTCCTCAGTTCATCAGTGAAGGATTCAAAGCTATCAGAGTATTCATCTGGATTTAATCAGAAATTAGGGTTTCATGGCTAACTGCAACAGGCAATGTTTGGTTGGAAGTAGAGGAACTCATCCATGTCATGATTAGAGAGGCATCTTGGCCTAGGAAGATTCAGAATTATCTCAGGAAGATCTATTGGCAATCAGTGCAATCAGTTCCTGATCATTTTGCCATAAAACTAGGGTTTGGTATAAAATCAATTTATTTCAGATTCTTTGGGTGAAACTCTTTTCCATGGCCCTCCATATGTCCACAAGGGTCTACATACAAAAAATCAGCTCTTTATTTGAGCTAGAAGTGCTTCAATTGATCGATGGAATCGGGAATAAGACAGTTTGGGAAAAGTCAACTGTGGGGCCAGAAAAGTTAACTCCTGACATTTTGAGAGTGGAATCTCAAAATCCATGCCTAGGGGATCCTACATGTGAAATTTGATCAAGGTTGGAACATGGATTCATCATTTTATCAGGAATTGGAAAAGTTACTTAATTTGGAAATGCTTGACTTTCCATTTAGGGCAAGTTTTCATGATCGTTGCACTCACTTTAAGCCCATTTTGAATCAAGATAAAAGCTCCATTTAAAAATTTCCTAAACATGAAAGTTGTTCCTCTTGTTCCAAGCTTTCTAGAGATATAAAGTTTGCTCCATTTGGATTAGAATTGAGAAAGTTATGCTTAGTCAAAGTGAGACATTTTTTTAGGACACTTAGAAAAATTTCTAAGTCCAAAATCTTCAAAATTTGTCAAGACTTCTTGGCCAGTTTTCTTGCACTTCAAGGCATTATTTGAAAATACTTTCTTCACAACAATTGTACCTTTCCATGTCCTCTTTCACATTCTTTTAGAATCATCTCATTTGGATCCATGGTTTGAGAGATACATTCATTTAAAGTGGGCACCATGACTTGATTTTCTAGGCAGATTTTGGGCCTGGCTGACCCAATCAGATTTTCTAAGCATGCTGCAGAAACCAGTCATATTTTTTTACCTTATTTGGCCATGCATTGGACATCCATTCACTTAAGTTTGGCCCCAAATAACAACATTTTACATCTCACTTCACACTTTTATTCTTATGGATAAATCACTTATTAAAAAGCCCATGAGAACACCTAATCCACCCTATTTAAGAAGCTGAAACCCTAACCCTAAAGGAGCATTGAAATTTTGTGGCAAGGAGGCAAAGCTTCATCACATATCAGATTCCATTCCACTTCTATTTTCCATTAGGTAATCATCTCTTCCATGACCATGTTTTGATATATCTACGCTTGCTTACCATGTTCATCACCATTAATCCTTCCATTTTCACATTTCTTTTTCTTATTTAAAATATTTTCTTCGTCCATAAAATTACCCAAAAATATTTTTCACTTTTCTTAACATTTTATTTAATTTTATATAATTTTTATTTTTGTATTTTTTAAATATTAATATTTTATTTTAATTATTTATTCTAACTGGTCCATTTTAACACTTTTTTTTATTGATTTTATTTTTATGACTTAAAATTATTGTTAGCATTTGATTTTTGGGATGAAGGTTGACCACTGTTTCATGGTCAACCTGACCTTTTCTTGGAATTTTATTTCACATTTTCAATTTAATTTGGATTTATTTTTGACCTAGTTTGGTTGGTGGACTTTTAATTTAACTTCTGTTTTATTTTAATTAGTTCACATACCAATTTTCGTTATTTTTAAAATCTTTTTGGGGGATGATGATGTCCTAACCCCACCTCATTTATTTTAATTTTTCATAATTTTCTTGATTAATTTGCTATTTATTTGTTATTTTTTAAGTTGACTTGAATTTTCGATTGACTTCTTTATGATCGATGTTTGACTTAGGGATTGCTTATGGAAATTGAAGAGATCTTTTGATCCTCCCTTGTTCATCTCATACGAGGCCTTTTACCTTGATTTCATTTGGTCCTTACCTCATTTCCTGATTAAATTATTCAGTGGACCCTTCGTGTGTATATTGTCATCTGTTTGATTCATCTGTTATCTTTTATACTTGTTTCTCTCATTCATGCTTTCTATTGCTTGATTATTTAACATGTTCATACTCCCATGCATTGTTTAAATGCTCCATTATTTGATACTTTGGTTTGATTATATATTTTTTATTTATCCGATCTGATTGATAACTGTTGCCTACTTGTATGATGTATGAGGCATATATTCTTATTGTTTATTTGCCATGAACAATCCCCATTCATAACAAATGTACCCCTCTCGCATAAAATGTATAATATTTATTTCTTTATTTCTTTAGTCACCTATTAATACAAGAATTAAAACGAACATTCGATAACCATTTCAAAATAAGATCAAAAGCTCGATCCAACGTCGAGTAATCATTTTCAAAACTTAACAGAACCAGCACGCATTCATCCATCCTCTTCTAAGTCGATTGTCTCAGGCATCACCATCTACCTGTAAGTCGATTGCCTCCGGCATCGCCATATACCCTTATTCGTAACTCCTCTTCACGCTCCATCCGTCGACTCTTGTTCCGTTTAGGTAGCACCCATTAGGTAGAACCCTTTGTATGATAACATAGGTAGAATTCTCTTATTCTTTGCATGCTAACATTAGGTAGATGTTCCACTTTGTAAATCCTAACACATTGGTCCATATTGCATGACAACTCTAGAGCAGAGATTCCCCACTTTTAGACCTTCCGTGCGTCTCCGATCTTGTGGCATGTCAGTCCGTTCTATTGCAAAGAGGTAACTGCCTAAGACTCGATTCAGCGAGTTGCGACACCTACTGCTAGGACGTTGAACACACTGCCCACCCTCCTTTGACACAGTTGGTGTCCTCTTTTATAAGTCCATGTTCAGATGGCAATCCTTAACCTCTAGTTAGCCGAACTACGTTTTGCTCTGATTCTCATTCCAGATGAGATACGTAGGCATAAGACGCGACGTCTTAGTGAGCACACTTTTCTTTAACCCATAGGTAGCCGAGCTACGAAGACTCTAATTCTCATACTCAGATGAGATACGTAGGCAGTGGATGCGACATCCTTGTGAGTCATTTTCTTTTAACCTTCCTTTTAGTAAATAGTACTTTAGATATACCTACACCTTTTAAAATAGAACAACACTTATGAAAAGGGCTCCCTAGGAGTACCTATGATGTTTTGGGTGCTTAAAACCTTCCCATTGCATAACCAACCCCCTTACCCAGATCTCTGACATTTTTACTAGTTTTTTATTCAATAAAACTTTTAGGTTTTTGTTCGCTTTCTAACCATTCCTTTGGATAAATAGAAGTGCGGTGGCGACTCGACTTGTATGGTTTACCTTGGATTTAGTCAATATCTCTAATGGTAACGAATACCCCGCTACAGGGACTCACAATTTAGTTAACCAGTTTGATTTTTACCAACCTCATCTCATTAACTCTAACTGATTCCAAATTTAAAACCCACATTCTAACTAATTGACCAACTATTTTCCAGCAAACTGATAACAGAAATTACCGACTCATTTTTATTGAACTCGAGTTCCCATTTTAATATAGCTAACACTCGAGTTTCCACCCACTGATTTTGTCACTGACTAACCTTTTTCCATATAACTCACTAACCAAATTCAATCTAACGGAGGAGTTACCAAAATTAACTGTTTAACCGCTTTCCTCTCCAAATTCACTAACGGTAACCACTGCCCTAGCGGAGCTAGGACTGCCCAATTCTGTTACACCCTTCTCCGTCTATAAATTCATTTCCGACCCTCATTCATAGTTTCAGAGTTTTTTTTTTCATTTTTCACTATCATCTTCATCACCCTCAAGAATCAACAAAACTTTCACTCTCTCTCTCTCTCTCTCTCTCTCTCTCTCAACTCAACCCTCACCTTCATCCTTCACGATCAACGATCACATCCAAAATTATCCTCGATTCATTCAGTCAAGAAGAATAAGACTGAAGAAGGAAGTAGAAGGAAAAGTCGGATTAGAGCATTACCTGTGAGTTGAGCTTCATCATCGTAGTCATTTTCAACTGTCCCGACAGGTAGGTGCTCGATCTTCTTTTATTCATCCTGATTTGTTTACGAACATGTAGATATGTACTTCTAGGGTTAAATTCCTCTCCTATGAGGCTCTGTTTCCTTCGAATTTTCATTCAATTTCGGATTTAGGATTTAGTGTTCTTGAGGCGAGCGTTTCGATTTTAACTTCTGTTTAGAAATTAGAGCCTCTTGTTTATGGATTTTGAATGAGGGCGTTGTGAGAGAGACACCGACGGGTAAATTTATGGATTCAAGGAAATATTCGTCGCCGAGGAAGCCTCCGGCGTGGCGGAGACGACGGATGAGTGAGGAGAGAGGGACGTCTGTTTGAACTGTTATCCTGAACTGCCGATGCATTCCCAACATGTTGCCTTTTGATTTGAACGTTTGGCTTTTTTTCACGTGCATATCAGTCACACTGTGGCTCCACCTGACTGTTCCCGTTATCATGTTCACCATTAATGCATGCGCCTACGTGTAAAGAAGCATGATGCTTACTAACTCTTCATTGATCCATGGACATTTCCATCGTATCCATTTTATTATTATGCTGGATTTCGGTGGGCCAAGCTGGTTGGGCCTTAGGCCAAACAATTTCCACCATTGATCTGTTTTCACACCCCCTAGCCTAACATGGTCATCTTAATCATGATAAATCTCATAATGAACTTAATTAATTCCAGCTTTAATTCTGTTTTGGTATTAATCTTGACGCTATTTTTTTTTGTATGAAATGGATTTTAATTCATGTTTTTTTACAATTAAGATTTGACATAATCTTGGAGATAACTAGCTTAATGCATGTTTAATTAGGTAATTATTTAGAAATTTGGCTTAATCGTTTTTACATATTAGGTTTAATTTCTTAATTTTCCAGAATTAATTTTCATGTGATTAACCATGTTATGTTTATAATTTCATTTGATTTGCCATGTTAAGTTCCATGTACACGATTAATCTCATTTTGATTTGGTTATATTTTGTTTGTGGTTAACGGCTAAATTGAAAATTTCATTTCAATTTAATTTGGTATATGTTTTTTCACCATGATCACTATACCATATCATTCCATCACTATACCATATCATTCACTTGAATTAGCATTTTAATTCCATTTTATTAATGCATACTAACCACTTGTTTTTTTGTGGTGACATGTGAATGAGAGATCCAAACATACTCCAAGTTATTCCTTTTATTTTTATTCAATAGTTTGTAAAGTGTAGTTTCCTTTCATGGCTTTATGTTGTATTTTGTGGGTTCCCCCCCATTATGGGTTAAATGTCCCCCCTCCCTTAACCATGTAATAGCCTAAATTTATTGCTTTCTATTTAGTTTAATATGCATGTTAATAATCAAAGATAAAACACAAAACGATAAACAAAGCATTTCAAAAGAAACAAAAGGTACTTGATTCAACGTCAACTTTGTTTTTCCAAATAAAACTCACACCATTGCAATGCGAATACTTGATCCAATATCAAGTATTCTCCCTCCACCTATGATCCTTTATACACATCTTCTCCATTCTCCTCTCAACCTTATTCTATCTCTCCCCTCCATTCTTCGCACACTATTTTCATAATAAATTCAAATGCTTGATCCAACGTCAAATACCTTTTTAAAAACCATTTTCATAACAAATTGGAATGCCAAATGGGATGTACATGTTTGTACACAACATTCAAGTAATTGGGTTGTCGGCCGTACCTAGCCTGAGGACCCGACACTTGACTTTCCCCCTAAAACATATAATGATTCAAACAAGTTAGATCTAGGCGCTATGAGGAAGAAAAAGAATAGTTAGGACTCCATTGTCCTTTCGATTCCCAATTACTTTGATTGTTGATTGTACTTAGTCAAGGGTTAGAGACTTGTCTCCCTCCAAGTTCCAACGATTAGACTTGCCAAACTCTTTCACAATTCAAATCTCTTTTTGGATGAAAAAGAGTGGTTAGGACAACATTGTCCTCTCAACTCCCGAGTTATTGGACCGTTGACTGTATCTAGCCAAGGGTCTAATGCTTGTCTCCGTGCATAAAATTGAACCCAACAAATCAAATCATCTTATGCCTTAGGGCATTTTATTCAAAACCTTTCAATAAGTACGTGTTACTTCCGTTCTACCGTGAACGAAGCTTAAGCCTCCATGTGCGAGCAAGTAATGTTTAACTACTAGAGTGCGAACCAAGCGTATCCATTTTACCGCAAACAAACAAATACTTTCCGCTCCCATGACAGAGTACACAAGCAAGTGAACAGTAACGCGCGAACGCCAATACTGTTCAGTAAAAACAACCAAATAAATACGCCATTTTTGAGCCGAACTACGAAGCTCTGACTTCCCTATTGCACGTATGGGGATACGTAGGTACGAGGGCCCAAATCCTTGGCGAGCACACTAACTTAAAACTTATTTTCTCTCCCATATCATCTCTCATCTCATTCCCAATAGCAAGCAACATACAGATAAATAAACATCCATACGCATTTGATACAAGCAAGTGATTCCCATGGAGTACCATGGATGTGAGGGGTGCTAATACCTTCCCCTTGCATAACCGACTTCCGAATCCGCTCTTGGTTGCGAGACTATTTCTCTCATTTGGGGTTTTATCGCTATTTTCCCTTTCCTTTGGAATAAATAAAATCCGGTGGCGACTCTATATTTTTCGCGACGCTTCAGTTGTAAGCTAAAAAGCCAACTTAAGTGTATGTGGGTCATATCTTATGATATGCCAAAATCACTTAAGCGTGTGGTACCTTACCATATTTGGTATTCTACTTAAGTACATCGTACCTTACAATGTTCTACAATTCACTTAAGTGCACCGTACCTTACGGTGTTCCTTATTTACTCTATCTCTCATCAATCCGTCCTTTTGTGTGTGACCCTGTAGGTTTTTCGCGACATTAGCAATTATATTAAATCACTTATTTAACATAATAAACAGTGAGCGGTATCTAGCAACACATCACTGCTATCCAAGACACGAAAGTGTCATGTGATCTGACAAATCCCTTTGTGATAATACTTATGTGTATAATTACCCTTTTGCCCTTATGTCTATATTGAACACAAAACATAGACTGTGTCATCCTTGTCCAGTTCAATATTGGGCTCTTAGACATTTATCATGTTACGCAGGATGAGCAAATTCCATCTAGGTCACTCATGTCCCTCAGCATGCTTCGTGGAGTACCCATCAACTGTCTTTATGGTCATCCAGTTACGGACAATGTTTGATCAGCAATAAGGCACTCGACTCTACATCTAGGATCCATAGTAGTTTCAGGTCGAAGGGTGATATACACCACTATCACCATGAAAATAACTTATGAAACTTTGCATAACATTCTATATAGTATTCTCATAGCAGGTAAATCCAGTATAAATATTACTCTTAATATTCATACCTATATTTAAGACTTGATAACTCCTTATCCATGACCCATGAGATGTGATCACCAGTCTATATACATAATAGTCTTAATGCTTTAATATTATCCCACTTTACAACAAAACTCGACTACGGATACTTTAAGAATAATGTCCTTATGTTTAATGTGATCTCATGATTAAGTCACACTTGATACATTAAACGGACTAGCTATTCTAGAGACTTTATTAAACAAACATAATAAAGAAAAAGTCTTTTATTATTAATAAATAATTCGATACAAGTACCAAAAGTATTGTCCTCTAGGGCTTACACCAACAGTCGAGTCATTTATGTGTGTGTTTCTATTGTGTTGTTGATTTCCCCAAAAACTTGAATCCATCAATTTTTTTAAAGGTTTAGGATCCATGGATAACTTTGAAAGTATATAGGTTTTAAAAGAGGTGAGGCTAAGGTTGCGGAGACTTCGGATTTGTTTTTGTTGCAAAATTAGTATTGTCCCGACACCTCAAGCCTTCAAAATATGGAAATTAATTTGAATACTCGTTGTGTCATAACCTTAAATGTATGTTTCTTAGTAATCCTCGGGTAGTTTTTATATCCAGTCATGCACCATCTAAAGTCGCACATTAAGCAGACTAGTCGATGAATATAAGCAAAAAAATAATAATAAGGAAAAATTATCTACTAAGTTGGGTAATCCGCACCCGATTACTTAGCCCAACTATGGTTGAAACCAAAAAAGAGAAAGAAAAAGAAAAGAAATTACAAATGAATAAAGCATTTGCAAAAATATGAATAAAGACGCTTAGTGGTTAACCTACCATGTGTGTGACGTTAGTATAGATAAAATGCATTAATGTGTCTGTCTCGAACAAGAGATGATGAAAATAAATATGAGTGTTAGATTTTGACACAATGGCATGATTTAGGAGGGAGAACGGGTTTCCTCGCCCCACCCCGCATCCATCCGTAAAAATTATATATATTTTTTTAAATGCATATTTTTTGCATAAGCAACAAAAAATCAATGATTAAAGTAAATATCTTGTCATTTTAATAATAATGATAATTGTTCTGGACCGGCCAAAGAAACAATTGATCAAGACACAATCATTTCTAATCTCCAATTTCACTTTACTTATCTTGAATCTTGAACTGACTTGAGCGTTGGAGTGTTAACCATGCAAGTCCACCCCACAGCGCTGTAAAGGAGATCAAAACCACCGTCTAAAATCAATAATAATTCATCTCTCATCATTTACTTTTCCTTCGAGAGCTAGAATCTCCATTTCTGGTTCCCGAATGGAGCAGTGACATCGTATGTGGAAAACTGACTACTGATTCCTATGATTTCCATGATTTCGGATCTAGTCTCCGATTAACCAATTCGCAACCTTTTTAGTCACCGAATTAGGAAGCAAATCAACTTTTGTTTTTCACGTTTTTTCCGAATCCACGTTCGCATCTCAATTCCATCGATGAGGTGTTCACACAGCAACAACCTGGAAGTATCAGTCAAAAGTAAAAATTGTCTCCCCATAATTTGGGGGAGAAATTGTATTCTCTTACTCTCATATCTTGATGAGGGTGTGGGAGAAACCGCTGACCCATAAAGTCTCCGTATAACCCAATCTCGTAATTGGGAAAATGACATCCACAAATTCTATAAAAAAAAATGCATAGTCTGTCACATGGACAGATTCTTTATATCCACTTTTGTATATTTAGCAAGTACAAATTGGTATCAAGAGCTCACTTTGTTGTAGTGATGTCAAAATAAGTTCAGTCCGTCAAACATATCTATTTTATCTGATTTTTTACTGAGTGGAAAAAGTAACAAATACAATATAACTTTTTTTTCTTGAAAAAATTTAAACATCTTTTAAAAAAGGATTATAAGACATTTAGAATAAATTACTAATGTTAAAAATCATATAGATTTTAATGACATAAAACAGTTCATTATACTTGGATCATTATATATTTTAGTTAAATAACTTAATCTAACAGCTTTTGGATATTTTAGCTCAATAACTTTATCTAACTTTTTTTAGTCAATAGATTATAACTTATCAAAAGTAACATGAGAAAATGAAATTCAATAAATAATAATAGATAAACTATCTAAAATCTCGAAATATAGAAACAGCTGTTGCCGAGGTTGCTGTGTCTGCGGTTTATGGTTACTGTTGTTCAGTGATGATGATGAAGATGATGAACTTCAGTTTTCAACTTCTTCATATCTTGTTCTCTCTTTCCTTCTTTCTTATCATTTCACTTTCACAAGTTTCTAACAACCAGGTCAGTTATATCTCTCTCTTTTCTTGTGTTGACTTTCACTTTAATCACTTTTTTTCATTACATAACTCAACTCATGTTTTTATTTTGATTCTGGAATTCAGTTTTGTGAAGATGGAATTGGATACTGTGAATCATCATCCAACAAGTTGTTAATCAAAGGTGGCACTGTGGTCAATGCTCATCACCAACATGTTGCTGATGTTTATGTAGAAAATGGAATCATTGTTACTGTACAGCCAAATATTGTGGTACTTCCATAATTTTATTGAATCTTATTTTATACAAGTCAAATTCTAGTACTGAAAAAAACCTAGAAAAATTATAAGAAAAGTTATTAACAAAAGATTTCGAGATTATCGAACCGGAGAGAAACATGGTCCTGGATAAAACATTACGGCGGAAGCTGATCAATGTAGCTGAGCCTCGGTTGACCTATTTCGGTCCTTTTTATTTGTTTCTCATGAAATTTCTCATATCAGGTTGAAGATGATGTGTATGTGATAGATGCCACTGGCAAGTTTGTGATGCCAGGTTAGGCCTTGAAAAGTTTTAATCTAACACCTCTATACAATAATTCACTATCTTCTTTTATGTGACAAACTTTATGAATGCTTGTTGTTTCTGAACTGATCCTAGGAGGCATTGATCCTCACACACACTTAGAGATGGGCGCTTTGGGCACTGAATCGGTAGATGACTTCTTCAGTGGTCAGGCTGCAGCGTTAGCTGGTGGAACAACGATGCATATTGACTTCATTATACCGGTTAATGGCAGTTTAACAGCTGGTTTTGAAGCCTATGAAAATAAAGCAAAGAAGTCTTGCATGGATTATGGTTTCCATGTCGCGATTACCAAATGGAACGAAGATGTTTCAAGGGATATGGAGATCATGGTCAAGGAGAAAGGTCAGTGATTTATGATTACGTTGTAATACGTTTGAATATGACTCATAGTTTACCGATAAGGGATTGATTTCAGATAGTTTGTCTATGTTTTTCGATCTTAGGCATCAACTCTTTTAAGTTTTTCATGGCATACAAAGGAATCATTATGGTCAATGATGAGCTTCTTCTTCAAGGGTTTAAGAAATGCAAGTCCCTCGGTGCTTTAGCCATGGTTCATGCAGAAAATGGAGATGCAGTTGAAGCAGGGCAACTGAAAATGATAGAACTCGGAATAACCGGCCCTGAAGGTCATCCTCTTTCAAGGCCTGCGTTGGTAATTCTCTTTTTTTCTTTCGATTTTGGTGAACAATATCTGTGTATGTTGGAGTTATAGAATGTTTCGGATGCCTATGTAGTTGGAAGGAGAGGCAACTTCTCGTGCTATTCGCTTAGCAGATTTTGTGAACACTCCTTTATATGTGGTTCATGTCATGAGCATTGATGCGATGGAAGAAATTGCGAAGGCTCGGAAATCAGGTTCTTAACTTTTTTTAGTCTAGCACCTCAGTGGCTGGAATTTCACCTTTTAAAGATGAATAAGTAGGATGTTGCGGGTTTGAACCTGCGCCCCTGCAATCGAATGTCCCTACATAGCTATCAACTGATGTCCAATGGCTTAACGGGACATCTGATTCTTTATTTTAGTTCTTTTAGTCTTTTCTCGGTTTTTTACCAACGTGCTCCACAATAATAATGCAATCGTTAAAGAAAGTATACGATTTCACCTGTTGATTTCAAATTGTAGGACAAAGGGTAATCGGAGAGCCAATTGTCTCTGGGTTAGCCCTCGACGATTCTTGGCTTTGGCATCCTGACTTTAAGACTGCGGCAAAGCAAGTTCTTCGCTTCGTTCTTTTTTTCTCATCATTGTTGTTATTCTTTGTCTTAAGTTTTAAGAATGTTACGACGTAATCCGCATCGAATGTCGTGTTTTAGGTATGTCATGAGTCCTCCTATTAGGAGTAAGGGACATGATAAGGCCCTTCAAGCTGCCCTTGCAACAGGGATTTTGCAGCTGGTGGGAACTGATCATTGTGCCTGGAATTCCACCCAGAAAGCTCTCGGAGTCGACGACTTCCGCCAAATTCCAAACGGCGTCAATGGTAATCACTCGACGGGTTTGGATATATGTGGCCTAACTACATCATGGTTGATTTTGAAACGTCTTAATACTAATATGCGTTGAAAATTTGCGAATCTATAGGTATTGAAGAAAGAATGCACTTGGTATGGGACACCATGGTGGTATGATAAGAATTTCTAGCTTTCCTTTCCATTCTTGTTAGGTTGGTTGAAAGGGGAGAGGGTAGTCATCTAACTAGATTGTATTGTTATGCATCTATCTCTCAGGAATCTGGCCAAATATCGGTCACTGATTACGTCCGAGTGACGAGCACTGAATGGTATGTTCTCTGATCATTAATTTGATGATTCTGTATGCTAAAGTTGCCATAAATATTAATGACAATCATTTTAGTGCTAGAATCTTCAATATATATCCAAGGAAGGGAGCTATTCTTCCTGGTTCCGATGCAGATATTATCATCCTGAATCCAAACTCGAGTTTTGAGATAACTGCAAAATCTCACCACTCCAGATCTGATACAAATGTGTATGAGGGAAGAAAAGGAAAGGTACTGGTTTTAACATGTGGATTGAAATTCATGTTCACCAACACAGACACCCATCACAATACTGACACAGACACTATACACAACGCTGACATGTCGGATATTGACACACACATTAGACACAACACTAACATGTCACACACAGACACCAGACACAACACTGAGACAGACACCAGACACAACACTGACATGTTAAACACTAGTTATAGTTTGAGAAAATGATACACGATACTGATACATACTCAAACACAACACTGACACAGACACAACACTGACCGACATGTCTGACACTAGTAATAGTTTAGTAATTGAATATAATCGCATGTGTTGCTGTTGGATACCAAATTTGTGTCCTATGCGTCATTCAACGCGTGATTCTTTGTACATTGGTCAATGATTATATAAATATTTTCAGGGGAAAATTGAAGTAACTATAGCAGGAGGAAGAGTTGTTTGGGAAAATAATGAACTGAAGGTTGTTCCTGGTACTGGAAAATACATAAAAATGGCTCCTTTTAGTTATCTGTTTGATGGATTGGACAAAATAGATGAAATTTATCTAAATTCTCTTCAAGCTCCAGTAAAGAGAGCCAAATCTACCACTTCAAAAATTCTGGAAATTTAATATGTAGCAGAAAGCTTCAATGGTATATTAAAATGAATGAATAAATGTGTTTTATGATACTTTAAACACTGATGTAATGAAAGTGAACATTGCTTAGATTTGTGTTGAAAGCAATAAAAGGAAAAGGGGTGTTTAGTTAGTTGGATAACATCTGCAACAAATTATGTGTCTATCAATTGTTGAAAATCACTTGTACATGATCATCTTCTTTATCAATCTAATAAGCCTAGGTGAATTGCTTGAGAAGAACTATTGAATGAAGCTAGTGAATATAGAATTGAACCTTTATGAGGAAAATGCGAGACTTATCTTGAAGGCTCCTTTGTCAAATAACAAGACCTTCAAGATTGATCATCAATGTTTTGCCTCAGTAACATATTCAACAATGAATTAGCTATACCTGAAAAGGTATGGTACCTTAATTTCAAGAGTAACAGATTCAATAATGAACTAGCTATGGCACAAAAGGTATGGTTACCTGAATTTCAAGAGTATGGTATGCTCAACATGAAGAGAATAGTGCATGGTTTAGCCAAAATTGAACTATAAGATGAAGTTTTTGAAGAATGTTGTACATTAACGCAGACTTGGAGGTCGTTTAGAGGTGCTTTATCAACGAAGTCAAAGAACTGAAGATGGTAGGCTCAGACGTGTGTGACCATTTTAAAACAAAATCAATGGGAGGTAACAAGTATTTCTTGACTTTTGTAGATGAGTACACTATACACATATGACTATATTTAATTGAAAAGAAAAATGACATGCTCGTAATGAAAGCAAAATCCAGAAAGTTTCGCTTCTAGTAAGCTTCAAGCGAGAGAAATTGTGCAAATCCAGAAAGTTTCGTTTGTAGCATGCTTGAAGCGAGAGAAAGGATGAAAAATATTCTAAGTCCCAAAAAGCTCATGGTGCTAAGCGCAGTTGTGGCGAGAGCACGCTTTGCCTGATTTTTTACGGCTAAGCGAGGCAAGGAGGTTTATCAGGCTGACGTGTCAGATTGCTTCATTGTGAAGTAAGGGTGTGGCGCTTAGCACGAGTTTTTGGGGCTTAGCGCGACCAACATTTCTTGTCTAATATATAAGTCATTTAACACTTCAAAAATAAACAAGATGAGACTTTTGTGACATATTTTACACCAGTTTGGAAGAAAGAAACAAATCTTGAGGAGAAAAAGTGAGATTTTCAAGAATTAACGGTGGAAATGCATAAATCATCGAGAGATAAAGATTGATGTGGATTCATCTCTTTTCTTCAGACTTGTATCAAACTACCATGAGTAGCTAACTCATCTCTTGTTGGGATTAGACGTAGTTGACCATAATCGTATGTATTTCTTCTGATTATTGTTGTATGAACTTAGTTATGAATCAATATTGATATTATCTTAATTTACATGTTATTTCTTTGGATTTGAATTGTTGTTGAGAAATATTTTTTTGAATCCCGACTTAAGATCATCATCTATCAAAAGATAAATTCTAGACATAGATTTGACTTTTGATATTTACCCCGTGATTCAATTCTTAACGTTAGTGTATCGATTAATAGGATGAGAGATCGTCGATTAAATGATACGGTAGAACCCTCGCCATTGTTTAGACATAAACAATGTCGGTGAGCGATACATGATAATAATGATTAATAACTAAAATTCATACAATCGATCGAAAGAATACATGCAATATAAATTATTGAAATCTAATCCCGACAAGCTTATCTATCTGTTATTATCCCAAATATCTACAATTTTTCAATTCCTTTAAATTAGGTAGTTGATTATCCTCTAAAACCTTCACTTATTTTTCCAAATATCTACCGTTTTTCAATTCCTTTAAATTATGCAGTTGATTATTCACTAAAAGCTTCACTTAAAACCCTATTAATCGTTAAACGTTAAGAGTATCAAAACCACCATTTTTGGTGTAAATGTTGGTTATAATATCATAACAATTGAATGATGCGATTCTCATCTAATTCCAACTCATTATGTAGGCATTTGTCCAAGTAAGAGAGGGAAGGCAAAGCAAAGACGACAAGATTCAACATGGCGCTAAACGAGCTTGTAACGAGCGAGATAATGAAAAAGCCAGATGGTGGTGCTTGAAACATGCTTGAAGCGAGCAAAGAAGCAAAATCCATAAAGTTTCGTTTCTAGCACACTTAAAGCGAGAGAAGTTGTGCAGATTCAGAAAGTTTCGCTTGTAGCATGCTTGGTGCGAAAGAAAGGATGACAAATATTCTAATTCTTAAAAAGATCATGGTGCTAAGCACGGTTGTAGCGAGAGTTCGCTTAACCTGAATTTTTGGGGCTAAGCGAGGCAAGGAAGTTTATCAGACTGATGTGTCAGATTGCTTCATGGTGAAGCAATGGTGTGGCGCTTAGTGCAAGTTTCTGGGGATTAGCACGACCATGGTTTCTTGTCTAGTAAATAAGTCATTGAACACTTCAAAAATAGGCATGATGAGACTTCTGTGACATGTTTTACACCGGTTTGGAAGAGAGGAAAAACTCTTGTGGAGAAAAAGTGAAATTTCCAAGAATCGACGGTGGAAACGCATAAGTCATCGAGAGATCAAGATTAATGTGAATTCATCTCTTTTCTTCTTACTTGTATCAAGCTACCATGAGTAGATAACTTATATCTCATTTGGATTAGACGTATTTGAATGTAATTGTATGTATTTCTTTTGATCATTTTTGTATTAACTTAGTTATGAATAAATATTGATGTTATCTTCATTTTCATGTTATTTCTTTGGATTTGAATCGTTGTTGAGAAATACTTTTTGAATCTCGACTTAAGATCATCATCTATCAAAAGATAAATTATAGACATAGATTTGACTTTTGATATTCATTTTAGTATCGATTCTTAACATTGCCCTATCGATGAATATGCTTAGAGATAGTCGATTAAATGATACGGTAGAACCCACATCATTGATTCAACATAAACAATATTGGTGAGCGATACATGATAATAACGATTAATAACAAAAATTGATAGAGTCGATCAAAAGAATACATGCGATATAGGTTAATGAAATTTAATCTCAACAAGCTTATTTATCTGTTATTTTCCCAAATATCTTCAATTCCTTTAAATTATGCAATCGATTATTCACTAAAACCATCACTTAAAACCCTATTAACTGTTGAACGACAGTGATATCGCATCAGCCCATGTGGAAACCATAGTTATTATTAATTTGTTACACAAGTTAAGAGTATGAAAATCCCCAATTTCGCTGTAAATGTTAGTTATGTTATAATAAAAGTTGAATGATGCAATTCTTAACTAACTCTAACGCATTATGTGGGCATTTATTCATGCAAGAGAGTGGAAGGCAAAACATAAAAGACAAGGAAAAGAAGATAATATTCAGCATGGCGTTCATCGAGCTTGTAGCGAGCGAGACAATGAAAAATCCAACTGGTGACGCTTGAAGCATGCTTGAAACGAGCAAAGAAGCGAAATCCATAAAGTTTCACTTCTAGCACGCTTCAAGCGAGAGAAGTTGTGTAAATCTAGAAAGTATCGCTTATAGTATGCTTTAAGCAAGAGAAAGGATGGATTCTAGTTCCTAAAAGCTCATGGTGCTAAGTGCGGTTGTAGCGAGAACTCGCTTAACTTGAATTTTTGGGGCTAAGCGAGGAAAGCCAGTTTATCAGGCTGATGTGTCAGATTTCTTCATGGTGAAGCAAGGGTGTGGCGCTTATCGGGAGTTTCTAGGGCTTAGCATAACCATGATTTGTTGTCTAGTATATAAGTCATTCAACACTTCAAAAATTGGCATGATGAGATTTCTGTGACATATTTTACACCAGTGACATATTTTACACCAGTTTGGGAGAGGGGAACAAATCTTGTGGAGAAAAAGTAAAAAATTTCCAAGAATCAGCGATGGAAACGTATAAATCATCGAGAGATCAAGATTGATGTGGATTCATCTCTTTTCTTCTGACTTGTACCAAGCTACCATGAATAGATAACTCATATCTTATTTGGATTAGACGTATTTGACCGTAATCATATGTATTTCTTTTGATCATTGTTGTATGAACTTAGTTATGAATAAATATTGATGTTATCTTCATTTACATGTTATTTATTTTGATTTGAATCACTGTTGAGAAATACTTTTCGAATCCCAACTTAAGATCATCATCTATCAAAAGATAAATTATAGACATAGATTTGGCTTTTGATATTCATTTTGTGTATCGATTCTTAACGTTGTCGTATCGATTAATAGGCTAGAGATCGTCGGTTAAATGATAGAGTAGAATCCACGTCATTGTTTCAATATAAACAATATCGGTGAGCGATACATGATAATAATGATTAATAACAAAAATGGATAGAGTCGATCAAAATAATACATGTGATATAGGTTAATTAAACCTAATCTCGACAAGCTTATGAATATGTTATTTTCCCAAATATCTAACGTTTTTCAATTCCTTTAAATTAAGCAGTCGATTATTCACTAAAACCATCACTTAAAACCATATTAATTGTTGAATGGCAGTGATATGCACCGGTCCTTGTGGAAACCAAAGCCATTATTAACTTGTTTCACAAGTTAAAAGTATGAAAATCCTCATTTTTGGTGTAAATGTTGGTTATGTTATAATAACAGTTGAATGATGCAATTCTCAACTAATTCCAACTCATTATGTGGGCATTTGTCCATGAAAGAGAGTGAAAGGCAAAACATGGGAGGCAAGGCAAGAAAGACAAATTCAGTATGGCATTAAGCGAGCTTGTGACGAGCCAGACAATGAAAAATCCAGTTGGTGGCGCTTAAAGCATGCTTGAAGCGAGCAAAGAAGAAAAATCTAGAAAGTTTCGCTTCTAGCACGCTTCAAGCGAGAGAAGTTGTGCAAATCAAGTATGTTTCGCATGTAGCATGCTTGAAGTGAGAGAAAGGATAAAAAAAATCTAACTCCCAAAAATTTTATGACGCTAGGCGCGATTATAGAGGAAGCTCTCTTCGCCTGATCTTATGGGGCTAAGCGAGGCAAGGAAAATTACCAGACTAATCTGTTAGATTGTTTCATGGTGAAGCAAGGGTGTGACACTTAGTGCGAGTTTATAGGGCTTAGTGCAACCATGATTTATTGTCTAGTATATAATTCATTTAACACTTCAAAAATAGGCATTATGAGACATCTGTGACATATTTTGCACTAGTTTTGGAAAGAGAAACAAATCTTTAGGAGAAAAAGTGAGATTTCTAATAATCCACAATGGAAACGCATAAATCATCGAGAGATCAAGATTTTTGTTGATTCATCTCTTTTCTTATGACTTGTATCAAGCTACCATGAGTAGCTAACTTATCTCTTGTTGGGATTAGACGTAGTTGATCGTAATCATATATATTTCTTTTGATCATTGCCGTATGAGTGTAGTTATGAATCAATATTGATGTTATCTTCATTTACATGTTATTTCTTTGGATTTGAATCATTGTTGAGAAATACTATTTAAATCCCGAATTAAGCTCATCATCTATCAAAAGATAAATTCTAGACATAGATTTGACTTTTGATATTCACTCAGTGTATCGATTCTTAATATTATCGTATTGATTAATAGACTGAGAGATGGTCTATTAAATGATACGTTAGAACCCATGCCATTGTTTAAACATAAACAATGTCGGTGAACGATTGATGATAAATACGATTAATAACTAAAATTGATACAATCGATCAAAAGAATACATGTGATATATGTTAATGAAATTTAATCCCAACAAGCTTATCTATCTGTTATTTTTCCAAATATCTATAGTTTTTCAATTCCTTTAACATACGCAGTCGATTATTCACTAAAACCTTCACTTAAAACCCTATTAACTGTTGAACGGAAGTGATATCACATCAGTCCATGTGGAAACCATTGCCATTATTAACTTGTTTCACAAGTTAAAGACTATGAAAACTCCCATTTTTGGTGTAAATGTTGGTTATGTTATGATAACAATCAAATGGTGCAATTATCATCTAATTCTAACTCATTGTGTAGGCATTTTTCCATGCAAGATAGTGGAAGGCAAATCATGAAAGGCAAGGAAAAGAACACAAGATTCAGCATGGTGCTAACCGAGCTTGTAGCAAGCGAGACAATGAAAAGTCCAGTTGATGTCTCTCGAAGCATGCTTAAAGCGAAAAAGAAGCAAAATCCATGAATTTTTGCTTCTAGCACGCTTCAAGCAGGAGAAGTGTTGCAAATCCCGAAAGTTTGGCTTGTAGCATGCTTAAAGCGAGAGAAAGGATGAAAAATATTCCGAGTCCCCAAAAGCTCATGGTGCTAAGCACGGTTGTAGCGAGAGCTCGCTTAGTCTGACTTTTTAGGGCTAAGCGAGGCAAGGCAATTTATCATGCTAATGTGTCAGATTGCTTCATGGTGAAACAAGGGTGTGGCGATTAACGTGAGTTTTTGGGGCTTAGAACAACTATGACTTCTTGTCTAGTATATAAGTCATTCAACTCTTCAAAAATAGGCATGATGAGACTTCTGTGACATATTTTACACCAGTTTAGGAGAGAGAAATATATCTTGAAGAGAAAAAGTGAGATTTCCATGAATTGACGGTGGAAACGCAAAAATCATCGAGAGATTAAGATTGTTGCTGATTCATCTCTTTTCTTTTGACTTGTATAAAACTACCATGAGCAGCTAACTTATCTCTTGTTGGGATTAGACGTAGTTGACCGTAATCATGTATATTTCTTCTGATCATTTGTTAGATTGCTTCATGGTGAAACAAGGGTGTGATGCTTAGCGCGAGCTTTTGGGGCTTAATGTGTCGCGGCGAGATTTTTTTGAGATTAAGCTATTGATTAACTTAACTCAGAAAAGCAAGAGTCTCCACCAAACTTTATTGTTTACAAAGAAATGGGAAAAAGGCTGAACAAAACCCACAAAAAGGTAAAACAAAAGAGAAAATATGGATATGGGGGTTGGTTATTCAAGAGAAATATGGTACTCCATAGGAACCACTTGCAAATTTGTGTTTATGAAATAAGCCGATTTGTTTATTGATTGATTTTAATGTGAAAATACATTTTTTCGTATTCGAGTGGAAAAAATCAACTTACTACTCACAAGTATGATGAATTGAACATTTGCATCATCTTGATATGAAGAACTTTTACTTAGACTTCATCACAAGCACATCTCAACATTCAAGTGAAAAATATCAGTCATTTCTCAATATAGTTTAGAAGTATGGTGGTTTGCATCACTTAAAGAATAGACTAATGTCCAATCTTTTCAGAAAAAGACTCTTAAAAGAAAGTGCACAAAGGCACAAAAAGAAGTTTGATGAGTTTTGTCTTTTTTAGAAGTTTGAAAAAAAAAGTTTAAGTATGCTTAGATGTTTTAGCATTTATTGAGAAAAATATTTTCTGGATCACTTGACAAAGTCAAGGTTTATTAAGAAAAAATGTGAAGTTTGAAAACAAGAAGTTTTTGAAGTAGGGAGAAATTTTGAAAATTGAAGAAGTGGGAAGGAGAGGAAGAGACTATCCTAAAACATAAAGTAAATGACATGAAATAAAAGGTCCCATTGTAAGGTAGCCCAAGAGAAAGCCTTTGTGTGTGCAAGTGTACTAACCACAAGATGGAATATTCACCTGACATTGGTCAACACAAACATTTCTTTCCCTTTGGATTGAGCCACAAGATGAAAAAGAATATAAGCAAATGAACATCAAATGATCCAGATGAACAATAAAGCCACAAAGCCATAAATAAACATTCAAGTCTTGAATTGAAGATCAAAGGGTCCAGAGGGATCACAGGGTCTTAGATTAATCACAGTGTCAGATAAACTCCAAGTAAGGGGAAAAGCACCAAGTCTTAAGGTCTGAAGTTCAAAACACTCCTCAAGCAAGGGATAGTAACACAAAGTTCATAAGATCAGATTAAAACTTTTTAGGGTTTTAGCCCTTTTATCATGTTTTTATTCTTTTGAAATGAGAAAGAAAGAAAAACATAAATATTAAAAGGCAAGAATGCCAATGACATGAATGTAAATGAAATAAATGTAAAGAGCATAAGTGTAAAGTTAGGTGTTAGATGTGACAAGTTAGTCATTGTGAGGCAAGCAATGTATGTGACAATCATGTTAGAGTATTGATACAAAATCAAACTCGCAAGGCATGAAGCACAGTTGTTCAAAACTCAAAGAAAAAAGAAGAAAACACAAGGCAAAAAGGAAAGAAAGCTCAAGTGTTTGACTTAGGATCCACTATCAAACAAGTCAAGGGACCCAAACATATGGCATAACCTATGGATGATCTATCACTAACTCAAAGTGCCAAAGATTTGATCAAATGATCATTTATCAACATATTGAATTAGAGAAGTACTTCTGGAGGATGCTTCTTTTGGGGAAATAAACTTATATCTTGGTTCAGCAAGAAGCAAAACTTTGTGTCCCTGTCTACTGATGAGGCTGAGTATATTGCAACAGGAAGTGGTTCCTCTCAATTTATTTGCATGAAACAAATGCTAAATAAATATAATGTCAAGTAGGATGTCATGACATTATATTGTGACAATCTGAGCGCAATCAATATATCAAAGAATCTTATTCAACATAGCAGGACAAAGCATATTGATATTCGTTATAATTTTATTAGGGATCATGTTGAGGACAAGATTGCTACTCTTGAGCATGTGGCCACTGAGAAGAAACTGTCAAATATATTTACTATAGCTTTTTATGCAAATTAGTTTGAGAAGTTAATGGGCAAATTGAGAATTTGCATGTTTCAAGAGTTATAGCAATTACTGACGTGGAGGCATGAAAACAATATTTTCTCTTCCCTCAATTTAGTGGTGCACGAAACTCCAATTGATAGTTAGAAAGATGACTATGATGATAAAAGTATATTTGTTGAGGAGGAGAAAAATATGTCTGTAGAAAAATAAATTACTGGTGTGAAGAAGGATAAGTCTATTAATATTATAAATGTTGATGATCTTTATTCTGATGATGGGCCTATTGGAAAGATATTGGCTCAGAGTATTGCTAAAAGATTAAGGAACAAAATAGGAAAGGATATTTCATCTGCAAGCAATCCATCTAAGGCTCCCAAGAAAAGTGATTTTGTTGGACATGCTAAAGGTTGGAGCAAGGTTATGGCTCCTACTAAGAAAAGGAAGGAAACACCTTCAAGTGACTCTGAGCATGATGTCAAACAGAATATTCAAGACATCATGCCACTAAATAAAGTTGTTGGGAAAAAGGTCCCTACTAATGTGCCTGAAGTTCCCATTGACAACATCTTTTTTCACTCTGTTGAGAATGTTGGAAAATGTAAGTTTGAGTACCAAAGGAGGTTGGCTTTGGAAATAGAACTTGGGAAGGATGACCTTGAATGTAAGGAGGTAGTAAGTATTATTGAGAATGTATGGTTAATGAAGAGTGTTGTTGGGTTTGGTAAGTATTATGAAACACTAGTAAAGGAGTTCATTATAAACATTCCTACGGATTGTGACAATAAGAAGAGTAAGGAGTACATAAAGTTGTATGTGAGAGGTAGAGGTATGAAGTTTTCTCCTAAGGTGAATAATAAGTTTATGGGAAGGTGTGAGGATGAGCAGACTGAAGTAGAAGTAATTGATAACAATGTTTACAAAGAAATCACTGCCAAACAGGTGTCACAATGGCCAAGAAAAGGCAAGCCGTCAACTAGCAAGTTGAGTGTGAAGTATGTTATGCTTCATAGGATAGGAGCTTCCAATTGGATTCCTACAAATCATACCTCAACCATAGCTACTGGTTTGGGTAAATTCACTTACATTGTTGGAACCAAAACCATGTTTGATTTTGGGTCTTATGTTTTTGAGAAAACCCTGAAGCATACTAGTACTTTTGTTGTGAAAATGCCTAGTGTTTTTACCTCTCTAATTTATGGAATAATTCCGAGTCATCCCCCTGGGATCTTGATCAGTTCTGATGCAACAAGTAATAGGGAATCTCCTTTATCCTTGCATTATAGGTTGTTTGCAGAGACATGTGTCCCAAACATTGTCGTGACATCTGGTGAGGGAATTTCCATCTCAACCTCAAAGGATGGAATAATTATTAAACTGAAAGATACCTATAAGGCTTTGGATGAAACCGTCAAAACTTGCACTGAAAAGAAAATCAGACTGGAAAGACTGACAAACGCTTTAACTGAAGAGGTGTCACGGTGAAAATCGGATATCAAGCTATTGTATTAACTTGAATCACAAAACATTGAATGTTCACCACCGAAATTTAATTTATCCAAGGGAAAGGGAAAAGATCGAATAAAACCCTAATTATGCAATGTAAAAACAATGCGAAGAGATCTAAGGTTTGGGGGTTGGTTATACTAAGGGAAGGTATTAGCATCCTAAGTATTTATAGTATGCTATAGGAACCTTTTGAAAGTATTTGTGTTATGTTATTTTTTGTTTGCTATTGTTTGGAAATGTTTTATTGGGAATGACCTAAAGGTTTTATTAAGTTTGCTCCCCAAAACTTCGCATTCACGTGCCTACGTATCCTTATAAGGATGGAATAAGAGCAACCATAGTTCACCTAACTAAGGGTGAAAGAACACTTGATAGTGATCAAGGTTCCAAAGGGGGGAGTAAGTGTTCATAACAAACATACTTACGAGAGTTAGAAACTCTTACTTAAATCTAATTTGAAAGTGAAAATGACTCTAACAAGGTCAAGGGGAACTAGGGATTGCTAAACTACCTATGAGATTAAGTCAATAAAGAGTTCCTTCCCTTGGATTTGGGCAAAAAGATAAACAAAAGATAAGCAAGATGTTCAAGCATGACATCCATAAAGATAAGCAAATGATTAAAAAAGATGTTCAAGCATGACATCAAAGGTAAACAAATGGTAAAGAAAGATGTTCAAGCATGACATCCACAAAGATAAGAAAATAAAGAAAGATGTTCAATCATGACATCAAATGGTAAAGAAAGATGTTCAAGCATGACATCCACAAATATAAGAAAATGAAGAAGATGTTCAAGCATGACATCAACAAAGATAAGAACATGATAAAGAAGATGTTCAAGCATGACATCCACAAAGGTAAACAAATGAAGGAGATTTTCATACATGACATCAACGAAGATATGAAAGCATGATCATAACAATATCAAGCATGGTATGTAAACACATATGTACAACATGTGAACATGAACAAAGATACAACAACATCAATCAAAGATGTATAAAGTTAACATGAATATGAATGACATGGATATATCATCACGAAGAAACAAAGGTGAATGACATAACAATGGATGAACATGTATATGGATGTCATAATAAGTAAGAATAAACATGTATATGCATGAAGTAAGATATAGTTTAGACATAACATCAACTTAATCATGAAAACAAGTTAAGGTATTCAAGATATGCATGTTAAGGTTCAATATGATCATAATCAAAGGTTTGAACATGTAAGCATACAAGTCATACAAAGATATGTTATCACAAGTTTAAAGCATTTGCAAACACGTAAACAAAGACAAACACAAGGGTGCACATGCACACAAAGGTTCAATAAGACATGAAAGAATGACATGTGAATCATGGATCAATGGCAAAATAAACACACAAAAGTTCATGGCATAGTAACAAAGTTCAAAGCACAAAAACATGTAAACATACATTAAAGTAAGTCAAAATTAGGTCAAAACCAAGAGGCACATATTAACAACACCAAATAAAGTTAATATATGATGCAAAATATTCATACAAGTCATGGTGATCAAGAAAAATTAAAGTATCAACCAAAGAAGGTCATCTGAAACCCTAAAACAATCCTAAAAAGGTACCAACTTTAGACAAGCATAAGTATGTGAAAAATAAATAAATTCTGGAATTTATTTTCACAATTATTAAATAGATAGAATTATGAACTTATAGAAAAAAGATTGGTTCAAAAAGACTTAGGTATCATCAAGTTATGAGCCTTTAAAGTTATGAAAAATAACAAAAATAAATAGGCAAAAAAAACAATGAATAAAATGGGTCTAAGGCGAGTGGGATTTGAACCCCAGACCTCTTGCACACACAAAGCCTTATCACGCACACTATAACCGTTGGGGCGATGATACATCAACTAACTAAAACACAAAAAATTAATTATATAATAAAACAAAATCAGAAATTTAAAAATGGCGCCAGCTCACCATCTTCTTCAACTTCACGACCTTGTTTTTGTTTCTTTTCATTTTTTTCCTCTCAAACTTCCAACAACCATAACTCTCTCAATTTTTCATGAAATTAAAAACCGTAAGAACCTAAATTGCTCTATTTTTTTGCAAGGAATCTAATGGTATCATTATGTCATCCTGGAACTCAATGTATAAAGCATGTAAAGGGAAAAACCAGAACTGCACTTTTAACTTTCTAACAATAAAATCTTAATGTATGAGCATGGTATAATGCATACAATAGCAAACATACAACAAACACACTATATACTACATTTTTACTTCAATAAGTATTCGAGAATGATGCATGCACAAGAGTTTTCAAGTGTAAGTGCACTTACCTATTGGAGAAAGTCCAATGCCTCTCGTTCGTGCTTACAAAAGAGAGATAATGATTCCTTTATCACCTTTGAACCTCCAGGAAGCTATTTCAATGCTTACTTTGGCTTGAGAACCCCTGGATTCTTATAACCAAATCAACTTGCAAGTGTGCAACGTGAGAGTTGGAAAATGATGATGGAGGTGTTACAATTGTATTTTAATGGTTTGAACAACTTTTATTTGATGTTTAGAAGGTGTTTGGGTGGTTAGTTTGAAGAAATTTCAACAAAAATGGAATTTGGAAGTTTGAGGTTTGGAAGTTGCAACAATGGTGTTTTGAGTGTAAATTTTTGTGTATTGAGTTCTGAGGCTTGGCCCTCTATTTATTGAGGCTCTAAAGGGTTCAAGTAACTTGTATAAATTGATCTTAGTTCAGTTTGAATGCTAGTTTGGATGTTTGGTTTCATTTTGCATAAAAATGCAAGTTGGTTTTATGATGAAAAGGTGGAGTGAATCAAGGAGCTTGACCATGCTTTTCTAAAGTCTAGGAAGTTACTTCTGGATTTAGAGGTTAAGTGTGATCAGAGGAAACAATTTAGAGGCTCAATGCAAGAGTGGTTGGCAAAAGCTTACTTTATGCAAATGGATATCAAACTTTATGCAAAATGTTCCAAAAATGGCATTAAAGGCTCAATTCTTTGTGTACTGCACTTAGGACTTATGTATTTATCTGATTATGGAGAGATTTGTACACAAAAGGACATGTAATCAAGGGATTTTCACATTTGAAATGGTTTTCCTCCAAGAATTCATCATGAACATGACTTGAAATTCATGTTTGGAACCCTAACTTCCCATTTCTGAAACTCATAGCTCATGCATGGGAAAAAATGTACTTGTACTTTCTGGAAATCCCCAAACATGCTCTACAACTTTCATGTTTTGAGTTTTTTCTGAATCAAAGTGGATCATAATGAAAACTATCTCCAAAGTTTATTACTTTTTAGGGATCAAAGCTGACTTGAAAATTTTCTAAGTGTTTCAACTTGAGATACCAACTTCATGGCCTCATAACTCAAAATCCTTGCACTTTTAGGAAATCAGCCCTCTAGGATAAAGTTGAAGTATGGAACAAGAGATTTCATTTATTCTTAGGAGCAAAGAAAAGGGATGCTTGGGTTGAAAGTTATGGCTTTGGGAAGTTTTCCATTTTTGACATGACATTTGGATACTTAGTGAAATTTTCAATGTCTTCAAGATTGCCTTTTTTGCAAGTAACCTCAGTTCTCTTGATTTTTCTTGATCAAATTCTTCAATTAAACATATCTTCATGAAATTTAACTTGATAAGTTCATATTTTATCATAAATCTCAAAAGTCAAAGGTTTGACTTTGCAATGCGTTGGTTGTGTATCAAATGAATTTGAATTTCTTGATCTTCAATGAATTCAAACTCTTGAGCCAATTGGACATCATGGATGGGATCTAAGTATGTACTTGAGTATGTTGAGTAATGTCTCAAGGCTTGATATCATGTCTTGATCAAAAATTCTCAGACGAAATTGAATGTTGCTAAGAAACCCTAATTGGTGAGCCAGATGAAAGTGAAGCTTGATGCATTTGTGATTAAGCCACAATATACTTATTTGTTGATGAAGAGTAAGATCTTGATTGTATGAGAACTTGATTTATTGATGATCAATTCAAAACTTTTACTGATCAATCCTTTGAGCTCTTTGAGGGAAACCCTAATTCACAAATGAAACAAAACCAAGTATATCTTGACCTTGAGGTTAGATATGCATGAATGATGTCTAGGATGCAAATGATTATGAAATCTAGAGGTAAAATTTGAGATATGACAGCTGTCCCTATTTTTAAATAACTTTACCAGATGGCATGAGTGATGATAATACTCATGAAATTAGGGTGAAAGGTATTTAAATATAGAAATAACCGAAAATTTTGCCCCTAGATACAATGGCATGTTATGCTATGGACAAACTAACTCTCTTTTTGGTATATATTTTTTGATCTGTTGGGGATATGATGCAAATGCAATGAATTCTAGCATGATGATTTATGATGAATGATAAATATGATATGTAGGAAATGATGGAGATAAAGTATAATGTCAATGACCATGAGCAACAACTCAATGGGGATAACATATACTGGGGAAAATAACAAACTGGAAATATTCAAAGTGATTGATCACCAGGTCCAGGCATGACCGAATGACACTGAGAATAACAAGAAATAAACAAACTGGAAATATTCAAAGTGATTGATCACTATGTTCAGGCATGACCCGGTGACACTGAGAATAACAAGAAATAAACAAACTAGGAATATTCAAAGTGATTGATCACCAGGTTCAGGCATGACCTAGTGACACTGAGAATAACACGAAACAAAAAAACTCGGAATATTCAAAGTGATTGATCAACAGGTTTAGGCATGATCGGGTAACAATGAGAATAACAAGAAATAAACAAACTGGGAATATTCAAAGTGATTGATCACCAGGTTCAGGCATGACCGAATAACACTAAAAATAGCAAACTAGAAGTATTTAAAGTGATTGATCAACCCAATCCTCTGGAAATTCCTTACAATGAAGAGTTCAAACATGACCTAATGGAACCATCAAGAAGAATACAGGGTAATTAAACTCTTTTGTATGTGCCAAATCAAATTGGACTTAGACCGCGAGCAAAGGTATCACAACCAGCTTCTAACAAATTTAATGTCAACAACAACTGGACTTTAACAATGATGCCAACAACAATTCGACTTTCAAAATAGAATGCAGTAACAACTGGACTTCAATGGAGATATTGGGGTAAACCAATTGATCTTTCACAAGGGACGCCAATAACTTACTGGGGAAAAAATATTGGTCATGTCCAAACTTATAGGTACCAACAACAATTGGATTTTCAACTAGAGTGTCAGTGATAGATGGACTTTTGGAGTTAGAATAACGACAACTAAAAATAAAGATTTAGATTAAATTTCAAATCCGCATGGTTGAGCATGATGTGAATGATCATGATATGGAAATGTCGACTATGGAGAGACAAAAAGTTTTGTGGAGACTCAATGGTGAATACATCCTCAACACCAGTAACTTAAATAAGTATCACAAGATGGACACTAGGGATATCCTCAAACTTAGGAGTTGCACACAATCAAAGGATTCATCCAAGAGTGCTAGTCAGTTTAGACTTCAATGAGGATTTCTGTAATGACAATGTAAAAGTTCTTCTGCAACCTTGAGACTTCTTGAGGAGACAAAAGATTCTCCTTTCTATGTTTCCATATGTCAAAGAAAAATTATTTTTTTCAAAGTGTTTTCAAAACATTTTATTTTCAAAACCTTTTCATTTTCAAAATCATTATTAACAAACAAATTATGTTTTCCATAACAAGGAAAGGTAAGAGAAGTACAAATGACAAAATTGATAGGCAAAGTCTGTTTTTATTCAAGAATGGTAGCTTGCAAATGGAAAAAAATCCATGGAGTGTTACATTTTGAAAATGGAAATAGGGAAAGATTTACATTGAATCCAATAACCATTATTATCCCTAATAACTAAGATTTTCCCAAAACTTTGCTTCTGACGAGAGCAACTGGATTGATCTTCAACTTTGATTCTATAGTAATGGTAAACACCATCTGATACAGCCAAATACCTTTTGTTCCTAAAATTTGGGGTGTGATAGGAGGGTACTGATGGTAATGTGGCTGGTGATGTGGAAGAAAAAATGAGGAGAATGAGAATGTTGATGCTACTGAAATAGATGCTAGTTCCAACATCTGATATGATTTGATTATTGCTTATGCATTTGTTTTGTGGGATATGCCCTGCATATTTAAGCGTTTTTAGTGCTTTAGATCTGTAACATAATATTTCGTATGCTTTGATGCCTCTATTTTTAGTTTTTATGTGGTTGTTTGTCAATTTTTTTGCCTAAAAAGGGGGAGTATTGGTGTGGTTATTTTGTGTTTTTTTTGGTATTTTTCTCTCTTTTGCCTATGCCTAATTATGCCTTTTTCCCCTTGAGGGGGAGTACTAATAGAAGGAAAGTAGTTCTTGCCTCGGTTATGCTATTTAGGGGAACATATGCGTTTTTAATTATGACATGCTTACTGTAAGACCCCAATTTTGACCATAAGATCCCTCATGCAATTTCATCATAAGCATTAGCATTGGGATCATACCTTGGCATCCTCCTTACCCCTCTTTCATTGGGTTTATTTTGAGAGAGATCACCAAGCACTATGTGATTGTATCATGCTTGTATATTATCATTTTACTAACCAAAATACAAAAATATGTCTTTGCATTTGCCTAACTCTTTTCTAGTTAGGGCATGATCACCATTGATCTATCAAGTTCATATCTAGGGTTTGAGACCCTCATGACAAAGAAGCACAACCATGAATTGATCCAAGAATGTTTATGAGAATCATATATGAGTTCCATTGATTTCTAAATGTTATATTGATCAAGCATTCTTCAAGAGTTTGAGGGTGATTTGTCTTGGAAACCCTAGTTTGACTAGGTGTCTTGAGTAACTTCTCCAACAAGCTATCTTGCCATTTGATCAAATTTCTCAAGGGACACTTCAAAATTCATCATCTTATGCATATATGATCTACCATGAGCCAATAAAGTCAAGAGAATTGAAGGTTAGCAAGTTGGTTGATGGTGGTTGGCCAGATGAATTCATCTGATCAAAACTGGGTCTCCCTAGACCCTATCTCCTACAATTTTCACCATATGAAAATGATTCCAAGAGAAAGGTTACTCTAAATGACATTACAAGAAACTTTCATGTTGATACCTAGAGCTAGTTTTTCTTGGAAAATCATTTTCTATGTTGAAATATTATATGTCATTTTGTCTAAACCCTAATTTGAAAGTCAACTTCCCAAGACCATAACTTGCTCAATTTTTATGATATGAAAGATTTCCAAGTTTCACAATCAAACTCAATATGTCTACTTCAACCTTTATGTTTGGAGTGAGAGCTAATTCAACTTTTATGAGCATGTGATGTGAAGTTACATTATAGGTCACTTTTGACCTATACCATTGAACAAGTCATTTTTCCAAACTTCAAAAATGCATAACTCTATCATTTCAAATCCAAATGACATGAAATTGGTGACCATTTGAAGGTATTTGAAATAGATACAAGTTTTATGAAGACACTTTTCTCATTTGAAGCTCACATAAAAAGTTAAGCAAGGTGGAATATTGAGATATATGGCTTGACACTTAGAATTTTTTTTGATATGTTGAAATTTCCAAACTTCCATCTCAAAGTTCATCATGTTCCAAGCTTCAAATGGAAAAGTGTTGAACATGAAAGTTGTTCCTCTTGATATAACCTTTCCAAAAAGTCCAATTTCATCCATTTTGGACAAGATTTGAATGGGTTGCGCGTGGCTTGAACATTGCATCATCATTTGGCAAGAATCAAACTCCAAGCTTCCATGTACAATTGCCTAGCACACCAATTTGATTTCAGACTTATTCACACTTAATTATGGATCAAATAGAATGATCTCATGGGCCTGTACACGCCCATGCATACATGCATCACTCATTGCCAATTTTGGAAACTCATTTGGAAGGTGCAAATATCATGTGATTCAGCTATAAATAGAGCTCCTTATGCTCAGAATTGAAGACCCCTTCGCGCCAGCTTTGATCCCAAACACCAAACTCTTCCATTTGAGAGGATAATCCTGAGAATCTCCTTTGGAAATTGAGTTGGAATCTCACTGTTTTGAGATTCAAAACTCCAGGGATCCAAGACCTTTTGTGCATTCTAATCTACTTCTACAAGCATACTGAGCAAGATCAAGCACGAGCCAAAGCAAGAACAATTGAATCCAGATCTGCATTGAAGGTATTTTCCAGAAAATTTCATCTCTTCGATTCTCTCTCAATTCCACTCAGTTCTCTTGGATCTTTGTTTGTCTAAAGTCCTACCAATGTAGGCAAGAAGATTGAGTTGCTTAGAGGTCAAATCGAAGCAACTCAGTTGACACACCTCAAAATTCAACCCCTCATATCTTTCTATATATGTGGAGTTAGTTAAAATTGAGGCCAGATTTGTGCTCTACGCCAATTTTTCTTTCAGATTATGTCCTCCTTTTTCATTTTCTTGATGGTGATGAGTGAACCGGTCCTGCTAGGGTCACCGGAGAAGATGACCAGCCTTTGGACGCCGGCGATGCGCTGGAAGTGTTTAGAGCCATTGATCTGGTTCAAATTGTTTTAATCTCACGCGTTGGTTCTGATTAACATTCCTGTGGCGCATTGACTTAAGTCCACGGTGGAAAGCGCACTGAGGACCACTTGATCTGCCACCTCAATTAATGAGGGAGATCAAGTGGTCCACGTTTTTTTGTTATTTTTTGATTTTCTTTTACTCCTTTTATTTTCATCAATTCATATTAATTTTAATATTGATCCCAATAATATGAGAGTTTCACCAAAAAAAATTAAAATAATGTCCTCTTTCATATTCTGAATTAAAATTATTTTTTGGATCATTATTAATATTTTTCATGATTTAATTGATTTTGCATTTGTTTTTAATTGTTTAAAAATACTTTAAGTCTTTAAAAATTCTGAAATTTTTTCTCCAAGGTCCTTTGACCTTGTTTGACCTATGATAAATCTCATGGCCATTTCTTTGGTGTTTTGATGAGGTTTTAGGAATTTGACAAACCATATTTAATTTAAATGTCTTATTTTAATATTTTTAATTTGAATAAATGCCAAATAATTTTGTTGACTAATTGTGTTGACTTGTTTGAGTTTGACTCTTGTTGTTGGGCCTTGGTCAAGGTTGATTTGACTTTGTCAAGTTAATATCATTGGATTTAGGGGATTGATGGAATGTACAATCCATCTCCCAAAATGAATGGATGATATTAATTTGGTAAAAGTCCTCTTTTGATCAATTTGAGTTTTGATTCATTCCCCTCCCTCTTCATCTCATTCCCCTTCTTTATGCATTCATCTCATTTGGCCTATAATATCTCAAAGTCCTAAAGCTAGTTGATTGAAAAATTAACATGAGTATGGATGAGAATAGGCCACCTCTTTTGCATATTCTTTTTGTGTGTGGTATGTTTCATCAGCATAGTCCATTATACTATGTCTCTAACATGCATTAACACCAAAATTCTATTGCCCGACCTCAAATAGTTATGACTTCTACACATGTCCAATTACGATTGCTTAACATAGCGCTAAATTTGTGACACAAAAGGCATAGCATTTTAGTTAGTGAGATTGTAAGTCTCCCCTCTTTCATGGTATTGTGTGGAAACTTGGCCTTTTTTCCTTCTTTTTGAAGATGTCTTGGCTCAAGGATCCATGCTTGTGATAAGTGGGTTGAGTGTTCTCCAAAGAATGTCTTAAAATGAAAAGCAAAAGTAAAACAATACTAACTTCTAACTCATTAACAACTAACTTCTAATTTCAAGCCATTTATTTTAATGTCATTTAATTCTTGCCCTTATTCATTTGCCATTGTTCATATCATTCTAATTGTTTATGTTAATTCAAATTTCACTTTGTCCACTTGGACCATATTGTGTGATATATCTTATTTGTGTACACTTTGCTTGTTTGTGTGGTCTTTGACCATTAATGTACATAATAACAACAAAAAACCTAAAAAACTTTTGTGTGGACTGTTGGCTTGATCTTGGACAAATGGACTTAGAACTTAGGAAACATTCCTATGCTAAAGGACTTGGCTGTAAGACCCTAATTTTGACCCTAATATCCCTCATGGCATCATATCATTGCATTTTTGCATCTTGCCTCGAGGATCATAGCATCTTAGCCCCTTACCCTAGGTTGGGACTTGTGTGAGTTGGTTTAGACCACCAAGCATGATTGAATTGTATATTATTGCTTTTCTCATTTTGTTTACTAACCAAAAGCACAAAAATATGTCACTAACATCTTTTGTTTTGTAGCTTGAGCAATCATAAGATCCAAAGCTCCTAGGAGGCCCTTATGCTCAAAGAATGGCCAGATGAAGTTGAAAGCAAGCATGACAATGGTTCACAAAGCTCTTAATCATCATATATGCCTCCCAAGTATCTCAATTTGTCAATTTGATCAAGATAAACCAAAGGGCTTGAGGCTTGTCTCCCAAGGAAACCCTAATTCAATTGTGCATCAATTGTGCCTTGCTCATGAAGCAACCTCAACCCATGATCAAATACAATCAAGGGAAGCTCTTTAATTCATTATTTCATGCATATATGAGCCTATGTGAGTGTCCTCAATCATCAATTCATCAAGATTTATAGTTTGGACTTGAGAAGTTGATCAGTCAATTCATCTAACTATTTTGAAATCCACTGAGATCTAACTTTTGATGTGTTTATCAAATGAAGATGAACCCAAGAGAAAACATGTTCTTAAGAACCATATGAATAACTTTCATGTTCATCAAAAAATTATTTGAAGCTTGGAAGGTCATCATCCATTTCAAAATATTATAGGTCATTTTGACTGAAACCCTAATTTTGGGTCAACTTTCCAAGGACCTAACTCACTCATTTTTCATGATTTTGAGGTGGGATCAAATGCATTGGAAAGTTTAAGATGTATACTTCATTTGTTATGTTTAACAAATTTTCATAATCCTAAAATAAACACATGTGATAATGCAAAACATTATAAGTCACTTTGGACCAAAGTCATTGAAATGTGAAAAAGTACAACTTCAAGTGCCCATAACGTTCTCATCAAAAATCCAAATAATGCAACATTTAAGTCCAAATTGATTGTCTTGAAAACATCTACAACTTTTATGTGTAAGGTTTTGTCATTTGGAGCTTGTATCATTGAAACAGAAGGGCTTGAAGTTGGTCCATTTTGGTAAAATTCACATATACATGTTTTGCACCTTGAACTTCATGATCAGTTTTCATTAATTTCCCAATCCCAAATGGATTTTTGTTCAACATAACAATATTTCCTCATGTCAAGGCCTTTCCAACCATTACCGACAAGGCCATGTTTCATTTTGGTAAGAGGCATTTTCGAAGAGGTAAATATTTATGTGCATTTATGGAAACCATGTCAAATATTTGTGCACAAGCCAATTCCATCAATGTTACACGCCCAATTCAGCTTAATGTGATATCAGCACTCAATTGCCATTGCATTTGGGCCTCCCATGCTCCTGTACAGGCCCATGCATGGAGGCTTTCACTTCATGCACACATGAATTTCACCTTGCTTGCATCACATTGTGCTATAAATAGAGATGCTCAGCTTCATTCACAATCAACCTTAAGGCGTCTTACATGCTGCAGAACTGAATCCTCACACCTTACTCAAAGGAATTTTGCATTTCACAATCATTTTTCAGTTTCAATTTTCAACTTCCTTGGTTGATTATTGAACTCTAATTCCTTAGCCTCACTTCCTTTCCATCTCAAGAACAAGCTGCACAAGAGAATTGGAGTGGATCTAGTGTTTGAAAGATGCTCTTCAAAGGTTTTCCCTCAAACTGTTTTGATTCGAAACTCCAAATATATTGCTCATTTCTTGTGTTTGCTAGTTCCTCTGAAGTCCTCTCATAAGAGGCAATTGATTGGTGTATTTAATTTCAAGAATTCATTAAGATCAAATTGAACACCATAATTTTCTCTCTCAGATTTCTCCTTCTAGGAGAGTCTAGAGGAGAAACCAATGGCACAGGGGTGATGTACATCACCCCAGCTTTCCAATGATATGAGGATCGCGTGTTTTCATCAACTTTTCAAAACCTGCAAGTGTCACCGAAGCTAACATGCTCGACGGAGAAGACGGTGGGGTACACCACCGTCCCCTTTCCAGATTGAATTTGGACCGTGTGATTGCATTTCCAGATCTAATCCATGCCATTCATTCTTATGACTTTTATTAATACATTGTGTTTTGCCTTTGACTCTGGACAACCATGAGCGCGCGCATGAGAGCCTTTGGATGTGCCATGTCATTTAATGAAACAGATCCAACGCGCCAGACTTTTCCTAATTTCTGATTTTCTATTTTATTTTCTTTTATTTCCTTTTATTTCAAAAATTCATAACTCTTTCATTTTAAATCCAAAAATTATGGGACCAATTGCTTTTTTTCCCTTTTTAATTCTAGTTTCTAAAAATGATTTTTAACATTTTTTATTTTGCCATTTGATATTTTTTGTGAATTTTCTCTTTTCTGATTATTTTTAATTCATTTTAAATAGTTTCCAATATTCAAAAAATAAAAAAATATTTTCTTAACATCTTTGAATGATGACGAATCAATGAAAAAATTTCTCATCAATTTTTTAATTGATTTGAAATTTATTTGAGATTTTAGTTCAATTATGTTATTTTTTATTCATTTTTAATTGTTTAAAAATAGTTTCTGGTTTCCAAAAATGCTGAAATTTTTTGTCAAACTTTGTTTGACCTTGTTGAACTTAGGATGATCCATTTGGACTTTTTCAAGTTGATTTGAAATGGATTTGAAGTTTGACCTTTATTTGTTTATTTTAATTCAAGTATTATTTTAATTCTCAAAAATACCAAAAATATTTTATTTGTTTCTTGACTTCTAAGCTTCATTTTGCTTTTGTTTACCATTGATTGACTTTGATTCTATTCATGTTTGATCAATGTGTGTTGATTATCTCATTTGAATTTCAATTCATGTACATTCTTCTTCTTCTTCTTCTTCTTCTTTTTTCTTTTTGATCAATGAGTTAATGATTGGTGGTTAGCCTTGACATATGAGGGGCTTAACCTTATTTGATTCAAATCTAATTCATTTTGATCAAAGATCAAGTGAATGGCTTTGCATTAGAGATAGGTTGCTTCTTGGTCAAGCAAAAAACCTAAATCCATACAAGATCATTCTTCTTTTCTTTTGGCATGGCAAGTTGTAGGAGCTTGGCTTACTAGTCATGGTCTCTAACTTGTGTTTGTTGCCTATAATTTTATTGACCGACCTCAGCCTATGAGAGAGAGGTGAAAAGGCTTCGTGCAGCTTATCTTCCGGTCTCGAGAGCTTTGGACGATTGTTTCTAGGGTTCCATAGGATGTTCATTTTCCTTCTCTCTTGTATTGTATTTGGTTACCAAGACTGTACTTCTTTGGTGTAAAATTTTTTCCAGATATTATTGATATGATTCTTCCACATATGTCTAAAATGATTAATATTTTCAATATTTACAAATAGAACTCTAAAAGTTCCTTTGATAAAAAAATAAATCATATGCACAAGCATTGCATGCATCATGTGCATAAGCAGGTTTTGTTCCATGGTATCTTGTTCAGTGGTCTAACTCTATGTTCTTCATTTATTTTGAAGACAAGCTGACGCAAAGGTACTACACCAGAGCCAACTCATCAAAGCTAATGGATCACCTAGAGCAAGAGAACAGAGAACTAAAGGAGGAAGTGGCAAGATTGACTGCCCTGATGGAGTCTTTCTTGGCCTCCTAAAGTCAGTCGTCTCCAACGCCTTCAACTCCTCCCTAGAGGACAATCATTTCCGAGATTGCCTCCTCAATCGTGCCTGCTGCCAGTGCCCACTTTGCGCCTACTGCTATGCCTGTCGGGTTCCCCTGGGGGATGCCTCCCAACTTTGTTCCAGAGGGTCTCGCCCCAACTTTTGCTTCTTTGCCGGCATCTAGCCCGGTCCTTGCTGTGCTGCCTCCAGTCGTGCATACTTTGCCGAGATTTGATGACACCATTTACCACTCTGAGCCATCTGGGGCCCCAGATGTCTATGAGAAAATGGATGCTATGAATGATCAATTCCTTGAGCTACGCAAGGAACTCAAAACTCTCAGAGGGAAAGACCTCTTTGGCAAATCTGCTGCTGAGCTTTGCCTTGTACCTAATGTCAAGATTCCTGTCAAATTCAAAGTACTTGACTTTGAAAACTACAAAGGAAACACTTGCCCGCTCAGCCATCTTGTGATGTATGCACGCAAGATGTCGACTCAAACCGACAACGATCAACTCCTGATCCATTATTTCCAGGATAGCATGTCCGGTGCCGCATTGAGTGGTACATGGGTTTGGACAGCGCGCACATCCGCTCCTTCAATGACCTTGGAGAAGTCTTCGTCAAGCAATACAAATACAACGTTGATATGGCTCCTGATAGGGACCAGCTGAGGGCCATGTCCCAAAAGGATAAGGAAACTTTTAAGGAGTACACCCAGAGGTGGCGAGAATTGGCTGCATAAATTGTGCCTCCGTTAGAAGAGAAAGAAATGACCAAGATCTTTCTGAAGACCTTGAGTTCATTCTATTATGAGCGGATGATTGTTAGCGCTCCTTCTGACTTCACCGAGATGGTGAATATGGGGATGCGTCTAGAAGAAGGAGTCAGGGAAGGGCGCCTGACCAGAGAAGAAGGCTCTTCTGCCAAACGTTATGAGACGTTTGCGAAGAAGAAAGATGGAGAGGCACATGTTGTGACCTCCCATGTTAAATCAAGAAGACCCTCTGTGAAGAGGAAGACTGTGCGTCCCGCCAGTAATTAGCACCAGGTGGCTCATATAGCACCTGTTTTCAGAGAAAATTAGCAATATCAGCATCATAATCAGAACCAGCAACAACAACATCAACAATATCAACAACAACAACACCGTCCTCAACAGCAAGCCTACCAGCCTCGAAACAACAATCAGATCAGTACAAGCTATGATAGGAAGAGGGTTAGTTTTGATCCTATTCCCATGACCTACGCAGAGCTATATCCTTCTTTAATTGAAAGGAAGCTGATCACTCCACGTGACCCACCTGTTATACCAACCAACCCTCAGTGGTGGTATAAGCCTGAGCTTCATTGTGTCTATCATTCCGGTGCTCCCGGACATGATGTGGAGAACTGCTACCCGTTGAAGACCAAGGTGCAAGACCTTGTGAGAAGCGGTATATTATTTTTTCGAGGACGTAGGTCCTAATGTCAAGAAGAACCCATTGCCCGAGCATGGGAAATCTACTGTTAACATGGTTCAGGGTTCCCCTGGCAAATACAAGGTCCGATATGTCAGCCATATCCGACAATCTTTGGTCGAGATACACAGACTGTTGTGTGGATACAGACACTACGAGCATGACCATGACAGTTGTCGTGTTTGCACTGTCAATGAGAGAGGATGTCGTCAAGTCAGAATAGACATCCAAGAAATGCTGTATCAGGATGTAATTGAGATACTTCAGAATCGTGATGAGGATGATGAAGTTAATGTGATATCACCTGTATTCAGGATACCTAAGTTTGTTGTCGTCCGATACGATGGCAGCAAGCAGAAGGCCTCTCCTACTCTTATAATTAAGCCAGTTGGCCCTGTGCCATACTCTTCCGACAAAGCTGATCACTATCGTTATAATATTGTGGCATTGGAAGATGGGAAAGAGGTGCCTCTACCCTCCACTTTTGTTGTTAATATCGCTGATGTCAGTGGCCTGACCCACAGTGGTCGTGTTTTCTCGGCGCCGCCGAAACCCCAGGCTGACACCAGAAGAGTTGATACTACTAATAGTGTCGTCCGTCCTTTGGGGAATTCTTCTGCTTCTCTGAATTCGGCACTTGTTGTTAACAGACTTGCCGTAACTGTTGCTAAAACTCCTGTCCCTGCTGGCCAGAATGGCATGATGAAAGAGAATTGTGATGACATGCTGAGGCTCATAAAGAAGAGTGAATACAGTGTTGTAGATCAACTTCTATAAACGCCTTCAAAGATATTTGTGTTGTCTTTGTTAATGAATTTTGAGCCACACCGTGAAGCTCTGCAGAAGGTGTTGGACATGGCGTACGTAGATCATGACGTCACAATAGAGTAATTTGATAGCATTGTTGCAAACATTACTTCTTGTAACAATTTGAGTTTCTGTGATGCTGATCTCCCTGAGGAGGGAAGAAACCACAATTTGGCATTTCACATCTCTATGAATTGCAAGGATGATGCCTTGTCTAACGTGTTGGTAGACACGTGATCATCTCTGAATGTGTTGCCAAAATACACCCTGGCCAAACTTTCATACCAAGGGCCTCCCATGAGGCAGAATGGAGTGGTCGTGAAAGCTTTTGATGGATCCCGCAAGACTGTGATTGGTGAGGTTGAACTCCCAATCAAGATAGGACCTAGTGACTTCCAGATCACTTTTCAGGTCATGGATATCCACCCATCATATAACTGTTTGTTGGGCAGACCATGGATTCACGAGGCAAGCACTGTGACATCCACCCTACACCAAAAGTAGAAGTTCGTCAAGAACAAAAAGTTGGTGGTGGTAGGGGGAGAGAAGGCTCTCTTGGTAAGCCATATGTATTCCTTTTCTTATATTGATGTTGAGGATGAGGCTGGGACGCTGTTCCAAGCCTTGTCTATTGTTGAGCCTTCTAAGAAAGGAACTTCTTCATTTGCGTCCTACAATGATGCGAAGTTGGCCACTGAGCATGGCGTAACTACTGGTTTAGGACAAATGATTAAGCTGGAAGACAATAAATCCCGGGATGGCATAGGGTATTCTTCAGGCACTTTCAACAAGCACAGTCTGTTTCAGAGTGGTGGTTTTATCCACGTGGTTGAAAACCAAGAAGCTGCTGCTATTGTGGAAGAGGATGCAGAGGAAGATTCTGGCAACTTTGTCATCCCTGGAGGAGTCTGCAATAATTGGGTTGCTGTTAATGTTCCAACAGTTGTCCATAAGTCCACGTAATATTCATTTTTGTTTAAAAACCCTTCTCCCATGCCAAAAGGAGAACTGGTGACATTGTTGGCCCATAAATACAATGATATTCATTCAACAATTCATGTTAAATGTTTGTTTTTTCAAATTATTTTCACCTTTTGCTTTTTGCATGAAATTCGTGATCACATAAAACCCTAAAAAATAGAATAAAATCAATCTTTTCATCTGCATAATGATTTGCTTTGTTTGAATTCTAAAATCTCTTTTATATCCAAAATCATTATGTAGGTTGATCAAACCCATTGAACATAATGATCCAACACCATCTCCCAACTTTGAGTTCCCTGTATTTGAGGCCGAAGAAGATGATGTTGAAGAGATTCCTGATGAGATTACCCGTCTACTTGAGCACGAAGAGAAGATCATTCAGCCACATCTTGAGAATCTGGAAACAATCAACTTGGGGTCTGAAGATTGTGTTCGTGAGGTGAAGATTGGGGCACTCCTTGAAGAATCTGTTAAGAAGGGGTTGATTGAGTTGCTACGAGAATATGTCGATGTCTTTGCCTTGTCATATGAAGACATGCCTGGTCTGGATACTGATATCGTGCAACATTTCCTACCTTTGAAGCCTGAGTGTGTGCCTGTGAAGCAGAAGCTCAGACGAACTCATCCTGATATGGCAGTGAAGATCAAAGAAGAAGTTCAGAAGCAAATTGATGCGGGGTTTTTGGTGACTTCTACATATCCTCAATGGGTGGCCAATATTGTGCATGTGCCTAAGAAAGATGGAAAAGTCCGAATGTGTGTGGACTATAGAGACTTGAATAAAGCTAGTTCGAAAGATGATTTTCCTTTACCACATATTGATATGTTGGTAGATAATACAGCTAAATTTAATGTCTTCTCATTTATGGACGGATTTTCCGATTATAATCAGATCAAAATGGCACCCGAGGATATGGAGAAGACAACATTCATCACACCTTGGGGAACACTTTGTTATCGAGTGATGCCCTTCGGTTTGAAGAACGTCGGAGCCACGTATCAACGAGCTATGACTACCTTGTTTCATGATATGATGCACAAGGAGATCGAGGTATATGTTGATGATATAATTGTGAAGTCGAGAACAAAAGTTGAACATGTTGAGCACTTGTTGAAGCTTTTTCAGCGTTTGAAGAAGTATAAGCTTCGTCTGAATCCTAACAAGTGTACATTTGGAGTCCGTTTCGGCAAGTTATTGGGATTTATTGTCAGCGAAAGAGGTATTGAAGTTGATCCTGCCAAGGTCAAAGCAATACAAGAGATGCCTGTGCCCAAAACTGAAAAGCAAGTCCGAGGTTTTCTTGGCCGCTTGAATTATATTTCCAGATTTATATCCCACATGACTGCCACATGTGCGCCGATATTCAAGCTTCTCCGGAAAGATCAACGTCATGATTGGACCGAGGATTTCCAGAAGGCCTTTGACAGTATTAAAGAGTATCTATCCGAGCCGCCGATTCTGTCTCTGCCTGTGGAAGGGAGACCCTTGATTATGTATCCTTAGCCTCACTTCCTTTCCATCTCAAGAACAAGCTGCATAAGAGAATTGGAGTGGATCTAGTGTTTGAAAGCTGCTCTTCAAAGGTTTTCCCTCAAACTGTTTTGATTCGAAACTCCAAATATATTGCTCATTTCTTGTGTTTGCTGGTTCCTCTGAAGTCCTCTCATAAGAGGCAATTGATTGGTGTATTTAATTTCAAGAATTCATTAAGATCAAATTGAACACCATAATTTTCTCTCTCAGATTTCTCCTTATATGAGAGTCTAGAGGAGAAACCAATGGCACAGGGGTGATGTACATCACCCCAACTTTCCAATGATATGAGGATCACGTGTTTTCATCAAATTTTCAAAACCTGCAAATGTCACAGGAGCTAACATGCTCGCCGAAGAAGACGGTGGTGTACACCACCATCCCTTGCCAGATTGAATTTGGACCGTGTGATTGCATTTCCAGATCTAATCCATGTCATTCATTCTTATGACTTTTATTAATACATTGTGTTTTGCCTTTGACTCTGAACCACCATGAGCGCGCGCATGAGAGCCTTTGGATGTGCTATGTCATTTAAGGAAACAGATCCAACGCGCCAGGCTTTTCCTAATTTCTGATTTTCTATTTTATTTTCTTTTATTTCCTTTTATTTCAAAAATTCATAACTCTTTCATTTTAAATCCAAAAAATATGGGACAATTGCTTTTTTCCCTTTTTAATTCTAGTTTCTAAAAATGATTTTTAATACTTTTTATTTTGCCATTTGATATTTTTTGTGAATTTTCTCTTTTCTGGTTATTTTTAATTTATTTTAAATAGTTTCCAATATTCAAAAAATACAAAAATATTTTCTTAACATCTTTGAATGATGATGAATCTATGAAAAATATTCTCATCAATTTTTTAATTGATTTGAGATTTATTTGAGATTTTAGTTCAATTATGTTATTTTTTATTCATTTTTAATTGTTTAAAAATAGTTTCTGGTTTTCAAAAATGCTGAAATTTTTTGTCAAACTTTGTTTGACCTTGTTGAACTTAGGATGATCTATTTGGACTTTTTCAAGTTGATTTGAAATGGATTTGAAGTTTGACCTTTATTTGTTTATTTTAATTCAAGTATTATTTTAATTCTCAAAAATACCAAAAATATTTTATTTGTTTCTTGACTTCTAAGCTTCATTTTGCTTCTGTTTACCATTGATTGACTTTGATTCTATTCATGTTTGATCAATGTGTGTTGGTTATCTCATTTGAATTTCAATTCATGTACATTCTTCTTCTTCTTCTTCTTTTTTCTTTTTGAACAATGAGTTAATGATTGGTGGTTAGCCTTGACATATGAGGGGCTTAACCTTCTTTGATTCAAACCTAATTCATTTTGATCAAAGATCAAGTGAATGGCTTTGCATTAGAGATAGGTTGCTTCTTGGTCAAGCAAAAAACCTAAATCCATACAAGATCATTCTTCTTTTCTTTTGGCATGGAAAGTTTTAGGAGCTTGGCTTACTAGTCATGGTCTCTAACTTGTGTTTGTTGCCAATAGTTTTATTGACCGACCTCAGATAGGTGTGATTACTACATCAGTCCACTTACGATTGCTTAACATAGCGCTAAATTGCCTTATGGCACACTAACATTGACTATTAACACTAACTTTTAATTCAAGCCTTTAATTCTTGCAATTTACTTTAATGCAATTTAACATTCTTGTATGTTAATTCATTTGCTTTTGCCCTTTGCTCGCTTGAGCTCATGTTTATGTTAATGCAATTTTCCTTTTGCTCACTTGAGCATATTATTGTGTATATACTATTGTGCTTGTTTTTGATTTGATTGTGTGAACCCAATGCAAATGGACAAAGGACTTAGATTCTAGGACCTTACCTTTGCTAATGGAGTTTGAAGAGCAACTAGGCCTCATGCCTTTAGAGTGCTAAATATCAAAGAGCAACTAGGCCTCATGCCTTTAGAATGCTTAATGTTGAAGATGAATTGAAAGAACCTCTAATTCTAAACTCCCTCTTGTCCATTCTTTATTTGTATTGTGGAACTTTTTTATTTGTGTGTTCTTGTGTGTTAGGGATCCAAACTTGAGCCAATTAGAAGAACCATTGTCATGAGCATCCAAAATGAGAGATACAAAAGCCAATTGGAAGATTCCTAGGAGCTTGATTGTTATTTGCTTGATTGTTTGAGTTATTTTGTATTTAATTGCTAAATTCCAAAGGATGGGAGCAACTTGGATCATCACTATGATATCAAGAAGGGAACTCCATTGTGGTTTTATTTCTCTTCCTTCATCTTTGCATGTTTAGGACCTAGCCATTCTTCTTCTTCCCTCCACTCTAACCCAAGCCAAACTTTTGTGCAAACATTAACATTGTTTTCAAAAATTAGAAACCTAAGCACTATGCTTTTGATTTTTCAAACTCTTTCCATAACACTTATTTTGAATTGAATCCTTAAGTCAACTTTGACCATACTTTGTGAATACTTCTCATTTGTATATATAACTCACTCAATTGTTTTTGTGGTTTCAATGGCCACTTTTTGCCAAAGCTTTTCATAAACATTAGCTATTAGGTTTGAGTTATCCTAGAGGTTGATATAATACTCACCTGTATCCTTAGTGATGGACTATAAGACTTCCATGCTTATTATAGGGTTAACCCCTCACTAGCATGTTGAAGCTCTCCTCACATGGTGGATTTGTGGTTTTAGGTTGAGTTTTCTCCCTTTGATAACAAAAGACCTTAAGGCTTTTGGACCAATCAATTCACCAACTTCTTTTGAGATTTTTACCCCGAACTACGATGTTTTGATCCTAATCTTTTTTAAGATGATACGTAGGCAATGGGTTTATCCATTCAAACACAAAATTGTAAATAAATTGTATATTCTTTTCTCATCTACCCAATCATGTTTGCACAAATATTTTTTCACAAATACCAACCTACCTTACAACAATTGTGAAAAGGGCTCCCTTAGAGTACTAAGGATGTTTTGGGTGCTTAAAACCTTCTCATTGCATAACCAACCCCCTTACCCAGATCTCTGACATTTTTATTAGTTTTTGATTTGATAAAACTTCTCGATTTTTGTTCGCTTTCTAACCTTTCCTTTGGATAAATAGAAGTGCGGTGGCGACTCGAATTGTATGATTTACTTTTGATTTAGTCAATAAATCTAAAGGTAACGAATACCCCGCTACATTGGCCAATGCCAACTTATTGAGAAACCAAGTTCTTGCAATTTGAAACTTCATCTGATACATCATTCAAGATCCCTCTGAGTTCATCTATAACATGATCATTGTGAAGCTGTTATTTTGAACCTATGACTTGTGGAATTCATCTGCTACATGGGCTAATCTTGAAGAAGATCATGGAATGGCTAAAGCTTGGATGTGGTTATCTTTATTTGATGCCTTTGCTCTTCAAGATAATATGATTGTGCATTTATGTGTTGCTTGATTCTAAATGTCCAAGGAAATTCTGGGTTTCTATTGACATTCTTGTCTATTGGATTGCTACCCATTTGGTCAGATCTTTTCAACTCTTAACTTTTAATTTTGTGCAAAGGATTAGTCCCTTCATCTTTTCCCCATTTCTTTAATTTGAAAATCTCTCCCTCTTTTTTTTCAAAATCTTCTTTGATTGAACTTATTTTGTTCCAAATTTTGACCACTTTGCAAAAAGATAGAAACTTTGGCCTTATGCCATTGCATTTTCAAACTTCTTTTCTTAAATCAAATTTGTAAATAAAATTCACTATACTTGACTTAAACTTTCAAAAATCCAAAAAGAACTAACTCATTCAAACCATTTTTTTAGGCCTTTGTGCCTTTCAAACTTAATTTTTGTTAAAAGTAATGCATCCACTTTGAAATTTGTATCACGAACTACGAGGTTTTGATCCCTCATTTTTATGTTGGTACGTAGGCACAAGAACGAAGGTCTTGCCAAACACAAAAATATAATTAATGAATTCTTTTCTCACCCCCCCATTCTATTTGTTTGTAAATATCATTTTGTACCAAATACATATTGATGGGAAAATAGCAAGTGTACTATTTTTCTCACTGTAGTAATAAAAGGGAATTTCCCCGTTTGTCGATCTCAAGGACTACTTGACGATACAGAGTTTATAGATTGTTTCAATTAGACAAAAGCCTGTGGTTTTTGTGTGGTGAGTAATTATACTACCAATTTCAATTAAAGAAGACAAGTAAAAAGGTTGAACGAGATACAAATGAGAGAAGATTGCTAGGGTTCGGTGAATGAATCTTCCTGTAACAGATATAATTTATGAAGACTTAGACAATATTCCTGTCAAATTAATTCCGGTCCTCCAGGGTATCTATTCCTAAGTCCTTAGTAATAGATCTTTGATTATGTAACCTAATTACTATGTCCATAAACAATTAGGTTCATACTCAAGCATTCACATATCAAGAATTACCGGTCAGATAGAAAATCCATAGTCCTAGGTTATTTTTACTATCCAAAGTTCTTATCCAGGTCAATGAATAATCGTTGTCCAGCTTACACTATTCATATTAATCATCATTCGTTGGTCCGACGAATAAAGCATAAAGAACGGCAATAAGAACAAATTAATGGAAAAGAAGAAATAAGCAATACATTCATAAACATCAAATCTGTCACATTCAGAATCAGGGTCACCCCCCTAGCAATGGGGGGTTTAGCTACTCATAATAAAAGTAAAAACAAAGAATGATATTGTTGTCATTACAGAATTTCGTGAGGAATCAATCTTCAATAGTCGGAAAACTCTTGAACATATGAATCCTTTGATATTCGTTGAGTCTCCAGCTCTCAAAACGCGTCTTTTCTCCCAAAAAAATGTCCAACCACCGGAAAATCGTGGTCTGGCCTCTTAATAGCTCTTCAGTTGGATTTTTCCTGATTTTGTGCTCCATACGCGTATTGAGCTATCCCATACGCGTATTGGCTGGTCTCAAACGCGTACTACACGTAACACAGCCTCTGATACGCGTATTGCCCAGTCTGGTACGCGTATTGCCCAGACTGGTACGCGTATCACCAGAAGCTGGTCTTTTGGCTGAATTTTCCATCCCTCTGGTCATTTGCGTATGCTACGCGTACTGGGAAGGTCCATACGCGTATCATGTAAGGCCATACGCGTATGGACAGCAGGTTCTCCAAAAATTGGCTTTTTCTTCCGTTTTCTTGCTCGGGCTCGATTTCGCATCTTACATTTGATTTCCTGAGCTTCCAAACTAGCTTTTTACCTGCTAACATACCAAAAAGTGTAAAATATCCTCAAGAAACTCATAAGTAACAACACACTTAATATTATAGAATTGAGCTTCTATCTAACTAAAAATGCTTCAATTTACACAGTTTACCTGACTTATTTACGGTTAAATAGTGGACTGTCTAGCATAAATGGTGACTGATCACAACCCTAAACTTAGCTTGTTGCTTGTCCTCAAGTAACATTTTATTACCATCAAAGATCATGTCACCCCAAACTTTACTGTAAAACAGTTCTTACCACAATACTGCTGAAATTTTTCGCACTGGACCTCTTGATGTTTTTCAGGTTTTCTGATTCTTCCACATAGCCAACGAGCTAGAAACTCTTTCCCTCAGAAATATGACTTTACCTGTCAGCTTATATCACACTCTCACCAAGTCTCTCTGGGTTAAAGTGTTATCACTCTCAAATCACAATATGCAATATCAAATCAGCAGTTTGAATAAATTCTCTTATCCTATCAACATGTACAATCACACACACTTTTTGAGGTCTTTTAGGGTTGTAACGGGGCTTGGGTTTAGGTAGGCTATGAAAGTTGAACCTAGGGTTATATATATATATATATATATATATATATATATATATATATATATATATATATATATATATATATATATATATATTTTTAGAATATTTTTTTTTGGTTCAGAGTACATGAAGTCATTCTTTTACTACGTTTCTTTTCTATTCTTCCTGTAGGGTTATGCAATCCTTTTTGCCTTTTCTTTCTAGTGAATGTAGCATCTTTCAAAAGCTGTTCTTCGCTTCGCTTTTCTCATTCTTTCTTTTCATGTTGTTTTTTTTTCTTTTTCTTATTGTTTTTCTCTTTTTTTTTTTTTCTTTTATACGACATTCACTTACTATTCATGTACTGCAAAGCTACCCCAAACTTAAAGGTTGCTATACCAACAGCAACCCCAAACTTAGATAGAAACGTAGATATGAAATCAATTCTCACATACTCTGAACAGGGTACGATAGTTCCAAGGTCATGGCTTTAGAAAAAAACGGGTATATCAACCATAAATGATTAAAGGCTCAACAGGGTAAAACAATGGATAATAATAATAATGGGATGGCTAGAAAGGCTCTAGGTGATAAACAAAAAACATGCCTCAGTGTGTGAATTCGTACAGCTAATAATAACAAAAGAACGTACGCAAACCAAGATTGATAAAGACATACCTGATATCGCTCATATGATAATAAGTGTTTGGCTTTTTATGAACTCACCAGGACGGGTTAAGCTGACTTGTTCTATCATACCTCTGAGTTCAAAGCTCATGCTCGTGGTTCTGAGGTTAATCTTAACCAGTGCGTCCAATCATAAACAACAGTATCTACAGTCAGGGGACTGAAAGAGAGAACGCCCGAGTAGTTGGTGTACGTGATCAAGAAAACCAATAGCCAGACATAGTCACGTATCTAATGAAATAAACAGGAAACTGGAGGTAAACCAAATCAAATTCATTAGAAGAAGCCAACCCATAATAGGTGGTTACATCAAAGCAACAGAAATTAAAATTGAATAACTAAAAAAAACAAAAATTACACAAAGAAAACCAAAAGTACAAAAACATAATCAAAATCAATCACTCTGTCCACCGTCCTGCATATGGGTATCAAAGTTAATCATATCTGTCGGATCCAACATAGTGTGCCCCCGTGCGAAGGCAGAGATAGGCGTCAATGTCTCTGTGTTGCCCGACGGAGTATGCTGTTGCTGAGGTGGTGTCTGGTGCGGTGGCTGCTGTGGAATCTCTCCCCCTATCTGAACTGGCTGGTTCCACCAAGGAAAGGTGAACTGGCCAAAATGAGGTGCTGGAGGCGGTCCGGAGAATCTATCTCTGAAGCGCTGTGCCTCCTCCCACAGATCAGTCTGATGAGTCAGAACTCTCCCTGACAGCCCATACTGAAAACAGAAATCCTGCATAACACAAAACTGGGACATCTGCATCCGGTACTCTCTGGAGTTCTCATCAATTGGAGGAGGCTGAGGTGGTTGTGTCTCTACTGCATTCGGCTGAGCCTCCTGGTGCGGAGCACTGGTGCTTCCCTCCCTGTCTCGTGGTTGCTTCAGAGGTCGGGGCGGATCATCTGTGACCGTCCGCTCCTTCATCCAATGGGCGTTCAACGGTGCAGCCGGTCGCAACATCAGCGAATCAGAGAAATCCGGAACACCCGCTTTCTTGCACAGCAGGTAAATCACAGTCGCGTGGCCTAAGGATTTCTTAGGCGATTGAGCGATGTCATCCATATCAGCAGCGATGATCTGTCCAATATTCACTTGTTTCTGATGAAGGATCTGATGGAGAAGCAGGGCACGTTCGGATATCAATTCTGACCCGCTCTGATTCGTACTCAAATTGTGATGAATGAAATAAGCCAATGCCTTAGGAATCGGAGCGAGATCAACCACCATAATCTTCGCCGGAGAAATTTTTGAAGTGGGTGCCCAATCGTGACCTGACCTAATCAGTGAGTTCTTCATATCAGTGTAAGGCCAGTAGGTCTTGTCAGACCGTTTCATTTCGGCAAATGGGCAAACAGAATCATAGAATTTGCATTTCAGCACACTGTTAATCGTCTTCCCATCATATTTGATCACTTTGCCCCTTACCCATGAAACGAACGATGCATTCCCTGTGGGGTCTTCCTCATCAGATGTTACCCGTAGTGCATTGGCATAGAATTCCCAGATCAGATCCAGTGAAACCGGTTGGATTTTGTCATTGAAGTATATCAGCTTCTGCTTTTTCAGAATATTAGTGACCTCTGGATACGTGTCATTCTGATACATCCAATGTTTTTCTTCGACCATGTTGCGACTCTTGATTTGCTCATATCTATCTTCATGGTAGGTGGTACGGAATGTGTTGACCTCGTTTGGTGATTGAGACATGATATTGATCTGTGGACTGAATGAAAAAGAAGAAAACAGAGAAAAACCACAGTAATACGCAGAAAATACGTAATGAAAAAGTGAGAAAATGAAGTCCGTACGGACAAAAACTATATATGCAGCCCCATAAAACTGATACGCGTAAGATACGCTGCCAATACGGGTATCAGGCTCCCTTACGCGTACCTTACGTGTATCACTCTGCCATACGCGTATCATACGCTGCTGAAACAAGTGTAAAACATGATCTGCGTAACAGATCACGTATCATAAGGTAATACGCGTATGGCCTGGTCCCTTACGCGTATCTTACGCGTATTCTTCGTTTATACGCGTATCATACGCGTTTCACCAGAGGCGTGCATTTTTGGTGTCCAATACGCGTATCATAAGACCCATACGCGTATTGGCAGATTCATTTTCAAAAAAAATTTTCTTTTTGTTTTCATTTCTTTGATTTTCTAAAAAAAAAAACTGACTCGGCAAAAATAAAATGACACTAACAATCAAACCTCCCTTGGGTTGCCTCCCAAGCAGCGCTTCGTTTAACGTCGCATGGCTCGACGGGACACCTCATACTCAGATGAGTTTAACCGTTTCAATCGGTCCCCCTTCACCGGGATTGTATGGTTTCAACCTCTGACCATTGACTTTGAAGGTGTCGCCATTCTTCTCATTTTTAAGCTCTATTGCTCCATAAGGAAGTACTTTGTTAATGACGAACGGTCCTGACCATCTTGACCTCAATTTCCCTTGGAACAGCTTCAACCTGGAATTAAATAACAGTACAAGTTGTCCCGCCCGAAATTCCCTCTTCTGTATCTTTTGATCATGCCATTTTTTGTTTGTTCTTTGTAAATTTTGGCATTTTCATAGGCTTGATTCCTGAATTCTTCCAACTCATGAAGTTGAAGAATTCGGGATTCACCAGCTTTAAAAAAATCACAGTTTAGGAATTTGGAGGCCCAGAAAGCTCTGTGCTCGAGTTCGAGTGGTAAATGACAAGCCTTACCGTAAACTAATTGATAGGGGGACATACCTATTGGTGTTTTAAATGCAGTCCTGTATGCCCACAATGCATCATCCAGCTTTACTGACCAATCTTTCCGAGAAGCACTTACCGTCTTTTCTAAGATTTGCTTTATTTGACGGTTGGATACTTCCACTTGCCCACTCGTCTGGGGGTGATATGGTGTGGCTATCTTATGTTTGACATTATACTTCTTCAACAGATTCTCCAAGAGTTTATTTATAAAATGCGTACCTTGGTCACTAATTAAAGCCCGTGGTACCCCAAACCTAGAGAAGATGTTATGCCTCAAGAACTTCACCACCACTTTAGCATCATTTGTTGGTAATGCCACAGCTTCTACCCATTTTGACACATAATCGACCGCAACCAATATGTAATTCTTACCAGATGATGGCGGAAAGGGTCCCATAAAATCAATTCCCCAAACATCAAACAGCTCCACTTCTAGCATGGAGTTTTGCGGCATCTGATTCCGTTTTGTAATGTTACCCATTCGTTGGCACCTGTCACATTCTCGGACTATAGAATTTGCATCCTTGAATAGTGACGGCCAATACAAACCTGATTGGAGGACTTTTGCTGCAGTTCTATCTCCACTGAAATGTCCACCATACTCTGAATTATGACAAGCTTTCAGAATATCGGCTTGCTCTCTTTCTGGAACACATCTTCTGATCAAACCATCCACTCCCTTTTTGTAGAGAAATGGATCATCCCATAGGTATAACCTGCAATCATAAAGAAACTTTTTCTTTTGGTGAGAATTAAAGTCATCAGGTATAACCCCACCTACCACATAGTTCGCATAGTCAGCAAACCATGGTATCTCCTGAACAACAAGTATTTTCTCATCAACGAATGTGTCCCGAATAGGATGATCCTCCTCAGTTTCTTTGATTGGGGACATGCGAGATAAGTGATCCGCAACCGTGTTCTCGCACCCCTTTTTGTCTTTGATTTCCAAATCAAACTCCTGAAGGAGAAGGATCCATCTCAAAAGTCTCGGCTTTGATTCCTGCTTAGCAAACAAATACTTTAAAGCAGCATGATCAGTATACACAATGACTTTTGAACCAAGCAAATATGATCTAAATTTGTCAAAAGCATAAACCACGGCCAACAACTCCTTTTCGGTAGTTGCATAATTCATTTGGGCCGGGTTAAGGACATGACTAGCATAATAAATCACATGCAATAATTTGTCCTTTCTCTGTCCTAGGACAGCCCCCACAGCAAGGTCACTTGCATCACACATTATTTCGAAAGGCAAGGACCAATCGGGGGCGATTACAACAGGTGCACTGATCAACTTACTCTTTAAAGTTTCGAAAGCTACCATGCAGTTTTTATCAAAATTAAATTGCTTGTCTTTGACTAGCAAATCAGTCAACGGTTTTGCGACTTTTGAGAAGTCTCTGATAAACCTGCGATAAAAACCTGCATGACCCAAAAAACTCCTTATCCCTTTTTCATTCACAGGAGGTGGGAGGTTAGCTATCACCTCCACTTTGGCTTTATCCACTTCAATTCCTTTGTGGGAAATTTTGTGTCCTAGCACAATTCCTTCCTGCACCATGAAATGACATTTCTCCCAATTGAGAATAAGGTTAGTTTCCTGACATCTTTGCAAAACAAGAGACAAGTTAGCTAAACAATTATCAAAAGAAGAACCAAACACAGAGAAATCATCCATAAACACCTCCATATACTTCTCAAGCATGTCGGAGAATATAGATGTCATACATCTCTGAAAAGTAGCTGGGGCATTGCACAGCCCAAATGGCATCCGTCTGTAAGCGAAAATACCATAAGGACATGTAAATGCAGTTTTTTCCTGATCTTCCGGGGCTACAGCAATTTGGTTGTACCCCGAATATCCATCCAGAAAACAATAATACTCATGACCTGCAAGTCTTTCTAACATTTGATCAATAAACGGGAGAGGAAAATGGTCCTTTCTTGTTGCAGTGTTCAGTCTTCTGTAATCGATGCATACTCGCCACCCTGTCACTGTGCGAGTTGGGATCAGTTCATTCTTTTCATTTAAAATTACTGTGGTTCCTCCTTTCTTGGGTACCACATGCACTGGACTCACCCACGAGCTGTCAGAAATGGGGTAAATCATTCCCGAATCTAACAACTTTACAACCTCTTTCCTTACCACTTCTTTCATTGCTGGGTTTAACCTCCTCTGTGGTTGCACTACTGGTTTCTGATTATCCTCCATCAGTATCTTATGCATGCATACTGTGGGGCTAATACCTTTTAAATCCTCAATAGTCCACCCAATAGCACTTTTATGCTTCTTTAGTACCTGTATCAACTTTTCCTCATCTATGGCATTTAGCTCAGAACTGATAATAGCAGGATAATTTGTTCCAGATCCTAGAAAGACATATTTAAGATTTACAGGCAATTGTTTTAATTCAAAATTTATACCTGGTTTACTTACCTTTTCATTTTCTAATTCTGGTGAAGATCTCAGATCCTCCCACCGACGTGGTTTGGATTTCATCCAAAGAGGTTGTGTATCCAGCATGGCAAGCACTTCTTTTTCTTTTTCATCATCATTCTCTTCAATCTCTCTGACCGACAGACTAAGAACTCGTTCCAATGGTAATTCAGGAAACTTTCTTTGCATTGTGCTAGTTACCATTTGATCAATTACTTCAACAGAGTGGTTTGTACACATCTCCTCTTTATGTTTCATAGTTTCCCGGACATCAATTCTGAGCTCTTCATCATATACCTTTAGGGTCAAGGTACCTCCCTCAATGTCTATCATGCATCTACCTGTTTCTAAGAAAGGTCTTCCCAGAATCAGAGGTATCTCTTCATCTTCTGGCATTTCCAAAATTACAAAATCAACAGGAAAAACAAATTTATCAACTTTAACCAGAACATCCTCAACTACCCCAAAAGGTCTCTTCACTGAGTGGTCAGCAAATTGAAGTGTCATTCTGGTATCCTGAACATTTCCAATTCCCAGCTTCCTGTAAATAGACAAAGGCATAAGGCTAACACTAGCCCCCAAATCAATCAGCGCCCTTTTAAAAGACCTATCTCCAATGGTACACGGGATGGTCACAGAACCTCTATCTGGCTTCTTTACTGGAATCTTCATACCCTGCAAAATAGCATTACAAGTTTCAGTTAATATAACAGGGTCAGTGTCAGTGGTGCGCTTCTTGGAGATGATGTCTTTCATGAACTTCGCATAGATAGGCATCTGCTCGAGTGCCTCAGAGAATGGAATATTGATTTCTAGTTTCCTGAACAACTCCATGAATTTCTGAAAATTTTTCTCATCTTGCTTCTTCTTTTTGTTTCTTTGTGGGAAAGGAAGCTTAATGATGGGTTTTGGTTCAGGTAGCTTTTCTTGCACCACCGGCAGTGTCACACTTTCTTCCTCAGTTGGTGTCTTGTTTTCTAAAATTTCCAGGTCCACTTCAAGCAATTGATCTTCTTCTTCATCCTTCTTCTTAAGATCTTCAACAGATTTCCCGCTTCTTGTTGTTACCGCACTCACATTATTGTGCTCCCTCGGATTTGTCACTGTTGCACTAGGTAATGCACCTGGTATTTGGGAATTTGTTATCTGTTGTGCTATCTGACCCAATTGAATCTCCAGATTTTTAATGGATGCATTGGTGCTTTTCTGATTATTCCTGGTTTCCTCCTGAAATTGCATATTATGAGTAGCCATCTTCTCTATAGCAATCTCCCAATCAGCTTTCTTTGGAACTTGTTGCTGATAAGGTTGCTGTTGGTACGGTGGTTGTTGTTGTGGAGGTCCTTGGTTCTGAATATTACCTTGCTGATCTTTCCAAGAGAAATTAGGATGATTTTTCCACCCCGGATTATAAGTATTTGAGTAGGGATTATTCTGCCTCAAGTAATTTATAGCTTGCACTTGTTCTGCGGTTGCAACACAATGCATGGTAAAGTGTGGTCCACTACAAATCTCACAAATCATGGTCGGAACCGGTTGCACTTGAGCAACAGTCTGGGTACCTAAATTCATAGCTTTCAATCTTCTTTCAACCTCAGCAGCAACCTGGTCCTCCATTTTCATTACCTGATTTGCTAATTTCAAGTCAATTTTTCCCTCTGGCTGATTCACAGTACGGTCATATAATTCCAAATGCTCATTTGCTGCAATAGCTTCGATGATCTTTTTGATACCGGTTGCTGTTGAAAAATTAGATGAGCCACCAGCAGCTGTATCAATGAGTTGCTTAGTTTTCATTTTCAGCCCGTTTACAAAATTTTGCATTTGTTCAGTTTCATCCAGATTATGTGTAGGACATGCAACTAAACATCTCTTGAATCTTTTGTATGCATCTCCAAGTGTCTCTCCGTCTTTCTGTTTGAAATTCACAATGTCATACCTCTTACGGATATACACAGAAGCAGGAAAATACTCATTCAAGAATGTTGTTTCCATTTGTTGCCAAGTAGTAATGCTTCCTGCGGGTAGTGAATAGAACCATTCCTCAGCGTCCTCAGATAATGTGAAAGGGAACATGACCAATCTCTTTTCCTCTTCAGAATGCCCATCAATTTTCAATGATGTAGTCATAGTCAGAAACCTCTGCAGATGCTTGTTTGCATCCTCATTGATCTTTCCTGCAAAAGGTTTGCTTTCTAACTGGCGGATAGTTGAGGGATGTAATTGGAAGTGAGCAACATTAACAGGTTGGTTAACAATGGTCAACCGCACTGCTGGGTTATTCTGTCTGCCATAATCACCTAAAAGTCTTTCCGCTGGAGGTGGGTCTGCAGCCATGTTTTCAGTGTCTGGATGTGAATCTGTGTCTGACTCAGATTTTTCGGAGTGAACAGAAACTGGTGTGACAGGTGTGACCGGTTCTTCGGTGTCAGAGTTGGCCTGTTTCTTTCTTCTAGCTTCTCTGAGCTTTTTGCGCAATGTTCTCTCTGGTTCTGCGTCAAAATGAAAATCAGCTGAGGCCTTACCTCGCATACACAGATTAGACAGAAGTTAGTTATAATAATAAAAATACAATTAATAATAAATAAAATTTTAGATGCAGAGCAACAAAATTCTAATTGAAAATAAATTAATAAACTCTACTATCTTTGGCAGTCCCCGGCAACGGCGCCAAAAACTTGATGGGAAAATAGCAAGTGTACTATTTTTCTCACTGTAGTAATAAAAGGGAATTTCCCCGTTTGTCGATCTCAAGGACTACTTGACGATACAGAGTTTATAGATTGTTTCAATTAGACAAAAGCCTGTGTTTTTTGTGTGGTGAGTAATTATACTACCAATTTCAATTAAAGAAGACAAGTAAAAAGGTTGAACGAGATACAAATGAGAGAAGATTACTAGGGTTCGGTGAATGAATCTTCCTGTAACAGATATAATTTATGAAGACTTAGACAATATTCCTGTCAAATTAATTCCGGTCCTCCAGGGTATCTATTCCTAAGTCCTTAGTAATAGATCTTTGATTATGTAACCTAATTACTATGTCCATAAACAATTAGGTTCATACTCAAGCATTCACATATCAAGAATTACCGGTCAGATAGAAAATCCCTAGTCCTAGGTTATTTTTACTATCCAAAGTTCTTATCCAGGTCAATGAATAATCGTTGTCCAGCTTACACTATTCATATTAATCATCATTCGTTGGTCCGACGAATAAAGCATAAAGAACGGCAATAAGAACAAATTAATGGAAAAGAAGAAATAAGCAATACATTCATAAACATCAAATCTGTCACATTCAGAATCAGGGTCACCCCCCTAGCAATGGGGGGGTTTAGCTACTCATAATAAAAGTAAAAACAAAGAATGATATTGTTGTCATTACAGAATTTCGTGAGGAATCAATCTTCAATAGTCGGAAAACTCTTGAACATATAAATCCTTTGATATTCGTTGAGTCTCCAGCTCTCAAAACGCGTCTTTTCTCCCAAAAAAATGTCCAACCACCGGAAAATCGTGGTCTGGCCTCTTAATAGCTCTTCAGTTGGATTTTTCCTGATTTTGTGCTCCATACGCGTATTGAGCTATCCCATACGCGTATTGGCTGGTCTCAAACGCGTACTACACGTAACACAGCCTCTGATACGCGTATTGCCCAGTCTGGTACGCGTATTGCCCAGACTGGTACGCGTATCACCAGAAGCTGGTCTTTTGGCTGAATTTTCCATCCCTCTGGTCATTTGCGTATGCTACGCGTACTGGGAAGGTCCATACGCGTATCATGTAAGGCCATACGCGTATGGACAGCAGGTTCTCCAAAAATTGGCTTTTTCTTCCGTTTTCTTGCTCGGGCTCGATTTCGCATCTTACATTTGATTTCCTGAGCTTCCAAACTAGCTTTTTACCTGCTAACATACCAAAAAGTGTAAAATATCCTCAAGAAACTCATAAGTAACAACACACTTAATATTATAGAATTGAGCTTCTATCTAACTAAAAATGCTTCAATTTACACAGTTTACCTGACTTATTTACGGTTAAATAGTGGACTGTCTAGCATAAATGGTGACTGATCACATATGCACACAAAAAGGGCTCCCTAGGAGTACCTAGGACACTTTGGGTGCTAACATCTTCCCTCTGTGTAACCAACCCCTTTACCTGTAATCTCTGACATTTTATTAGTTTTGATTTGAAAACTTCTTACTTTTGGGTTTTGTTCGTACTTTTTCCCTTTTTCCTTAGAAACAATAAAAGCATGGTGGCGACTCTTGTTATTTGATCTCTAGCTTATCCATAGCTCGATGATCATGAATTTACCACTACACTTACTTAGTGATAGTTCATGTGTGTTGTTTGGTTGCTGTAAAGTCAGACCAAATATCTTGACATCCTGTCTGGGAGAATTTATTTTTCTATGTAGAAAGTTTGTGTTGTAAAAGTTTATTTCTCTCTGATGTGACATTATCTTTGAGGTTGGTTTTATCTTGTTCTGCTGCGTATGCCTCTGATGTATCTTGGAGAAGGTCCAAGTTTGTTTATTATGCATTTTCTTTGAAGAAGTTCTCTTGAGTTTATTGTTTTTCTTAAAGATTTGTTCTACAAAAGTTGTTTTAGCCAAAATTTGCTAAATGGGGAGATTGTTAGGTTGCTTGTATTGTGATTGGCAATATTTTGTTAAAATAAGTGAAATAGTAAGATGTTAGATAAGATATCTTGACATGCTTGTACGATATCGTGGCGTATTGTGGTTTTACATTCTTTGAAGATTTGTTTTTTAGCGTGAGATTAGTGAAGATTCTTTGATGATTTGATTCATGTATTCTGCAGTTCAAAGTGCTTATTTTAGAAGCTTAAAGATTGGTTCCAGCTGTGCAATGTTTCCTAAGAATGAATGTCAAAACATTTAAGAAAACATTATATTTGATTTGATTTGATTCTGCAGAACGGATGTCAAAACATTTAAGGAAACATTAGATTTGATTTGATTCTGCAGAATGAATGTCAAAACATTTAAGCATACATCAGATTTAATTTGATTAGATTAGATCTGATTTGAATCTGTTGATTATTTAGTCCGAAGCCCATGCTATTTTGGGGTTATTTAAAGAACGATTCTAAACTTAAGAAAATAACGAAGTTGCATATGTGACAATCTCTGTTAGGGTTTAGTTTGTTGTTATTTGTGATCCATTCTTGTATCACTTAGATGCTTGAATTAGAATGAGTTTTTGAGTTGTAATTGTGAATCACTCATGAGCTTTTAAGCAAGAGTGGATTCTGTTTGATTGGAAGTGTGTCTTCTATTTATTGTTAGAAATTGCTATCATTGTTGCGTGATTGAAGGGAAGTGAAAAGGGTCTCATATCTAGGAGAGTCTTATATATAAATTCCAAGGAAAGTGATTAGGTGAGAAGTTTGTAAAACTAGAGGTTGTTTAGAACTTCAAACTAATACTATTATAGTGGATTTCCTTCCTGGCTTGGATGCCCCTAGATGTAGGTGACGTTGCACCGAACTTGGTTAACAATTGACATATGTTATTGACTTCCCGCTATTTACTTTAACACTGTAATTGTTTCTGATGTGACATATTCTAATCCTGGTGTCGTGACATCGTATACGACATTTATTATTTGCGTAACAGAATTCAATTTTTACTTAATTATAATATTTTATGAATTATTTGATAATTTATTTATGTGATGTTTTTGGGTGTTTTATGATGTTTTAGAGTATTCGAGTGTATTTTAATAATTTAATAATATTAAAATATTTGGTGAGAGCAATATATTTTATTTAATTATTTAAAGATAACGATAATAATTATTTGAGGTTTATAATAATAATTATTTAAATATAGTGTGAGAGTTAGGGAAAAACTAAGGTTTGATGCATATTATTAAACGACACATCTGAATATGGAAAGACCATTTTGGGAGCGATCCTGAGGCAGCGATTTGGAGAGGGAGGAATATCAAGACCTTGAAAGCTCAATCGATAAGTTAAAAGGGGGAGGCATTATTACTATATGGTGGATTTTTAGGTAGCAGGGTGATGAGGGTTCCCTTCCCCTCTCATCAGTGCCAAGGGTCTTTGATCCTATAGATTTTATGATTGATTCAGTATAATATAAAATTGCATGTTTGTGATTTTTTTATTAAAAACTATTGATCCCTGAATGTTTGACCAAATTGGGGTTTCCCAAAACTCGATTGGTCAAATCTGCATGATAATACCCCATAAGTGTTTATAGGGATAATGATATGAATATAAGTTTTTTTTAGTGTTGAAGGCTAAATCGATCGTTTGTTTTATGATTTGTGTTCAAATGGGATAATCTCATTTGGTCACTTATGGGTGAATCGATAATAGTATGGATATGAGTATTTTAATTGATAAAATAATTTTTGGATATTTAAATTACTGTAACAATTAATTATTTTTAATAAACTATAAATTTTTTTATGATCTGATGATAAGTTTTATGAACAGAATAATTTTTATAGAAAAATAAAATTATAATTTGGTCGATTAGTGATTCAACCTGTATTCAAATGGGATAATCTCATTTGGTCAATCTTTGTCCTTTTTTATCGTTCTATTAACTGTAATCTCTTTTTCATAATAAAAAAAAGAACTTAATTGATAATTTTTTCGTTAAAAACTCTAAAATTTATCTTTTGGGAAAAATCACAACTTTTGTGAATTTGTCATTAGGAACTGTATGCTGTAAGAATTTGGCATTGGGAGGCGGAAACTTGGAAAATTTGAGGTATGAGTGCTGATTGCACGTATCGAAGGAAAAGTCGCGCTTCAGAGCGGTTCAATAGAATTTTGTGCAAGTTTGACGTCCGATGTCAGAATAACTCATATTATATCTTTTCAAAAAGAGAGTCATCCCATGAGTCAAACCAACTGCTAAGCAATGACTTTTCGTTTGTAAGTCGTTTAAGTTCTGAAAATAACATTTTCCTATTTTATGAAATTTTAGCAATCTATGTTTTATTTGTTTTCTTTATTTATTTTATTTATGATTAAAAATCCATAAGACTCATTAGAGTTTCTTTATTTTATATATTTAAAGACTTTTGATAATTCCATAAGGATTAACCTTTTGATTATAATCAATTTCAGAGTTTTATTTACTCTTTCTCATGAATAATAATAATTTTTATAAATAAAGTTAAAACTAACAAAATCTTTGTTCTTAGTTGAAATAAGTTTTTTTTTGTTGGAAAATTAATGATGTTAGTTTTGATAACTTTAAATTTTTCGTAATAAAATTAAATTAAGTATAAACCTTATATTTAATTTAATTAAATCCTTTTAAGGAATTAACATGTTACAATGTTATTCTGGAGGACTATGACTGACATTTGGGTTCATACTTGGAATATGTTATGGTGATAATGATGAAATATCAATTTTTGGTGAATATATAACCTTTGATTATGTTTGGGTGATTTTCTGTGGATGTTGGTTTGAGTCCTTATATTATATCATGTATTCATACTATTTTGGAGTTAGGTGAGACTTCGGTCTGTGTTTGGATGACCTCAAATCCTATGGTGGGGATCGTTAGTCTATTTGAGGGATTAGAGGTATGTCTTAGATCCTATGGTGGGGATCATCGATTCAGTTGAGGGACCAAAGACTTTTTACGATGGTGGACGATATCGGTAACATACCTCTGATGTTCACAAAACATTGATACCATATGCATTTAGGTGATGGAGTTGGTGAAAATTAGTCTTGCATACTGTCGCACCTCGAAAAAATATGGGGATACGACTTCAAAGCGAAGCGCGATCGCACGCTCGCAATGATGGACTGAACAGAGTCGCCACCGAACTTTATTTATTCCTATAAAGGAAAGGGGAAATATCGATAAAACCCAAGACAAAAGAAAGGATAAGATATGGTCGTCGCAACCAATATCAGGGTTCGGGAGTCGATTACGCAAGGGGAAGGTATTAGCACCCCTCACGTCCGTTGTACTCAACGGGAACCATTAGGTCAGTTGTGTGCGTTAATGTTAGTTTGAAATATTAGGCTTTTCAGTTTATTAAGTGGGAAAGAAAGAATAGAAGAGAGAAGAAATGTTTTTGGATTTTTTAACGAAGGACTAAACCTAAGTTTTTTATTAGTGGGCCTGACAAGATTTATAAATCCTGCTCCTACGTATCTCAAAAGAGAAATCAAGGCTTACGTAGTTCTGGGTAGAAAAATGTTTGTTTGTTGGTCGATTTTAGCGAAAGCTATATTGTATTAATCGACGAAAACATTGTTTTACCCAAAACAGATGAGGAGTGGACGCATACCACACATCGAACGAATTTATAGATCTACATTCGGAAAAGCGTCGTTTATCTCTACTCAACAATCGTGGCCGAAACATTGTTTAGTATCACTTAAGACAATATATCTTTCATTTATGAAAAAGGTTTTTGATTAATCGCACGGCGGCGAGAAAAGGGTTTGATTGGTTGGATGTATTTTAAGTGATGGCGAGAACTTGGATGAGCGAGATATACATCTCGAATCCTAGCCTCAGGAGTGCACGGTATACACCATGTTCCATTTCCATCTTTATTGAAAAAGTATTAAGGTAGGAATTAGGTATTTTGAAGTTTGAAAGACGAGTACTTGTGACCTACAAGCTCTTACAGCTTGGGTCTAATACTCGGGACCACGTCTGGACATTCCACCCAGGCAGTCTGTTTCTTTCCAATATTGCTAAGAAAATGATTCGAATATTTATGAATGTTTTGGAGGGAAGACGAATATTTATGGCTTGCAAGCTCTTACAGCTTGAGCCTAATATTCGGGATTACGACTGGATATTACATCCAGGTAATCTTTTTCTTCCACGCTTTACTTAGAAGGTGATTTGAGGTATTTAAGGATATTTTGGCGAGAAGACGAATATTTATGACTTGCAAGCTCTTACAGCTTGAGCCTAATATTCGGGATTACGACTGGACATTCCATCCAGGTAACCTTTTTCTTCCAATTTTATTAAGAAAATGATTTTTGAATATTAGAGAGAAGACGAATATTAACGGCTTGCAAGTGTCGCATCCTGCGAAAAATCAACCGGCGAGCTAAAAATAAAAACACACAGAGCCGCCACTGAACGTTATTTATCCCAAGATAGGGAAAGGAAACGCTCAGAGAAACCTGGAAAGACATGGTCTCGCGACCAGAGAGAAAAGGTTCGGGAGTCGGTTACGCGAGGGGAAGGTATTAGCACCCCTCACGTCCTAGGTACTCCTAGGGATCCACGTTCTAGAAAGATAAGGTTGCTAAACATCACACACACACACGGGGAACGCAGGTGGGATTAAGAGGAACGGGCTCGATAAGGTATCGCACCTTATGCCTACATATCTTGTCTGAACAAGAATCAGAGCCACTGTAGTTCGGCTTACGCACGCCAAACAACACAACACATACAAACAAGCAAGGGTGGCAAACATGGAGCCCGACAACCACTGGATGGAATTATGTCGGCATCCGAACCAAAACACACTCAAAAGGGCAAACGTGGAGCCCGACAGCCAATCCTGGGCTTACGTCGGCATCCGAGCCAAAACACGCACAAAACGGCAAACGTGGAGCCCGACTGCCAATCACTGGGCTTACGTCGGCATCCGAGCCAAACACACAGTCAGATAACAAGTAAACACACGCAAGAAAGAAAAAGGTTGCCCGGAGTGGTCTCGCACGACCACCTGCCTACATACCTCGTCTGGAACGAGGATCAGGGCGATGTAGTTCCCCTGAAAGGGACTGAATTGCTAACCAAAAACCGGGGAGAGACACACGACTAGGGAGCTGAGACTCGAGCCTAATGTTGTCATGCATCGTTAACCCTAAGTTCGGTTTTCTATCCTACTTGCATAAGCAAACTATCCTAACCAGGAAAGAAGCAATCACACAAGCATACAATATACAAGCATATATCAGATGAGAACAGGCATCTCAAACAACACAAGCATGTCAATCAAATATCCACATAACACCCACTATAGCCAAACAAGGGGCTCAATCAATCGGGTTTGACTGCCTAAGCAATCGTCTGTACAGGCTGTGTTTGCTCTTAACCTTGCCATTACGAGGCTAAGGTGAAGCAGATGATAGGATGAAGTGAGGATCAGACCTCACAGCTCTTATCCCTAACCAGGGAGAGCTGACAAATGAGCATGGGTCCAGAATAGGGGAACCCTTCTATACTCGATGACTCTGACACAATGTGCACTGCACAAGATCTTGGGCTTTTGATCTCAATGCTACAACCATGTAATGGGAGCAAGGAGAAGACTCACTGAATAGTGGGGGACAGGTTGCTTGTCCCTACCTTCCACCAATTGCCTTACTTGAAGGACTTTTCCTGCTTGGGCTTAAAAATAAACATACACAAGCATTGCCTCTTAAGGAGGACTTCAGACATTTATTGCCCGGCCCGGTAACAGCCGGGTCTCCAGACTACATGAAGTCAAGAAGACCTACCTCAATGCAAGTTGCTTAAGCAACGCAAAGCAAAAGTTCGCAAGGAATTGAGCAACTAAAGGTACCTTTTCTTGATGACGGCAATGGAGTTCGCGGTTGAGCTTCAATTTCGCATGAAACAGATATGGCAAATCGCTGTAGAAGGTGCGTGGAGTTGTTCTTGAAGCTCCAAAATCTCTTAATCCTACCAATTCTTGGACTGTTATGGAAGTTGCGGATTGATTCCACCGATGCGATTCGCGAGCGGTTCTTGAACTTTTTCTGCAAACAGAAGCTTCACAATGCCTAATAATGATGAATATACAAGGAATTATTACAAAGATTCATGGAAATTCTTCCATTGATGCAGAATGTTATTGAAATTTTTTTGCAAAAAATGGGAGAATGAGAGAATGTTTTCTGTTATGCAGTGAAATGTGAATATGCAGAAGTTTTTGGAATTGTGATTAGCGTCCTCAATTCTGTTAGGAATTAACTTTATATATGCAGCTCCTAATCTCACTTTAATCACAATTTAGCTAAAATATGGATTAGTGAAGGAAAGAGCTTATGTGCATTTTTTTGGACTTTTTCTCTTTTGATCTATGAAGCAAGTTCAGCAGAATTTTATCACTTGAAACAAGTCCAAAATATCATTTGGGAGCTGTTGGTGTAAGCTTTATTTTCAAATTCATCATATTTTCCAATTTCACCATGTGATGGCTTATGTGTCCATTTTTTCCAATTCATTTTCAAACCCAATTCTCAAACCATAAGGCCTAGGCATGTTGTGAATATTCCAACAAATTTCAAATGCCATTTGTGAGGTGTTGCAAAAATCCCCTCTCAAAAATTCCAATTATTTCACAAGTTGGACGATTTTGCCCCTGGTTCAAATAACAGTCCAGTTGAAAAGTGACTTTTTGCATTGGCCATTTTTGGAAAAATCCAATGATGCACCCTTGAAGTACATGTCAAATGGAGTTTGTGCATATAAAGAACTTGCAATTTGGACAAACCATGTGGAAGTTATGGCCTCCTGATTACGGGTTTTTTTGAAATTCACTGAGCCATATTTTGCAAACCGTACATTGGATTTTCAAGTTCTTGGACTTTTTGGAAAGGTGAGAACAAGATCTACATCTGTCATGTTGAACAATTTTTCATTTGAAGCTTCCTTGGACTTCTGTTTTTGAGGTCAAAAACTTTCCATTTTTGGAAACTTCAGTTACAAGTCACTTGCTATTTTTGGCAGTTTTTGTCCTGACTTGATTTTCTTCATTCTTAAGCTTTGAGATGTCATACAACACTTGTTCCAACATGAATGAAGTGTGTCTAACTCATTTCCACCTCCAAATCCACCTGATCATGTACAGTTGACCACGGTTGACTTTTCATCTGACAGATGAATCTGGCAATGCATTGATCAAATTAAGCCCCAATCTCCAACTGAAATAGCTCAAGGGTGCAACCCTAGCCTCAATAATCACCATTTAATCACAAAATGAACCTCAAAACCATCATAGACCCCATCTCTTGATCCAGCCCTGATTGGCCCAATGCAACTGATTAGGGTTGACCAGTGGTCAAAACCCTAATCTCAAGGAATCTTCTTCAATCTCCTGATGACATCCAACCATGATGATGATGATGTATCACTTCAATCAAGATGAAGATCAATACCCTTGAGAATCATAAAACCCTAATTCACAGCCCAATCCTCAGATGGCCCATGATCAATCAGTAAAACCCTGGCTTGCACCTTCTGACTTCCTATCTCCTGATCAAGACTTGGGAAGATAGCTTGCACACTGTAACCACATGATATGCAATATGAAATGCCTAAAATCCTAAGATGATATGCAAATATGTTAATGCTAGTCCCAAGAGAGGAGGGCAAATTTTGAGGTGTTACAGCAAGCTCTTACAGCTTGTGCCTAATATTCGGGATTACGACTGGACATTCCATCCAGGTAATCTTTTTCTTCACGCTTTATTTAGAAAAAGATTTGAGATGATTACAAGTGTTTTTGAGAGAAGACGAATATTTATGGCTTGCAAGCTCTTACAGCTTGTGCCTAATATTCGGGATTACGACTGGACATTCCATCCAGGTAATCTTTTTCTTCCAATTTTTATTTAGAAAAATGATTTGAATATTAGATTAAAACAATTAAAGTACCGAGGTTTGAAATTATTGAAAGTTAAATTGATGTTGCTTAAGAGCTCATTGTAAGAAGGCCCAAGAGTAAGCCATGTGAGGTTGATGGCGATGCTTAAAAGCAATCGACTTACAAGGGTGTGAAAATGGGCTCGATATTAAATCGAGAAAAGAATGATTTTTATAGTTTTCAAAGGGTTTTGAATGAAAGATGCAATTAAAAGAAAGCAGGTCAACCATAAAAACATAAACATAAAATAAAATGCTAAAAGAATATAAAAAAAATAAGAAAGAAAAAAGAGGGGCTTGATATGGGTATCGAACCCACTACCAAGGGGGAGATGAACTAACTCCACCTCCACTCGAACAGAAGTTGTTTGCTGTTAGGTTATGACCAACAAATAACTAAATGTCAACCGAGAAAGAAAAATAAAAAAACAAACATAAACCAGCAAAAACAGGCCGCTGGATTTTTATGGGATCCAAGAGTCAATCCTAGCCACACGTCTGTGAGGATTAAAAAAACAAAACAAGCTGCCATCATTGATGGCTAGCTGTTAGCCTTTAAAGCGAAGTGACTAAAATGAATAGTCAAGATACTTGATTAGAGCAGCAGGTATCGATTTCCAACAAACATTAAAATCAAATAAAAACATAGAGAAGCAGCAAAATAGGAAAGGACATTCATACCAATCTCACTCCCTCACGAGAAATCCAAACTATCACAACGAAATCCACTGGCCGTTGAGAAGGTAGTGCTTAAAACTCTCTTCCTAATGCTCTATTGTTGGTCGGTTCACCCTCCCCCTGAACTCGCTCACTTGCCTTGCCTTTTCACCTTCAACTATGCGCCTTTGTTGCCAGTACTGAAGCGGTTTCGAGTGATAAAGCTTAATCTCAGGTCGGTTGCCTTCCCCAAGTGGTTGCTCCACGAATCTTATGAAAATGTGGAGCTTTGGGTGACGTTCGGCATACGTTTCTGTAGGGCAACGGTAGGGTTTTTCTTTCTCTCTTCTCTCTCTGATCTTTTCTTTGTGAATAGTATCGGCGGCTATCCCCAAAAATTAGGGTTTTCTCCTCTCTTTCTAATTTTTTTCGTCCTAGGTTTTTCGGCCGATCCTTTCTCTCTGAACTGTAGCCTCTTTTATACCCAGCTTATTAGGGTTTTCGATTCAGCTTCTGGAGATTAAAGTGGCATGCTCTTGGGAGTGCTTTAAGGAGTTCAGATTGTTTGCCTCAAATCGGTGCTTAGGCTGGAAAAGGTAATATGATCCGTGCACTTTCTTCTTGAATTTGTCTTGATTCCAAATTTGGGATTTTTGAATTTTTACTGCCTTGTCTAATATGTTTTTTCTTTTACTGCAGTGAATTCGGGTTGGAGGGTTCATTGTCTTTTCCAGAGTGATCTAAAGATGATCGTTCAATGCATTGTTAGAACTTACAGAACATCCATTTTTAATAACAATTGGTAAGAGTTTCAAACACAACATCAACTATTACAAAGCTCTTTCCGATCATGATTTGGTTGATCTTTGTAGGGTCACCGTTGTGTTGCTTTGGACGTCGCACGGTAACATTGCCAAGCATAAAATGGCTGCTTCTACATTGCATGCTGGAGCAAGAAACAATTAGAGAAGCTGGCATACAGTACGAATTTAAGTTTTGGGGTCCACAACTATATTGCACACAGTGGCCTGCATCAGAGATAGAAGTATTTTTCATAGCCTTAATCATTCATCAAATCGGTAAGAGTAGTAAAATATCTAGCAGCAATATATCTCAAACTATCAAGTGGCAACACAAGACAGATAAATAGCAGGCAAAGCATTATCAGAACCATTGACACAAGTACAAGGAAGAGGAACAATAAGGTTCTGTCCAACACCAAGAACAGAAGGATCGGAAATAGAATTAGCCTCTTTAAGCTGGTCAGAAGAAAACCAAACCACCATAAACAGAGTCAGCAATGGTGGAAAGAGCATCAGATGGACGAATTTTGTAGTTGGTGGAAACGGATTTGCGAATCCCGTCGACACAGGAACATGAGATTGGGATTTTGAGGTAGAGTTTGGAAGGGATGCCGCAGGCTTGGTTTCTTAGTGTGCCAACTAGTGAATAGACCATTTCACAAGGTTAGCATGGTCTTCTCATGTGACGTTGCAGGATCATGTGAGGAGACCTTTATTGATGAAGTTTCTGATAAATACCACTCTATTTGTTTTGGAAATCTCAACATCTTATTATTTAAACTTGTATTTTCTTCATTTATGCAGGATAGCTTTGGCTTCGAACTCCTACGCTTAACGTCGGCCTCATCGTGCGCCAGGTTTGGGGTCTGTTCTGGTGCACCTTTGCTCACTCTATGTATTTTAACCTCTTGATCAGTATAACTCACTGATGTCCATTTATTGATAGGATTTAATGGAAGGAAATGCACTTCTCATACACCAGCACGTGCCTCCCTTGGATTAGCTAGCGTCACAACTATGGCGGTGTCTATTGCATCTTGATTTTCTAGTCTTGAAGCTCGAGCCATCATCAAAACAACGGTTTCAGTATCCACTCCTTTTGCAAAAACCTCAACAAGATTTTTGTTGCAGTTAGAGTTCCAGTTCTATTACTGCAAAGACATTCATGCCTGCCATCCCTTCCATGGCTGTCATCCTCATATTCTTCCGAATTGGCATTGTCATAACATTCAAATGCAGGCTGGTTCGGGACTCCCAAGGCAGCACATTGTAAGATTTCGAACCTTGTTCATGCCTTTCATGTACATCGTAAATTTGGTGAATTTATGCAGAACTTATTGTGTTTGATGCTGTGCAGGATCTTGAGTCATGGTGCCGTTTGTTGAGCTACCATTAGTGTGACGGTTCGCATCATCACATAAACACGATAACGCATTACTGCAATATTACCCTCTTTGCTCGTATCAAGTTCTGTTGGTTGGAATTTTGACTTGCTTCGACGGATTGATAGGGCTTGCCGGCAAATTGGTCTAGGGAGACCCAAGGCATAGAACAATGGCAGGTACGAAAAGTGATGAAGTTAGCATTGGACACCACTGTAATCTTAGAATCTTAAGATTACACATATTTGAATTCCTTGGAAAAGATATGCTACTCAGTTGTGTACAATACTCTATCTGCAGGTCTTGCAATTTCTCAAGAGAGCATTGGAAAGATGGATCATTGAAAACTCGTTTAAGACCATTCATCCATATTAACTTCAACGTAACCAACTCAAAGAATGCTGGCAAATTGGTATTTGTAGTATCAAGAAGGCATTCTATTTCTGAACAAGATTCGAGTATTAGTCCAATCATCTGATTCATGCCTCCTTGATCCATGTGTTCTTTTTTTACTTGCATGACATGATTTGAATGACTGGTGGTGGCTGTTGTAGGTTGTTGCTTTTTGGATGCCGGTTCCGTTGCGGTTGTTGCAGGTTATGGTTGGTGCTGCTTTTGTTTTTCTTGTGCAGGTCACACACACATGGACAGAATTAGCATGAAGCCTTTCACTTGCAAATGCTGGAGAATTGAATAACCGCTTTTGAAACAAGGACCAATGACGGATGTACGTCGGTGCTAAATACACAAATGATAGCGATTCAATTCTTTATTGCGAATTGTTGAGCTTACGCAACTTCTCTGCCAATAGTTTCCCATCAAATGCATTGTTTCCTGCATCGTTACTTTTCGTTTTAAAGAATCAATGTACCATGTAACAGCCCGTTTGTCATGTCCACTGCTTGCAGGTAACTTCCCACCTGATGAGAAATGGCAACGACAATTTGCTTGAACCTTTCCAATTTAGAGATCAATCATCCACAAAGTAGTCGACATCAGCCCACTAGCTTGACGGTGACGTAAGAGTTTCTTTACAGATTTCAGGTGGTGTTGTAGCAGAAACGTTCCAACCTGAATTTTGGGTTGCGGCGGCTGGAAGAAGTTATGTTGGTGCCAAGACCAATGCCGACCGTGTTGTTATACTGTGGTCAAATTGCTGTAGAGTTATTTATCTTTTTAGGCCTCACACATTAGGCCCTGTAATGATTGATTGTAGTAACAAAAAGGGATGTTGACTTTTAGCAGCATAATTATTTATCTCAATGAGTCAAAGCATAATTATTTATCTCAATGAGTCAAAGCATAATTATTTATCTCAATGAGTCAATCCCAGGATGAGAGACGACTGGTAATCTGGAAGCAGGAACTTGGGAATGGGGGCAGTATTATGTAATTCTTCTATTTTGCTCAACTTCAAACCAGAGAATAGCTCATAGATAAGACAGCCCATGCCCCAAGAATTAATGGCCCATGGAGGAGACTTCTAAATAAAACCCAGTCAGATTTTGCCAATTCCATTGCTTTGTATTGAGTTGCGACAAGCCAATGCATATTGCGGCACTTGCGTAGAGGGTGACTCATTGCTCCCATCAAATTCTGATAGAACATCAAAAGCATGGAGTTTCCAGTCCAGAGTTTGTGTGGCAACAACGCTAGCCAAGAAAACATTACCATGAACAAGTTTACAATCATTATTTAAGAAGCTCACGACTTTCGATATCTGAAGTAGTCCCCAAGCATAATTATTCATCCCTTTGTAAATAGCACCAAAACTTCTTCCATATCCCCCTACCACACGTACAAAATGGATCATGATAGGCTAGAAAAAGAATGCCTAGAACCCAATTGTCTTCAATTAGAGTCTTTTTAGCCTATAGAGTAAACCGCTCAACATCCATTTGCTCAAGGTAACTGCAGGATAAAAAGACCCTCCAAGAAAGAACTAACTCACTTTCCAGTCCATCATGAAATAGCTCTTTTGCCTCCTCCTTCACAGAGTTGTTTTCAGACACAGGACTAATGCATATAACCCGCATGAGAATCCACCGGATGCACTTGGATTTTGAAATGAACTATGGATATAAAATGGATTTTTGGATTTTGAATTTTAATTATAAAAATGGATGTGGACTTTTTAGGAATAATCCAGTATTAGTTTGAATGTCAATTTAATTACTAATAACAAATCAGCAAAAAAACCAAATTAAAAACCAATTAATCTATAATTCATTTAAAATTACTCGGGTACCAACTCTAACATTCATTTGGAAATAAAAGTCGATTAGAGTTTTAATCCTTAGTAAAAATAAATAATTAAGATTAAATTGACAATTGGAATTAAACTTAATTTGAAATTAAAACCAAATTAAAAAAGTGAAGATATTAAAATCCATTTTATACTGACGAATGTATGCGAAAAATGCAAAAAATAAAAGAAAAAATGGAAAAATTTCAGGGTCAAAATCGGGGTATGACAGTTGCCCCTATTTAAGTATCTTCAACTAGAGAATATGAAGCAGGACACTCTTCATATGATCATAGTGGGAGATGATTAAATACTAAGAAGACCCGGATTTTGATCCTGAATCCCCATGACATGATGTGATATGATATGATATGATATGATACGATATGACATGATATGATATGCATGAATGCATGATTTTTTTTTTTTTTTTTTTTTTTTTTTTTTTTTTTTTGCTAGGGATATGGTGGACCCTTGACAGGAGATGCTACTAGACAGACCAATCTGTGGTGGAATGCTGATGATCCACAGGGAGACAGACAAATGGGGTAAAAACAACTTGCTGGGGAAACAGTCCTGCTGGAGAGTCAAACACACACTGGGAAGTGTTCAAAGTGAGATTTGATAATCGATACTTAGAATACAAGGGATTTCGGTGGTAAGTTCACACATGACTTACTAAACCCGAATAAAGGAAAAGATGCTACAACAAGTTCATATATGACCTGACAACGCTGGGGAATAATCAAGGAGAAAACTCTTCAGAACAGGTTCATGTATGACCTGATACCGGAATAGGGGTTCAACAAACAGGTTCATACATGACCTGAATGGGTATTGAACAAAGAATCTTCAGAGTAGGTTCAAGCATGACCGGACCCCGGAATAAAGAGGTTCAATGACAGGTTCGTATAAGACCTGAATAGGATTGAACAAAGAATCTTCAGAGCAGGTTCAAACATGACCGGACCCCGGAATAAAAGGGTTCAATGACAGGTTCATATAAGACCTGAATAGGATTGAACAAAGAATCTTCAGAGCAGGTTCAAGCATGACCGGACCCCGGAATAAAAAGGTTCAATGACAGGTTCATATAAGACCTGAATAGGATTGAACAAAGAATCTTCAGAGCAGGTTCAAGTATAACCTGACCCCGGAATAAAAGGGTTCAATGACAGGTTCATATAAGACCTGAATAGGATTGAACAAAGAATCTTCAGAGCAGGTTCAAGTGTAACCTGACCCCGGAATAAAAAGGTTCAATGACAGGTTCGTACAAGACCTGAATAGGATTGAACAAAGGATCTTCAGAGCAGGTTCAAGTGTAACCTGACCCCGGAATAAAAAGGTTCAATGACAGGTTCGTACAAGACCTGAATAGGATTGAACAAAGGATCTTCAGAGCAGGTTCAAGTGTAACCTGACCCCGGAATAAAAAGGTTCAATGACAGGTTCGTACAAGACCTGAATAGGATTGAACAAAGGATCTTCAGAGCAGGTTCAAGTGTAACCTGACCCCGGAATAAAAAGGTTCAATGACAGGTTCGTACAAGACCTGAATAGGATTGAACAAAGGATCTTCAGAGCAGGTTCAAGTGTAACCTGACCCCGGAATAAAAAGGTTCAATGACAGGTTCGTACAAGACCTGAATAGGATTGAACAAAGAATCTTCAGAGCAGGTTCAAGTGTAACCTGACCCCGGAATAAAAAGGTTCAATGACAGGTTCGTACAAGACCTGAATAGGATTGAACAAAGGATCTTCAGAGCAGGTTCAAGTGTAACCTGACCCCGGAATAAAAAGGTACAATGACAGGTTCGTACAAGACCTGAATAGGATTGAACAAAGGATCTTCAGAGCAGGTTCAAGTGTAACCTGACCCCGGAATAAAAAGGTTCAATGACAGGTTCATATAAGACCTGAATAGGATTGAACAAAGAATCTTCAGAGTAGGTTCAAGGATGACCTGACTCCGGAATAACAACAATTGGACTTTGAAATGAGTTCTAGTAACAACTGAGCTTGGAATAATGCCTAACAACAACTGATTTTTAGGAGACACCAATGAGCCTTGAAACAATTCCAGGGAATGACATAGGGGTTCTGGAACTTCGTCAGAATAAAAGTGACATGTCTGAGAATTCATCAGAGAGTAAAAGAAACAAATTCTGGAAATGCATCGGAATTACAAGTGATATTCCGGAAATACAACAGAATACAGACACATCCGGTAATACATCAAGGAAATTCTGGAAATACATCAGAATATAGACACATCAGAGAACACCTCAGATAGATGGTGAAACATCTGGAAATACATCAGACCAGTTATGGAAATTCATCAATAAACCAAGGAGTAATCCGGAAATTCATCGGATAATCCAAAAAGAAAATGAACCTTAATGGAAAATTTTCTAATAGGTGCCAACTGGGTTGGATTTGAAAATGACTGCAAAAACCGGATGATGGTTTAAGGGCACCAAATACAGACTGGAATCAAAGGTCAAAGGGTATAGGATCAACAACAAGACCTGAGTCAATGCAAAATGAGCACGAAGTACATTTCGGCTATGCATGATTTGAATTTCCTTTTATGCATGATATATGAATGATCATGATTATGAGAATGCTGACACTGGGCAGACTGGGAGTTTGTAAAGGCTTTTTATGGAAGCTCATGATTCCTCAACACCGAGAACTTAACCAAATATTTGTGATAGATGTTGTCAAAGGAGAATTCTATCCAGCTTGATAGCCACAACTTAGCCAATGGATCCTTTTGGAGGATCAATGAATCGTGCTAGCATAATTTTCAGGCACTCGTCTTAAACTCGATAGTTGTTGACGTATGGCAGAATTTGTTTGAGCAGTTTGAAAGCACGAAGAAAGAGGTTCTGCCCCTCTGTGGCTCATCTTGCCCCAGTTTGTTGAGACTTTGGCAATGTTAACCTTGAGAGTGGGTTTGGAAACAACCTGCCATGAGACTACCTCGAGATGGCATGCCCCAAGCGTTTGTAACTTGCAGCGGTCCGAACTTGACTAACCAAATGCTGGAATGGTAGACTCTTGATTGATTGTCCTTTGGATAGCTGGACTCATTGAGCTCTGAGGTGGCTTGCCCCAGCCTAAGTCTTAAAGCAAATTACTCTTGGCTAACTGAACCATGGAGTGATTGGACTTACTGATCTCTGAGGTGGCTTGCCCCAGTCTGATTCTTGAAACAGATTACTCTTGGCTAGATGATCCTTAGGGTGATTAGCTCGAATTAACGGATGCTCAAAGTGATTTTCCCCTGACTAAACTTCTTTCACTCCATCAAGTTCCTCAACTGTATTTGGCATTTCTTTGATGCTAAGTGTTGACTTGCAAATAAGATTGTTCATTCAAAAATGGTAATTTTAATGCAGTGTTTATGCAAAAATTTGAAATCAAAGTTTATTGATATGAACGGGTGAAATACAGTGAACGGGTCAATGATAAGAATACAATGGTGATCAAGTCATTCACAGTATGCAAGTTGGTGCTATCAAATGATTAACAAAAATCGTTTGGAGTCAGGTTAACACAACCTTGTTATCGTATGCTTTCAAAATGAACCCTGCCTCAATTAGGTCTTTTAAGGGTTGTAACGTGGTCTGGTTCACGGTTTTTTTTTGAAACAAAAGGACATAAGGCTCAAAATTTATTTTTACCCACCCCTTCTTCTTAATGATCTCCAGTTCCTACGTTCAGGTTATTCGATACACGCATCCGACTTCCAAGATGGTTCGAAGGTGTGATGAGGGTTCAAGACGAATTTTCTTGAAATGGCAGTCACCTTATTTTTTGTTTTGTTGAGGGTTTTGGTGACCTCTTTTTGTTTTTCTTTGTCCCTTATTTTGCCTGGGCCGCCTCTTTGAAACTTTCGGTCCATCGGGATGCCCTGACTTTTGCCCAAGTCATTTTTGTGGTGTTTGACTTAGCGGACTTTTATTTTTTTTTATTTTTTAAAGGTATTGACTGCCACATTATTGGTGGATAAGGATCAACCAACACTAATTTTAGCTTTTCTTAACTTCTTCAACACTTCAACATGTGTGCGAAGGATAACACGTGGTTGAACCTAATTGGAGGGTGTACATATGGACGATTCTTTTTGAAAGATCGAATGTACGATTAAACTATCTGAACATAACTACCCTGCCCCAGGTTAAGATTAAGGGTTTTAGATCCGAAATAAACACCAACTTCTAGGCTCAAAGTGGTTGACTAGGGATTAACTCCTTATCTCTTCAGTGTTTGGGGATTTGAAACAATGCCTTACATCATTGACAAGGTTTTACTCAAAAGCATACCACAACAATTTCAGGTGTTTCATTTTCATCATCCTCCTTCCAATCTTTGTTAACACAACTATTTGATAAACAAAAGTGAATGAGAGGAGTATTTTTGTTTTTTAACATAAATGAAAAACGAGTGAATACGAATGGATCAATTCAAAAGATGCATAAACATTTCATTAATCTTACCAATTCAAATAAAACAACAATGTTTAAAAGCAAATAACAACCAACATGCAAAGAAACTACAAAAGAAGTGTTGAAACAACCAAATGATTGCCAGCTTTAGGGAATTGATTTCTTCAAACTTGAAGATTGGGATCAACCAGCTTTTTGACATGATGATGATCTTCAAATTCTTTTCTTTCAATCTCATCGTCGAACGCAACCCTCTTGAATCCACTACTCACTTCTCCTTTCCTTTCATTGGTATAGGTCGTGACATTGGAAATCCAAGGCGGTATCTCCATGCTCTTACCAGGAAACAATGATAGCTCACTAGCCACATCCCTGACATCTTCCTTGTGGTACAAAACCTTGAGGGTTTTCAAAGGTCCTTTCCCTTTCTCATTACCTGGCCCAGAAATCAAGGTATATGTACTTGAGCCTTCCTCCTTGAGTGTTAGTGACCCTATGTCAATCAATCTTTGCAGCTTGAGTTTAAAACTCATACATTCCTCGATGGAGTGCCCCATTGTTCCAGTATGGTATTCGCACTTGATCTTCGGGTGATCTTCTTCAAAGACTAAGCTCTTCTTGTTAATCAGTTCTCGTACCAAATATTTTAGCGCACAGCAAGAATCTAGGTCATGTCCCAATGCCCCTTTATGGAATTCACACGTTGCATTTGGATTGTACCATGGTAGGTCTGGTGACACAGGCGTGAGAGCTCGAGGGGTCACCAAAGCATTCTGGATCAGTAGCGGGTAGAGCTTGCTATATGGTACCGGAATCGAGTCATTGTGATCCTGGTTCTTCTTGCTCTGATTCTGATTTTTGTTCTGAACCTGGCTTTGGTGACTTTGAGGAGCAATGTCCAAAGGATGTTGATGATGACGCCTTGAGGGTGGTCTATATACTGGTAAATGAGGAGTTGCCACATAGAATTTCCCTTGACCTAGGGTAACACCAGATGGATGTGGCGTAGTAGCTCTCTTTGTTGCAGCAGCATATATTGGGTGACCCTCTCTTCCCAACAAGACTTGCAGGGTTTCCAAGACCCATCTCATTTGGATCTTCAAAAGATTAAGTTCCTCATTCAGTGCTTCTTGGCCATTTCTTAGCTCTTCCATCATCTCCTGAGACATGGTTCTTTGTTCAAACGCGTGTTGAGAATCACTTTGCTTCACGGACAAAAGATGGATGAGTTTTTTTGGTATTTTGTCTGGAAAATGACATGCATTATAATGCGATGCAAATGCAATGGAATGAGAATGAATGCAATGCAAGCCATGCACATTTGTTTTTTTCATACACGGGTTCAAAAGTCGGAGGTACTGACGAATCTGATTGTTTTCCAAGAAGGTTCTCACCAGGTATGGTCTAAGGTTTTTGAAAAAGTTCCTAGAGTCATGGATCCATTAGACTGTTTGCTACCTGCGGCAACTTACTTGCCGGGCATCAACTCCATCTAAAGAATCTACTCTAAGTGAGGTTCTCGCATCGATCCAACGAGAAATACATCTCGCAGACCCACACTACGCAACCATCTTTCCTAATGGGGTAAAGAACTAAGGTTCTACAAATGGTTCTCAGAGTCATGGATCCTAAAGAAAATATCGAAGCTTACGGCAGCTTACTTGCCGAGCGACAACATCCTCTCAAGAATCTACTCTAAGTGAGGTTCTCGTACCGACCCAACGAGAAATACATCTCGCAGACCCACACTACGCAACCATCTTTCCTAATGGGGTAAAGAACTAAGGTTCTACAAATGGTTCTCAGAGTCATGGATCCTAAAGAAAATATCGAAGCTTACGGCAACTTACTTGCCGAGCGACAACATCCTCTCAAGAATCTACTCTAAGTGAGGTTCTCGTACCGACCCAACGAGAAATACATCTCGCGGACCCGTACTACTCAACCTCGTCCTATCTTATGTTTTTACTCGAGACTCGGGTAAAAAGTCTTTCCCACAAGGTTTGCAATCAGAGCATCTCCAAGTACCAAAGCATATCGAACCAATATAACAGATTATATCAATATGACAATAAAGATAACAAAATCAATAAAGAAAAGCCACAAAAGTAAGCAAACAAGGCACACAAACGACCTAACTAGGCTTGACTCACTTAGGGATTTGCAAAGTCTCCCCAGCAGAGTCGCCATCTGTCGCACCTCGAAAAAATATGGGGATACGACTTCAAAGCGAAGCGCGATCGCACGCTCGCAATGATGGACTGAACAGAGTCGCCACCGAACTTTATTTATTCCTATAAAGGAAAGGGGAAATATCGATAAAACCCAAGACAAAAGAAAGGATAAGATATGGTCGTCGCAACCAATATCAGGGTTCGGGAGTCGATTACGCAAGGGGAAGGTATTAGCACCCCTCACGTCCGTTGTACTCAACGGGAACCATTAGGTCAGTTGTGTGCGTTAATGTTAGTTTGAAATATTAGGCTTTTCAGTTTATTAAGTGGGAAAGAAAGAATAGAAGAGAGAAGAAATGTTTTTGGATTTTTTAACGAAGGACTAAACCTAAGTTTTTTATTAGTGGGCCTGACAAGATTTATAAATCCTGCTCCTACGTATCTCAAAAGAGAAATCAAGGCTTACGTAGTTCTGGGTAGAAAAATGTTTGTTTGTTGGTCGATTTTAGCGAAAGCTATATTGTATTAATCGACGAAAACATTGTTTTACCCAAAACAGATGAGGAGTGGACGCATACCACACATCGAACGAATTTATAGATCTACATTCGGAAAAGCGTCGTTTATCTCTACTCAACAATCGTGGCCGAAACATTGTTTAGTATCACTTAAGACAATATATCTTTCATTTATGAAAAAGGTTTTTGATTAATCGCACGGCGGCGAGAAAAGGGTTTGATTGGTTGGATGTATTTTAAGTGATGGCGAGAACTTGGATGAGCGAGATATACATCTCGAATCCTAGCCTCAGGAGTGCACGGTATACACCATGTTCCATTTCCATCTTTATTGAAAAAGTATTAAGGTAGGAATTAGGTATTTTGAAGTTTGAAAGACGAGTACTTGTGACCTACAAGCTCTTACAGCTTGGGTCTAATACTCGGGACCACGTCTGGACATTCCACCCAGGCAGTCTGTTTCTTTCCAATATTGCTAAGAAAATGATTCGAATATTTATGAATGTTTTGGAGGGAAGACGAATATTTATGGCTTGCAAGCTCTTACAGCTTGAGCCTAATATTCGGGATTACGACTGGATATTACATCCAGGTAATCTTTTTCTTCCACGCTTTACTTAGAAGGTGATTTGAGGTATTTAAGGATATTTTGGCGAGAAGACGAATATTTATGACTTGCAAGCTCTTACAGCTTGAGCCTAATATTCGGGATTACGACTGGACATTCCATCCAGGTAACCTTTTTCTTCCAATTTTATTAAGAAAATGATTTTTGAATATTAGAGAGAAGACGAATATTAACGGCTTGCAAGCTCTTACAGCTTGTGCCTAATATTCGGGATTACGACTGGACATTCCATCCAGGTAATCTTTTTCTTCACGCTTTATTTAGAAAAAGATTTGAGATGATTACAAGTGTTTTTGAGAGAAGACGAATATTTATGGCTTGCAAGCTCTTACAGCTTGTGCCTAATATTCGGGATTACGACTGGACATTCCATCCAGGTAATCTTTTTCTTCCAATTTTTATTTAGAAAAATGATTTGAATATTAGATTAAAACAATTAAAGTACCGAGGTTTGAAATTATTGAAAGTTAAATTGATGTTGCTTAAGAGCTCATTGTAAGAAGGCCCAAGAGTAAGCCATGTGAGGTTGATGGCGATGCTTAAAAGCAATCGACTTACAAGGGTGTGAAAATGGGCTCGATATTAAATCGAGAAAAGAATGATTTTTATAGTTTTCAAAGGGTTTTGAATGAAAGATGCAATTAAAAGAAAGCAGGTCAACCATAAAAACATAAACATAAAATAAAATGCTAAAAGAATATAAAAAAATAAGAAAGAAAAAAGAGGGGCTTGATATGGGTATCGAACCCACTACCAAGGGGGAGATGAACTAACTCCACCTCCACTCGAACAGAAGTTGTTTGCTGTTAGGTTATGACCAACAAATAACTAAATGTCAACCGAGAAAGAAAAATAAAAAAACAAACATAAACCAGCAAAAACAGGCCGCTGGATTTTTATGGGATCCAAGAGTCAATCCTAGCCACACGTCTGTGAGGATTAAAAAAACAAAACAAGCTGCCATCATTGATGGCTAGCTGTTAGCCTTTAAAGCGAAGTGACTAAAATGAATAGTCAAGATACTTGATTAGAGCAGCAGGTATCGATTTCCAACAAACATTAAAATCAAATAAAAACATAGAGAAGCAGCAAAATAGGAAAGGACATTCATACCAATCTCACTCCCTCACGAGAAATCCAAACTATCACAACGAAATCCACTGGCCGTTGAGAAGGTAGTGCTTAAAACTCTCTTCCTAATGCTCTATTGTTGGTCGGTTCACCCTCCCCCTGAACTCGCTCACTTGCCTTGCCTTTTCACCTTCAACTATGCGCCTTTGTTGCCAGTACTGAAGCGGTTTCGAGTGATAAAGCTTAATCTCAGGTCGGTTGCCTTCCCCAAGTGGTTGCTCCACGAATCTTATGAAAATGTGGAGCTTTGGGTGACGTTCGGCATACGTTTCTGTAGGGCAACGGTAGGGTTTTTCTTTCTCTCTTCTCTCTCTGATCTTTTCTTTGTGAATAGTATCGGCGGCTATCCCCAAAAATTAGGGTTTTCTCCTCTCTTTCTAATTTTTTTCGTCCTAGGTTTTTCGGCCGATCCTTTCTCTCTGAACTGTAGCCTCTTTTATACCCAGCTTATTAGGGTTTTCGATTCAGCTTCTGGAGATTAAAGTGGCATGCTCTTGGGAGTGCTTTAAGGAGTTCAGATTGTTTGCCTCAAATCGGTGCTTAGGCTGGAAAAGGTAATATGATCCGTGCACTTTCTTCTTGAATTTGTCTTGATTCCAAATTTGGGATTTTTGAATTTTTACTGCCTTGTCTAATATGTTTTTTCTTTTACTGCAGTGAATTCGGGTTGGAGGGTTCATTGTCTTTTCCAGAGTGATCTAAAGATGATCGTTCAATGCATTGTTAGAACTTACAGAACATCCATTTTTAATAACAATTGGTAAGAGTTTCAAACACAACATCAACTATTACAAAGCTCTTTCCGATCATGATTTGGTTGATCTTTGTAGGGTCACCGTTGTGTTGCTTTGGACGTCGCACGGTAACATTGCCAAGCATAAAATGGCTGCTTCTACATTGCATGCTGGAGCAAGAAACAATTAGAGAAGCTGGCATACAGTACGAATTTAAGTTTTGGGGTCCACAACTATATTGCACACAGTGGCCTGCATCAGAGATAGAAGTATTTTTCATAGCCTTAATCATTCATCAAATCGGTAAGAGTAGTAAAATATCTAGCAGCAATATATCTCAAACTATCAAGTGGCAACACAAGACAGATAAATAGCAGGCAAAGCATTATCAGAACCATTGACACAAGTACAAGGAAGAGGAACAATAAGGTTCTGTCCAACACCAAGAACAGAAGGATCGGAAATAGAATTAGCCTCTTTAAGCTGGTCAGAAGAAAACCAAACCACCGTAAACAGAGTCAGCAATGGTGGAAAGAGCATCAGATGGACGAATTTTGTAGTTGGTGGAAACGGATTTGCGAATCCCGTCGACACAGGAACATGAGATTGGGATTTTGAGGTAGAGTTTGGAAGGGATGCCGCAGGCTTGGTTTCTTAGTGTGCCAACTAGTGAATAGACCATTTCACAAGGTTAGCATGGTCTTCTCATGTGACGTTGCAGGATCATGTGAGGAGACCTTTATTGATGAAGTTTCTGATAAATACCACTCTATTTGTTTTGGAAATCTCAACATCTTATTATTTAAACTTGTATTTTCTTCATTTATGCAGGATAGCTTTGGCTTCGAACTCCTACGCTTAACGTCGGCCTCATCGTGCGCCAGGTTTGGGGTCTGTTCTGGTGCACCTTTGCTCACTCTATGTATTTTAACCTCTTGATCAGTATAACTCACTGATGTCCATTTATTGATAGGATTTAATGGAAGGAAATGCACTTCTCATACACCAGCACGTGCCTCCCTTGGATTAGCTAGCGTCACAACTATGGCGGTGTCTATTGCATCTTGATTTTCTAGTCTTGAAGCTCGAGCCATCATCAAAACAACGGTTTCAGTATCCACTCCTTTTGCAAAAACCTCAACAAGATTTTTGTTGCAGTTAGAGTTCCAGTTCTATTACTGCAAAGACATTCATGCCTGCCATCCCTTCCATGGCTGTCATCCTCATATTCTTCCGAATTGGCATTGTCATAACATTCAAATGCAGGCTGGTTCGGGACTCCCAAGGCAGCACATTGTAAGATTTCGAACCTTGTTCATGCCTTTCATGTACATCGTAAATTTGGTGAATTTATGCAGAACTTATTGTGTTTGATGCTGTGCAGGATCTTGAGTCATGGTGCCGTTTGTTGAGCTACCATTAGTGTGACGGTTCGCATCATCACATAAACACGATAACGCATTACTGCAATATTACCCTCTTTGCTCGTATCAAGTTCTGTTGGTTGGAATTTTGACTTGCTTCGACGGATTGATAGGGCTTGCCGGCAAATTGGTCTAGGGAGACCCAAGGCATAGAACAATGGCAGGTACGAAAAGTGATGAAGTTAGCATTGGACACCACTGTAATCTTAGAATCTTAAGATTACACATATTTGAATTCCTTGGAAAAGATATGCTACTCAGTTGTGTACAATACTCTATCTGCAGGTCTTGCAATTTCTCAAGAGAGCATTGGAAAGATGGATCATTGAAAACTCGTTTAAGACCATTCATCCATATTAACTTCAACGTAACCAACTCAAAGAATGCTGGCAAATTGGTATTTGTAGTATCAAGAAGGCATTCTATTTCTGAACAAGATTCGAGTATTAGTCCAATCATCTGATTCATGCCTCCTTGATCCATGTGTTCTTTTTTTACTTGCATGACATGATTTGAATGACTGGTGGTGGCTGTTGTAGGTTGTTGCTTTTTGGATGCCGGTTCCGTTGCGGTTGTTGCAGGTTATGGTTGGTGCTGCTTTTGTTTTTCTTGTGCAGGTCACACACACATGGACAGAATTAGCATGAAGCCTTTCACTTGCAAATGCTGGAGAATTGAATAACCGCTTTTGAAACAAGGACCAATGACGGATGTACGTCGGTGCTAAATACACAAATGATAGCGATTCAATTCTTTATTGCGAATTGTTGAGCTTACGCAACTTCTCTGCCAATAGTTTCCCATCAAATGCATTGTTTCCTGCATCGTTACTTTTCGTTTTAAAGAATCAATGTACCATGTAACAGCCCGTTTGTCATGTCCACTGCTTGCAGGTAACTTCCCACCTGATGAGAAATGGCAACGACAATTTGCTTGAACCTTTCCAATTTAGAGATCAATCATCCACAAAGTAGTCGACATCAGCCCACTAGCTTGACGGTGACGTAAGAGTTTCTTTACAGATTTCAGGTGGTGTTGTAGCAGAAACGTTCCAACCTGAATTTTGGGTTGCGGCGGCTGGAAGAAGTTATGTTGGTGCCAAGACCAATGCCGACCGTGTTGTTATACTGTGGTCAAATTGCTGTAGAGTTATTTATCTTTTTAGGCCTCACACATTAGGCCCTGTAATGATTGATTGTAGTAACAAAAAGGGATGTTGACTTTTAGCAGCATAATTATTTATCTCAATGAGTCAAAGCATAATTATTTATCTCAATGAGTCAAAGCATAATTATTTATCTCAATGAGTCAATCCCAGGATGAGAGACGACTGGTAATCTGGAAGCAGGAACTTGGGAATGGGGGCAGTATTATGTAATTCTTCTATTTTGCTCAACTTCAAACCAGAGAATAGCTCATAGATAAGACAGCCCATGCCCCAAGAATTAATGGCCCATGGAGGAGACTTCTAAATAAAACCCAGTCAGATTTTGCCAATTCCATTGCTTTGTATTGAGTTGCGACAAGCCAATGCATATTGCGGCACTTGCGTAGAGGGTGACTCATTGCTCCCATCAAATTCTGATAGAACATCAAAAGCATGGAGTTTCCAGTCCAGAGTTTGTGTGGCAACAACGCTAGCCAAGAAAACATTACCATGAACAAGTTTACAATCATTATTTAAGAAGCTCACGACTTTCGATATCTGAAGTAGTCCCCAAGCATAATTATTCATCCCTTTGTAAATAGCACCAAAACTTCTTCCATATCCCCCTACCACACGTACAAAATGGATCATGATAGGCTAGAAAAAGAATGCCTAGAACCCAATTGTCTTCAATTAGAGTCTTTTTAGCCTATAGAGTAAACCGCTCAACATCCATTTGCTCAAGGTAACTGCAGGATAAAAAGACCCTCCAAGAAAGAACTAACTCACTTTCCAGTCCATCATGAAATAGCTCTTTTGCCTCCTCCTTCACAGAGTTGTTTTCAGACACAGGACTAATGCATATAACCCGCATGAGAATCCACCGGATGCACTTGGATTTTGAAATGAACTATGGATATAAAATGGATTTTTGGATTTTGAATTTTAATTATAAAAATGGATGTGGACTTTTTAGGAATAATCCAGTATTAGTTTGAATGTCAATTTAATTACTAATAACAAATCAGCAAAAAAACCAAATTAAAAACCAATTAATCTATAATTCATTTAAAATTACTCGGGTACCAACTCTAACATTCATTTGGAAATAAAAGTCGATTAGAGTTTTAATCCTTAGTAAAAATAAATAATTAAGATTAAATTGACAATTGGAATTAAACTTAATTTGAAATTAAAACCAAATTAAAAAAGTGAAGATATTAAAATCCATTTTATACTGACGAATGTATGCGAAAAATGCAAAAAATAAAAGAAAAAATGGAAAAATTTCAGGGTCAAAATCGGGGTATGACACATACATTGATGTGTCTTGTGATGAATGGTTGTTTCGATGTTGTATTTTGTGTTTGTCATTGCGTGATTATCATTCATGTTTTGAGTGATTTATCGTTTCTCGATTATCATATTATTTTCCGAAACTTTCACCATTACTATATGTAAGTATACTCTCACCCCTTTCTTGTTTGCTTGGTTTTGTGGTGTGCTTTGCACAAGTGATTAGTAGGACTGAGGTTCGTTGTTGCAGCGAGATGATTGTTTCCTCTCAGCATACTTTTATCTTCCGTATATTCTAGTTTTTGAATAAGAATGCTTTGATCTGTAACACTAGGGACAAGGGAATTCGTTTGTATTACTTTGATTTGTTTGTAATAAACTATTATGATATTTTGATTATGATGTATTGATTCAGTTCTATTCAACATGTTTTATGGTTGTAGTACCCCAAGATTTGCCCCTCATTTTTGCTTTTTTTGCCTAACCTCATTCATGTCTCATTGACACACATCATTCATTCATGATTAACACTTGATAATAAGCATCGTAGATTTAATACTTGGTTGATAAAATATGGCTTTGCTTGAAGGTCATGGTATTACACACTTTATGGGTCGAGACCCTAATTCTTGGTTTTGCTCATATGGGATCTTGTGTCTGATCTTCTGTATACTTTACTTAACGTCTAAACCCTAATCTCATGCGATCTTTCACACAGTGTGTGTTTCACTCAGCCTCCTGTGCTTGGTTCATTCATTTTGTCTCCTTGGTTGTGGTTCCGTCATTGGTGCTAGAGCCTATTAGTCATAACCCAAGTCCTTGGTCTCATAACTTCCATCCGCCTCCAATTATTCATCTGATCATTGTCATGCCACTATTGCTTGGTCCATAGGTCTTGCTAAGGTTCATGTTTCTTTCTTTCGTGAGTCAGTTGTGGATCTTGGGTTTGAGTTTATGCAAGCCATTTCAAATTAGTTCATACAGATCATGTTTATCCATACCTAATTTCAAATCATGATCATAGAAGCCCAAAATTCAATCCATTTCAAGTGACATATTCATGTTTTAAGTCAATTCATTTTCATCCAATTGACCAATCCCATTCATTTTCATCCATAAAATATTCATTACATACAAAAAAATGCAAAAAATGTATAATACATTGCAAAACTCATTTTTGGAAGTTTCAGCTCCGTGAGTCGACTCATGACTCAAAGCAAAACCTTCAGGTCTGAACAGGTCGACTTACAGGTCAACCCAATTCTGGAAAACCTGAATGAGTAAACTCATCCACACCATACGTTGACTCATTTCATTTGAACCGTGTTGCTTCAGGTCCGAACAGGTCGAGCTGTAGGTCGACTCAACCCTGAAATAAACCATGTTTGAGTCGACTCATCCACTCCTTACGTCGACTCATTTCCCATTTCCATGTGAACCATGTTGCCACGAGTCCGAAAAGGTCGAGTCATAGGTCGACTCAACCCTGGAATAAACTCTGTTTGAGTCGACTCATCCCCTGTTGGAGTCGACTCATAGCTTGTTTTACATGAATTTTGCAAATGGACCAAGTCAGGTTTAACCTCATGGGGCCTAGTTACACTACTATGAGATTTGGACCTATATGTTGAGCATGAACCCCTGTCATCGAAGATAGCCAAGGCTTGCAAGTCAATCATACAAAACAAATGCACATCTGCATGAATACCAGAAAACCATAAGCCAAAACCAATTCGGAATTGCATTGAAACCAAGCCATTGCAGAACCATAAATACTTGCATCAATACACATTAGGCTTGCTTGTTGCAACAAACCAATATTGGCCTCGAGCAATTCAAACATACATCCTACATCAACACTAGATTGCAGTGCCATTGCAAATCCAGAATTCAAACACAAACTATGAGAATTGATCCAGTTGAAGTATGTATTCCTGTCATAAATGCGACCATGGCCAAAGAATCATTGACTCAACTCCAGAATTATCCCTGCAATAGACAAGCTTAATCCACACATAAGGAATACTCACTTTCCTTTTTTTTTCTCCAGTAAAGCATCATAGTATCATGGTATAAAATGGGCCATGCATCACAAGTTAACTGTGAGGTTTAATCTACAACACATCAAGGCCAACTATAACTGTGGCAACATCGCACATCAGTAGGAATATTCATTGCAGTCAAGGTTACCTACATCCTGCACCAGTCCAACAAAACACCAGTCTGCCACCATTTGGTATAATGCCTAAGTCCTACAAGCAAGGGCAACTTGTCATGGAAGTGGGAACAAGATTCAACCTATGAACCAAAGGCATAATCAAAGTTAAACTCAGAAGCATCACATGGTTCACAGACCCTACATAAACATGATCAAAATCACATCACAACTTACACAACATACCCACATATTTGTTAACCTACAGTTGCAATTCATGATTAAGCCTACCTGTTACACTTTGCAAATTGGGCTAACTAAACAACAGGTCGTCACTCAGTTTTAACCTGCAATGTCCAGTCAGAAACAAAATAACTTGAATACATTCCACTAAATTAACCAACCAACTGTCATAACAACTTTCAAGACCATAACAAACTAACTCAATGAGTAACTCACTGAGTTCAAACCAACTAACTCCAAACCTCACCTAACTAACTCCAAACCTGGGTTCCAAGCCTGCTCTAATCCAATCCTAATGCCTATTTAACCAAGATCATCATCATCATTTCAATAGCTCTCTCTCTTTTTGCAACCATCACTCTCAAACTCCTAAATTCACTATGAACCCCCTCCCTCTCACACTCAAAGCTCAATTTCTAAAACTCAATTGAGGCTTCACATTGAAGCTTCAAGAAGAGTGAGCTCAACCTCATCACACTACAGAATTTTGGAAGAAGAAGAATTGGAAGACAAGCAAATCAGAAGAAGATAAAGGCAATGTCGTGCCTGTCTGTACAAGTGATTTTCTGTCTTCATCTTCTCCGATCAACAGTCGTCGGAGCAAGTCTCAACTTCAGATGTAGGTCCATTTTCTTTGTTTCTCCACATTTCGATTGCCATATTGCACCTTACATTAAGGTAATTCAAAGCCCTAGCACCATGAGCTCTGAATTTCATTTTTGGATGCGTAATTAGAGATTGAGTTTCTTAGGGTTCTTGAGGATTTGGGATCCATTGTGGGCTTAGGCCAATAATTAGAGGATTTGGAGTTTGGATTCTTGTTCAGGAGGTGGAAACGAAGATGCAGGTGGATCCATTGTCCATTTCTGGTGGCCGCCGCCGCCAGAATCTTTTCCGACGGCGGTGACTCACGGCGAGGTTCAGGTGAGGTAAAAGGCCATTAGAGCGCGCACTTACAGCTTCAAATTCTGTTGGTTTGCTTGTGTTTGAGCTTGTCACATTCCAAGCCCAATGCAGTACCCTCTCACTCCCATTACTCTGTTGCACCCCCTGGCCAAAAAGAGAATCTATTCAGCTTTGGGCTTTGGCAACTGAAGCCCATAACTTTGACACTATCTCACCCTCTTTTTCCAGCACACACCCAAATAGGGACTGCACCCCCTCTGTTATGCAAATGCCCATTCTCTTTTCTTTGCTTTTATTTGTTATTTAGTTTTGTTAATTAGATTATTTTTTATTGGTAGAATTTAGGTTGATTAGATCGATCAGGAGTTAATTAGGGTTTCTAAAAATATTAGAAATATTGCTAGGTTTGTTAATTCTTGTTTTGGATTTGAAATTAGATTTAAATAGAGATTTTAGGGATATTAACAATTTTCGGAATAAGAACATTTTAGAGTCTAATAGCATTTTCAGCAATAAAATAGTTTAGAATTTAATTGAGTTTAACTAGAATTTTCATAATTAGAATTCTAGATTCAATAACCATAAAATTGTCAAAAGACCATTTTACCCTTTAGGGGTAATTTTTGACATTTTTACCTATATAATCACATGCTCCTTTAGGAATAGAATTTAATACATGATTTTTATCCAAAAAATCTTAACATTAACATGCTCCCTTAGGATTTCTCTAACATAGAATTTATAATCAACTATGGCATAACTCCTTAGGATAGTCTAATTCAATTCTAACCATTAGATTAGGCGCTAACCCAGTTTTCAAACCAAGATAAACCTATGATCAAATTGATCAAAAGTAATTTTGATTAATTAAATCCTTTGAATTTGTATAATCCCACAGTCTAATTGAGTGACCAAAAGACCATTTGGGGATAAATAAAGTTCGATGGCGACTCTGTTGTATGTTCGAGTGGGCGATACGTTCGGGTATATTTCTGCTAGCTTCAATGGTGTTTCTAAATAAATTTCCGTTGTGCAACATCTGTTGTTTTATGATTTATTAAGTATTTATGATGAAGTAACATATTTTTCCTGTTATTTTTATTTAAAATCTATTATCCGGGGTTTAGGGTGTTACATGGAGGACCGTTGGATGTGTTTGAAGCGTAAATCCCATGCAGCAATGTATAGGATAATCTTATGGTAAGGAAAAGATTATAGAAACATGACCACATAGTTGGTCGAAAGGCTTTGGCCCGAAACAAACTATCTCAGAGTGGTTGGTCCAAAAGGATTATGATTGAGTTAGAACAGTTGCTCCACAAGCCCTTATGCTTGAGTTGCAAGGTGAAAGTTTGGAGAATTTCACCTTCGGATACCGATCACCATTACTTCGTATTTTTACTGTTTGGAACATCAAATGTCTATTCAAAGGCGTCATTATTAACATTCTTGAGAACTGAAATATTTCAATGTTATGTGTGAGAGATTAGATTGTTGACAATACTCATTTTTTTTTATATTGTTTGATAGTCTAATTTTACAAAACTATTTTTGAAAACTATTCCCTAATTAAAGTTTTATATACTGGAAAACTAAAATATATTTTAAAGATTTTGATTTTTGGTTTTTAGTTTTGGAAATAAGGAAGAGAAAAAATGAAGGAGTTAATTCTTTATTCTTCAGTTTAATTATAATTTGGTCCCATATTTTATTTGATTCTGTGAATTAATCAAATTCAAATAATTTAGATATTTTTTTACTTTTTTTCTCATTGAGATTGATGTAAATCAAAATTTTAGTTTATATATTTCATTTATAAAGTTTCACAAAATTCATGTTCATAAATTATTTAAAAAATAAATAAATTATATATCTTTTAAAAATAAACAAATTTTAAGATTTTAAATAAAAACATATCATAAAAAATAACAAATCGTCAATTTTAAATAAAATATATAAATACAATTTGATTCGAATTCATTTTAAAAATTAATTCGAAATCTGATCTATATGAATAGTGGAGTATGAAATTTTTATTTAAATTAATTTTGATTTTAAAATGCAAAAATTTAATAAATTAGATATAAATTTTTAAAAATTGATTTGAACCACACATTCTGATATTTTAGTAGATTGAGATTACTCCGGATGCTTCTTCAACCAAGGACCACAGTTACGTGATTGGTTTGAAAACGGAAACAAAGAAACAACAGTTACAGTGATTGGTTTGAAAACGGAACCAAAGAAACAATAGTTACAGCGATTGGTTTGAAAATGGAAACAAAGAAACAATGATTGGTTTGAAAACGGAAACAAAGAAACAACACAGATAAATATCTTATCTTTATGCCACTGAATGGTTTAGTTTTATCAATCATGGCTTTCACTTCCTTTTTCCTCTTCTCCTCCCTTATCATCGCCGCCATCGCTCCCTCTTTGCATGCACAACCTAACCAGGTACTGTAACTCTTCTTCTCCGCTTCTCTTTTAGTTGACTTTTATTCTTCTTCTTATCTTCGAGTTTTGAATTTGGATTTTGAAATTCAGTTTTGTGAAGCTGGAATCGGATACGGAGACTCTTCCTGTGGAGATTCAATTCCATCATCATCCAAGTTGTTGATCAAAGGCGGTACTGTCGTTAATGCTCACCATCAACAAATCGCCGATGTTTATATTGAAGACGGTCTCATCGTTGCTGTTAATCCAACTATCACTGTATTATTTCTCATTCTTAACTTGCAATGATTTACTCCAAGACTCTTATCATGTTAAAATCAACACAATTCTTAAGAAATGAAAATAGAAAGTGTTTTCACAGATTTTGTATTCAACTTTATGCTTTCTGTCCTAGGGTTTTTTACTTTTGTAATTTCCGTATTGCCAGGTTGGAGATGAGGTGCGTGTCATAGATGCTACTGGCAAGTTTGTTATGCCAGGTTAGACCTTTGATTTTTAATCTTACAACACTTCCAATGATGCTCTAACACCTATACAATAGTTAAATGCTTCTTAAATGAATCACCGTAGCGATGTCACTTGTATGCATGAATTTAGTTTCTTACATTCCATCTTGATGTCAATTTGACATCATCATCATCATCAGATTTTGACATACCATATGATTGCATCTTTTTGTTTACTAACAGGAGGCATTGATCCTCATACTCATCTAGAGTTTGAGTTTATGAACACTGTAACGAAGGATGACTTCTTCAGTGGCCAGGCCGCAGCATTGGCTGGTGGGACGACAATGCACATTGACTTTGCCATACCAATTGATGGGAGTTTAACGGCCGGTTTCGAAGCCTATGAAAAGAAGGCGCAGAAGTCTTGCATGGATTATGGTTTCCATATGGCTATTACCAAATGGGATGAAACAGTTGCAAGAGAAATGGAGCTCATGGTCGAGAAAGGTTATAATTTTACTTCCTTTTTGCATTTTAGATAATTTGGTTTATTATGAGGCAAATAACCCTGTGGAAGGGCTCTGAGGAATTTATTTCACGTAGTAAATACATCTTTGTTTTCTGATTGTAGGTATCAATTCGTTTAAGTTTTTCATGGCTTACAAAGGAGCTCTTATGATCGGTGATGAGCTTCTTCTACAAGGACTTAAAAAGTGCAAGTCTCTCGGTGCCTTAGCCATGGTCCATGCAGAAAACGGAGATGCTATAGATGAAGGGCAAAAGAAAATGATAGAGCTTGGAATAACTGGACCCGAGGGACATGCTCTTTCAAGGCCTCCAGTGGTTAGTCTCATTTTTGCTCTTTCTAATAAATAGTTTACTGAATAATAGAATTGAAGAGAATAATGGAATATAGATACTGGATTTAGGTGCTTATACTTGAGCCAAATTATCTGCTTTTAGCTACCCTTGTCAAAATTTGCATGCTGCTAAGTTGTAATCACTCTAGTAATACATTCATTCTGATCAATTTTTTTTATCTCTGTTGATGAATCTCATTTAGCTGGTACATGATCAGAATCATTAGATTGATTACTTGTTTTGTTTTGTTGTATTCTGTGATTACTGTGAAGTTTAAAATCTAAATACCTGTTAGTATGGCTCATAATACATTTCTTTATTTGACTTGGAACCTTAACATGTGTAGTTAGAAGGAGAGGCAACTGCTCGTGCTATTCGCTTAGCAGATTTTGTAAACACTCCTTTGTATGTGGTTCATGTCATGAGCATTGATGCAATGGAAGAAATTGCGAAAGCCAGGACATCAGGTTCTTAACTTCAATCCTTGTAATGTATTCCAGATTAGGTAGAGAAAGCATGCAATTACAACATATAGAGATACCATTAAGAGTCTATTTGTAGAAAAACTATTACGTTTGCACAACAATATTCTCGTTTTTTTATAGAGAAAAATGTATAAACAAGACTTGTTGTACTTGAATTATAGCAGCCATGATTAGATTAACTTGACAACACTTTACAATCCACTCTTTTGCTATGCAATTATATCGAATCTACTTTGCCATACAGAAAATTGGGGCCACTCATATAGTCAATCACTTGCACTTAATTGAGAGTCTGACTCTGAGACTTAGAGCTCATTTGCTTGAACTTGTAAAAAAAAGTGATTCTATAATGCCGAGTTTGTAATCTTTTGTCTGCTTTATTACAGAATCTAAGATAGATGTTGAACATTTACTATGCACATGCTATTGACTTGTTACATTGTGTTTGCATATTATGACAGATGTTTTAAACATTTTTTACTTTTGTATTAGTCTACGGAGAAATCTCTCGTATACCGAGATCTGAGTTTGACAGCTTTGGATTGATGTGTTTCAAGTGTGACGTTTTAAGTTTTACTGAACTTAATTTTAGTAATCTTCCCTACTTATTTACTGTTTCCATCTTGACCTTAAGTGCTTTTGTTCCCAAATGACTTAGGGTCTGTTTGGATAAAAAGCTTATTTGCAGCTTATAGCACAAGTGCTTATCAAAATAAGCGCTTATGAATAAGCTCGCATAAGCTATTTTTATAACAAAAGATAAAATAAATTTAAATTGTTTTTATATATGTTATAAGTTGTTTTGATTAGCTACCTTGAAGAACTCTGTAAAAATTAGTTCAAAAAAATTTATGAAAAATGTCATAAGTTGTTTTGATTAAGTCTCTCAAACAAGGTCACAAAACTTACGGCAGTAGATTATCTCAAATAAGTCCATCCAAACAGGCCCTTAGTTTTAGTAGGTGACATGTTTGTTTTCTTACTTCAGGACAAAGAGTAATTGGAGAGCCTATTGTATCTGGGTTAGCCCTTGATGGTTCCTGGCTTTGGCATCCTGACTTTGTGACTGCAGCAAAGCAAGTTCCTTCCCTCGTTACATTGTTTTTTTCGTTGTTATATTCTTTTGCTGTCTTCAGTTTAAGAATATATAGGCCATATTTCATTCTCACGTTTCAGGTATCTGATGAGTCCCCCTATTAGGAAACAAGGACATGATAAGGCCCTACAAGCTGCTCTCGCAACAGGAGTTTTGCAGGTTTCACGTTGAATTAGAGTTAGCTTTAGTAATCATTTAAAGATAATTGGTTTGAACCTGAAAAAGTTAGTTAAGATGGTCTCGGCCATAACATGCATCATACTTTTGAGTTTTGATTATTTCTGATCTCTGTATTTTATCTATACCCTGAGCTCAAATTTATTCTCTTTGCTAAGACCGTTCATTTGACCAAACAATGCATTTTACAAATTTGCAGCTGGTAGGAACTGATCATTGTGTCTTCAATTCCACCCAGAAATCTTTGGGAATTGATGACTTCCGAAAAATTCCTAATGGTGTCAATGGTAATCACGCGGCAACCTTGGACATCTGCGACCTAAATCCATGCTAGATGATATTGGAATGTTTTCTTACTAACACAATGCAACCTGAAAACTGCAGGTATTGAAGAAAGGATGCACCTGGTATGGGATATCATGGTGGTAAGATAATCGCCTTCTGTTTTTTGTCTGGTTGGGGTAAAATGGAGGAGATGATAATCTTCTAACTGGCGTTTATTGGCATATATCTTACAGGAATCTGGCCAAATATCTGTCACTGACTATGTCCGGTTAACAAGCACCGAATGGTAAATTTTTGGTGAATCGAAGTAAAAATTAGCATCCTGTTATGGAAATAATGGAGTTCATTTTTTAATCATTATTTTGATTTGAAAAAAGTGTTCGATGAAAATCCGAAAACTATATGTTTTTATTTTTTTATTTTTTATATTTCTACTATCACTTCAGTGCCAGAATCTTCAATATATATCCAAGGAAAGGAGCGATTCTTCCCGGCTCTGATGCAGATATTATAATTCTCAATCCAAATTCAAGCTTTGAGGTAACAGCAAAATCACATCACTCCAGAGTGGACACAAACGTCTTTGAGGGATGGAGAGGAAAGGTACTGGTTTAAGTATTACCCAGTCTGTTACCTATAGTTCCATTCGACATGTGTTTGTTTGTATATATTGTTCAATAAATTGAAATTTTGTTCTGTGCTATCAAGATTGAAAGTGTTCGTTTCTAATTTAAAAAATTGTTATTTTAGGGGAAAATTGAAGTGACTATATCACGAGGAAGAGTTGTTTGGGAAAATAATGAATTGAAGGTTGCTCCTGGTACTGGGAGATACATAGAAATGTCACCTTTTAGTTATTTGTTCGATGGATTGGACAAGAAGGATGCTAGTTATCTAAATTCCCTTCAAGCCCCCGTTAAGCGAGCAAAGTCCACCGCATAATTTCTGTCATCGTTGGTTAGGGAGGGGAATAAGGTATGTAACTCCAGTTGTTCGACCAAATAAATAAGAATAATGGAATAAGGTATGTAACTCCAGTTGTTCGACCAAATAAATAAGAATAATGTATACTGGTAAGCATCGTTCCAATGATGTAACGTAAATTGCTTATACTGTATCAAAATCAGTTGAGGTAAAATTATCCATAGCTATTATAAGATACTGTACAATGTGTAATAGTCAGGTTTCTATTGAACTTGTCTCATCTACACAAATATTTTACAAGTCATAGATCCTAGTACTTTTAATAGCACTATAGAATGATGCCTTTGATTTGAGTGTATGAAGGTGTGGCTATGTTTGTTTGGTTTTTTATCATATCAAGGCCTAATACAGCAATTTATGTAGGTCAGAATCCTTCTTTTCCCCTGCATGATAATATTCAATAAATGTATTAGAATTTGCATTCGCCGATCATCTCTCTGCATGCTCCTCTCTATGTGCGAGCTGCGTGTACATAGAACCGAACGAACAGAAGCCAGAATAAACTTTTTTGAGATCTTTCTAATCTATATAACCCATGTTGCTTTTTGACCTCTGTAGCACCGACACCTCTGAAAAGAGGTGTGTCCGTGTAAGTGTCCGAAAGTGACATCGACATTTGTGATTACTTTTAATTTATTCAAATTTTCAAATTACTGGTGTCGACATGTCAGTATTGGTGTCGTGTTTCCGGTGTCTGGTTCATAGATTTTTACAATAGTACTCCTCCTAGGAAATGATTCATGTGGGTTGATGATTGATCAAGGGGGTATGAACCAAATCTAAGGGGAGTACTTTGCTAAAAAAAAGTGTTCAATTTTGGAAGCTGAAGCTCCCAGCATAAAATCTCAAGCAATAGCAAAAAAAGTATGCATGAAACTTAAATTGCAGCTAAAGAAAATAGCCTCACCATGACTACAGAATCTTCTTGAGAAGGAGTGCAAACTTCTGCATGCGGTATAGCATGGGCAGGTTGAGCATGAACGGGATGAGCATGAGCAGGTTGAGCATGACGACCACGAGGAGGATGAGTTTGCCCATGATTAGCTTTGGCGAGATCCCGAGCATGATGAGCATGATGACCTTGAGCAGGATGAGCATGTCCCTGATTAGTTTTAGAGAGGTCCAGTTCATTCCCGATGCTGCCACGCTTGACTTCAGTCAGGTCGGTTTTCTGCTGCTTTTTGTTCGCACGAGCTTGAGTAAACACCATTGAATAGTCAGTCGCTCCGATAGACTTTTGGTCCCACCCTCCAAACTGAGGCACAGATGTTTTAGCAGAGTTTTTCTGCATACATAGAATCATACATAGTAATCAGAATTTTTGTTGTTGCTCATTATAAACATGCAATAAAAACAACATAAAATCGGGAACTTGTAATAGAAACAACATGAAATCGGGAACTTGTAATGGTTAATATCCCCTTGATCAAAGCACATTAACCATTTCAAGTTCAAGATTTGAAACTTCAAATTCAAATACAAGGTTTTAAGACGTTAATATTGAGTTTCTTGACCTTGTATTGGTTAATACCCCCGCATTATACACATTAACCAATACAAGTTCAAGGCTCCAATAGACTCGATTTCAAATATGTCTTTTCATGTTCCATATTATATTTATATCTATAATAATTTGAGATAAATTTTGACTCAGAAGCATTGTTGCATCAAGAGAAATCATGGTTAGAATTTGATGAAAAGAAGGAAACGATTGTTCAGAATGTGAATCATATAATAATTTGAGATAAACTTCGACTCAGAAGCATTGCTGCATCAAGAGAAATCATGGTTAGAATTTGATTAAAAGAAGGAAACGTTATTTAGAATGTGAATCACACAATAATCATGATAATCTTGAAGATTATGATGTTCTTCGAAAACTTTTGTGGTGAAATTTTTCTATTCCTAAATCATTTCGGATAGATCAAGTTGCACTCTTTTTTTTTCCTATATATTTGATTTGATTTTATTATATAGATCTAGGCTTACCATGACTCTGTTTTGTTCCATGTCTGAATGAAGAGGTGACGGACCTAAGAACATGTAGTTATACAAATCAAGGTGTTTATTAATGTTATGTTTTCAAGATATATGGCCAAATGAATGGAATTTTGAGGTTAGAGTCATGGGGGATTTTAACTAGGGAAGTTATGATAAAACTTGACATTTTGTTATGCTTAGTATTTAACATATCCCAATCTTTAAGGAACGGATAAACGAAATTAACGGATTTTTGTAGTAAAAGTAGTAAACGAAAAAGGGTGGTTGTCCATGTTCGGTATATATTATTGAACAAGATATTTACACACGATTTTGTGCCATGGAAATCTGACTTCTCAATAACTAAAGGTTTAAACAACTAACATTCCAAACAAATTTTTGGTCTATGCTATTTTTAGTGTCTGGATTCTTATTTTGGATTAATTTGTATAAAATGCAATGCAAATTGTAATTTAACATCGTTATCATTTTACATGTTAAACTAGTGGAATATCTGGTATTGTCCAAAACATCTAGTAGTATGGTCCCCTTTATACTACTTTGTTCAAAAATTTAATAACATGACATGTTCGATTGCATATCTGAATAATAAAATTCATCGTTGGATTAAAATGTTTTATTATATAGATCATCTCTATGAAATTTAATATCAATAAAAAATTATTTTATATGTTAAAGAGAACATCTCCTAGTTCGAGTGAGACATCTTAATGGTTTCTTCGTTGAACCTTGTCAGGTACTCTCTGAGAGAGATTTCGAGTATCCTTCGGACGTTGAATAAACTAGTAGTCAATATTTTTTTTATGTTTGTCTGTTGAAAAGTGTTGTACCATCTTTTTAGTTAGATTCCGGTAGTTAATGACAGAGAATCTGGGTAGGCTCGTATACCAATGCAGAGCTCCCTCTTTAAAGGTACCTGCCATGAGTTTGCACTTAAGGGAGTCGAAAGTCCCTACTATTGTAATATGAGTATTGACCACAATAATGTGTTCATGTAGATCAATTTTATCATTAAAAGATATCAACGGTGGTGGTTTGAAGTTCTATGGAATGTGATCATCCCAGATGGCCTTAGGTAATGGTTGGGAATCCAAAAGTTCTTGCTTTGTATCCCCATCTTGTTGACTTTGTCTTTGTCAAACGTGGACGCTATCTTGTAATATTTCATTATGTTGACGAGGAGTCTTCACCACTACGAGTAATTGGGTTAAATCTTGTGGCGGAGGTGGATCACTTCGGCTGGGAAATGACCCGGACATCGAACAATTGAGTTGGAAGATGATTTTTGTGTGGCATGGGAAAAAATTACCAAGGCCCCATGGTGGACACCAAATGTTTTTGCTAAAAAATACTAAAAGGTTAATTTTTCGATTCTATTTAGGGAGAGTCTCAAATGATTGGTTAAGTGTCTGTAAAATGTTTTTCTCAGTTGGTCTCCCTTGTCTTCACGGGCTAACTTCTTTTTATATTGCTTCATTTATCAATGATCCTTAAAGGCATGTCTCTTCATATCCCTCATTAAAAATAACTATGCTTAACGTCTATTGTCTACTATAATTTTCAAGTAACACATTGTCTATTAACTTATGTAACCCCCACACAATCATGAAGATATGTCGTAACCGTTCCTCGTGATCGTCCCTATAGTTTCTTAGCACTAAAGTCCGGTCTGACTTGTTCTTCCTTCCGAGTTATCACATGGTCGGCTCCATCGTGCTGGCCTTGCATCTAAGTGAATCCTAACTGAATTTCGACTTGTGTATGGTTATGATTATCCGACCTACTTGTCTCTTCATACTAGGCCTTCCACAAAATTGACTTCATGAATTCTGGGATGTACAATATATACTTTCTAATTAGTTTTAATTAGTTTTTCTTTAAAAAAAGAGTTAAACGTTTTACTTATTTTACTGTATATTTTTTACCATAACTCTGAACTTTGATTTTCTTTAAGGGTATCTGATGATAATGTGTGGTCCAAATCGTAAGTCCGAGAAGTGAGACAATAGAACTGTTGGTTTAGCACACTATAGTTGCCATTAAAAAAACAACAAATAAGGGGGAGGAGAGAGAGATATAAAGTAAGTAATAAAACTAAGAAATAACCAGTTACATAATAGAAAAGTTGTTTAATAATTTACTATTTAGTAACTATGTCTCAAATCATTAAGGCTTTGAGTGAGTTAGGATGCAGTTCACGTAGTAATATTAGTAGTCAAACCTTAATTCCTGCTACCTTAAACAATGATAAATTTTAATTAGATCAAGATACTTTTCAAAATCATGAATTAGAAATTCAAGAAATGGAAAATAGATTAGTTAACTGGTGTATGTCGGAAATTAAATTAAAAGAAATTTATAAAATGAGCACATTTGATTTCTATAGCAAACAAATTATTCATACTACAGATATCTGCTACATCTATATGTAATAAGCATGAAATCATTAATTGGTTAAATAGAAAGTTGTTGGAAAATCATGTTAGAGAAGGATATCGTTATATCCATATATGATTAATCCAAATAGCTATAAAGCCTTTACATAAACTAGGGCTAAACACCTTCATTCGGTTAGTCCTTCGTGATACTCGTATTAAAGATTTTCATAACTCAACTATTGCTATAGTTGAATCTAACCTTAATGATGGTCCAGTTTAATTTAACTGCCATCCTAATTACACTATGAGTTTAATTGATAAATTCACTAAAAATTCACTTGTCATATATGTTCAAGGCCTAAGTGACACATTCAATGTTGGAGTTACCAACATAGACGTTATTAGTAGAATTACCTATAAAGTTTCTAATGTTAATAACAATTTTAAATCTCTTAAAACTACTCCTAGAAATGAAACATGTATTATTGAAGCCAATCTTAGCGGATCTAATGTTATGACCCCGAAAATTCTTACTACTTATGATATTATTGACAAATTCCCTCAGGAATGGATTTTGCAAGATGTGGTTAAATATGAAAAGATTGAAGCCAAATCTATTAGAGATGTTATTCAGGATATTGATGGACCAGTCAGGATTCGAATGAATAGGAGCCAGTTCTCCCATTACAATCAGTCTAGTGGCATTGGATCGACATCCAACGCTAGAAATTTTGTTGATTCAATCATTAGGGTTAACCTTGCAGGAGTAAACTTTGCTCCTACAATTCTCTGACCTATTTACTCGGAGAGGACGGTCACCATCTCCAACTGAGTCTTAAATCTTAGGAGTTATTATCAAGAAGCACCCTTTGTCATTGACAAAGCCTGAATTAGAGCCGATTTTAAGACTAAGTAACGTACATTGCTTAGACTGTATCAAAATGAGTTGAGGTAAAATTATCCATAACTATTATAAGATACTGTACAATGTGTAATAGTCAGGTTTCTATTGAATTTGTCTCATCTACACAAATATTTTACAAGTCATAGATCCTAGTACTTTTAATAGCACTATAGAATGATGCCTTTGATTTGAGTGTATGAAGGTGTGGCTATGTTTGTTTGGTTTTTTATCATATCAAGGCCTAATACAGCAATTTATGTAGGTCAGAATCCTTCTTTTCCCCTGCATGATAATATTCAATAAATGCATTAGAATTTGCATTCGCCGATCATCTCTCTGCATGCTCCTCTCTATGTGCGAGCTGCGTGTACATAGAACCGAACGAACAGAAGCCAGAATAGACTTTTCTGAGATCTTTCTAATCTATATAACCCATGTTACTTTTTGACCTGTGTAGCACCGACACCTCTGAAAAGAGGTGTGTCCGTGTAAGTGTCCGAAAGTGACATCGACATTTGTGATTACGTTTAATTTATTCAAAATTTCAAATTATTGTCGGTGTCGACATGTCAGTATTGGTGTCGTGTTTCCGGTGTCTGGTTCATAGATTTTTACAATAGTACTCCTCCTAGGAAATGATTCATGTGGGTTGATGATTGATCAAGGGGTATGAACCAAATCTAAGGGGAGTACTTTGCTAAAAAAAGTGTTCAATTTTGGAAGTTGAAGCTCCCAGCATAAAATCTCAAGCAATAGCAAAAAAAAATATGCATGAAACTTAAATAGCAGCTAAAGAAAATAGCCTCACCATGACTACAGAATCTTCTTGAGAAGGAGTGCAAACTTCTGCATGCGGTATAGCATGAGCAGGTTGAGTATGAACCGGATGAGCATGAGCAGGTTGAGCATGACGACCACGAGGAGGATGAGTTTGCCCATGATTAGCTTTGGCGAGATCCCGAGCATGATGAGCATGATGACCTTGAGCAGGATGAGCATGTCCTTGATTAGTTTTAGAGAGGTCCAGTTCATTCCCGGTGCTGCCACGCTTGACTTCAGTCAGGTCGGTTTTCTGCTGCTTTTTGTTCGCACGAGCTTGAGTAAACACCATTGAATAGTCAGTAGCTCCGATAGACTTTTGGTCCCACCCTCCAAACTGAGGCACAGATGTTTTAGCAGAGTTTTTCTGCATACATAGAATCATACATAGTAATCAGAACTTTTGTTGTTGCTCATTCTTATGCATGCAATAAAAACAACATAAATTCGGGAACTTGTAATGGTTAATACCCCCTTGATCAAAGCACATTAACCATTTCAAGTTCAAGATTTGAAACTTCAAATTCAAATACAAGGTTTTAAGACGTTAATATTGAGTTTCTTGACCTTGTATTGGTTAATACCCCCGCATTATACACATTAACTAATACAAGTTCAAGGCTCCAATAGACTCGATTTCAAATATGTCTTTTCATGTTCCATATTATATTTATATCTATAATAATTTGAGATAAACTTCGACTCAGAAGCATTGCTGCATCAAGAGAAATCATGGTTAGAATTCGATTAAAAGAAGGAAACGATTATTTAGAATGTGAATCACACAATAATCATGATAATCTTGAAAATTATGATGTTCTTCGAAAACTTTTGTGGTGAAATTTTCCTATTCCTAAATCATTTCGGATAGATCAAGTTGCACTCTTTTCTTCCTATATATTTGATTTGATTTTATTATATAGATCCAAGCTTACCATGACTCTGTTTTGTTCCATGTCTGAATGAAGAGGTGAGGGACCTAAGAACATGTAGGTATACAAATCAAGGTGTTTATTAATGTTATGTTTTCAAGATATATGGCCAAATGAATGGAATTTTGAGGTTAGAGTCATGGGGGATTTTAACTAGGGAAGCTATGATAAAACTTGACATTTTGTTATGCTTAGTATTTAACATATCCCAATCTTTAAGGAACGGATAAACGAAATTAACGGATTTTTGTAGTAAAAGTAGTAAACGAAAAAGGGTGGTTGTCCATGTTTGGTATATATTATTGAACAAGATATTTACACACGATTTTGTGCCATGGAAATCTAACTTCTCAATAACTAAAGGTTTAAACAACTCACATTCCAAACAAATTTTTGGTCTATGCTATTTTTAGTGTCAAGATTGTAATTTTGGATTAATTTGTACAAAATGCACGTCAAATTATAATTTAACATGGTTATCATTTTACATGTTAAACTAGTGGAATGTCTAGTATTGTCCACAATATATAGTATTGTCCATAATATCTAGTAGTATAGTCCCCTTTATACTATTTTGTTCAAATAACATGTCACATCTGATAACTCTTTATCGCATATGTGAATAATAAAATTTATCGTTGGATTGAAATATATATTATATAGGTCATCTCTATAAAATTTAACATCAATAAAAAATTATTTTATATGTTAAAGAGAACATCTCCTAGTTCTAGTGAGACACCTTAATGGTTTCTTCGTTGAACTTTGTCAGATACTCTCCGAGAGACTCCGAGTACCCTTCGAACGTTGAATAAACTAGTAGTCAATATTTTGTTATGTTTGCTTGCTGAAAAATGTTGTATCATCTTTTTAGTTAGGTTCCGGTAATTAGTGACCGAGAATTTGGGTAGGCTCATATACTAGTGCAGAGCCCCCCCTTTAAAGGTACCTGTCATGAGTTTGCACGTAAGGGAGTCGAAAGACCCTACTATTGTCATATGAGTATTGACCGTAATAATGTGTTCATGTAGATCAGTTTTATCATCAAAAGATACCAACGGTGGTGGTTTGAAGTTCTATGGAATTTGATCATCTCAGATGGCCTTAGATAATGGTTGGGAATCTAAAAGTTCTTGTTTGTATCCCCATCTTGTTGACTCTGTGTTTGTCAAACGTGGACGCTATCTTGTAATATTTCACTATGTTGACGAGGAGTCTCCACCACTGCGAGTAATTGGGTTAAATCTTGTGGCGGAGGTGGATCACTCTGGCTGGGAAATGACCCGGACATCGAACAATTGAGTTGGGAGATGATTTTTGTGTGGCATGGCAAAAAATTACCAAGGTCCCATGGTGGACACCAAATGTTTTTGTTAAAAAATACTAAAAGGTTAACTTTTCGATTCTATTTAGGGAGAGTCTCAAATGATTGGTTAAGTGTCTGTAAAATATTTTTCTCAGTTGGTCTCCCTTGTCTTCACGGGCTAACTTCTTTTTATATTGCTTCATTTATCAATGATCCTTAAAGGCAATGCCTCTTCATATCCCTCATTAAAAATAATTATGCTTAACGTCTATTGTCTACTATAATTTCCAATGTGTTAACATTGTCTATTAACTTATGTAACCCCCACACAATCATGAAGATATGGCGTAATTGTTCCTCTTGATCGTCCCTATAGTTTCTTAGCACTAAAGTCGGGTCTGACTTGTTCTTCCTTCCGAGTTATCACATGGTCGGCTCCATCGTGCTGGCCTTGCATCTAAGTGAATCCTAACTGAATTTCGACTTGTGTATGGTTATGATTATCCGACCTACTTGTCTCTTCATACTAGGCCTTCCACAAAATTGGCTTCAGCGAATTCTGGGATGTACAATATACTTTCTAATTAGTTTTAATTAGTTTTTATTTAAAAAAAGAGTTTAACGTTTTACTTATTTTACTGTTTATTTTTTACCATAACTCTGAACTTTGATTTTCTTTAAGGGTATCTGATGATAATGTGTGGTCCAAATCGTAAGTCCGAGAAGTGAGACAATAAAACCGTTGGTTTAGCACACTGTAGTTGTCATTAAAAAAACAACAAATAAGGGGGAGGAGAGAGAGATATAAAGTAAGTAAGAAAACTAAGAAATAACCAGTTACATAATAGAAAAGTTGTTTAATAATTTACTATTTAGTAACTATGTCTCAAATCATTAAGGCTTTGAGTGAGTTAGGATGCAGTTCACGTAGTAATATTAGTAGCCAAACCTTAATTCCTGCTACCTTAAACAATGATAAATTTTAATTAGATCAAGATACTTTCCAAAATCATGAATTAGAAATTCAAGAAATGGAAAATAGATTAGTTAACTGGTCTATGCCAGAAATTAAATTAAAAGAAATTTATAAAATGAGCACGTTTGATTTCTATAGCAAACAAATTATTCATACTACAGAATCTGCTACATCTATATGTAATAAGCATGAAATTATTAATTTGTTAAATAGAAAGTTGTTAAAAAATCATGTTAGAGAAGGATATCGTTATATCCATATATGATTAATCCAAATAGCTATAAAGCCTTTAAATAAACTAGGGCTAAACACCTTTATTCGGTTAGTCCTTCGTGATACTCGTATTAAAGATTTTCATAACTCAACTATTGCTATAGTTGAATCTAACCTTAATGATGGTCCAGTTTAATTTAACTGCCATCCTAATTACACTATGAGTTTAACTGATAAATTCACTAAATACTCACTTGTCATATATGTTCAAGGCCTAAGTGACACATTCAATCATGGAGTTACCAACATAGACGTTATTAGTAGAATTACCTATAAAGTTTTTAATGTTAATAACAATTTTAAATCTCTTAAAACTACTCCTAGAAATGGATCTAATGTTATGACCCCGAAAATTCTTACTACTTATGATATTTTGACAAATTCCCTCAGGAATGGATTTTGCAAGATGTGGTTAAATATGAAAAGATTGAAGCCAAATCTATTAGAGGTGTTATTCAGGATATTGATGGATCAGTCAGAATTCAAATGAATAGGAGTCAGTCCTCCCGTTACAATCAGTCTAGTGGCATTGGATCGACATCCAGCGCTAGGAATTCTGTTGATTCAACCATTAGGGTTAACCTTACAGGAGTAAACTTTGCTCCTACAATTCTCTGACCTATTTACTCGGAGAGGACGATCACCATCTCCAACTGAGTCTTAAATCTTAGGAGTTATTATCCAAGAAGCACCCTTTGTCATTAACAAAGCCTGGATTAGAGTCGATTTTAAGACCAAGTATAATTCAGAGAAGAGAAATTGGTATTTCTCATCTTTCTCTAAAAATCATACTCAAATGTATTTACAAAATTTTTACAAAATTTTAGAAAATCACGAGGTTAATGTTTATTTCTTTACATGGTTTGAATTACTTTGCTTAGAAGAAGGGATAGAAAATCCTTTTGCTGTTAAGATGTACTTAGATACTAATGTTAGAATTAGTACTAAATGGAAGACTGTTAAAAAAGATATAGTAAAATCCATTATCCACCTTTTGAAGCCATAGAAATTACCCCTCCCAAAGAAAACATAGAAATAAAGGCTTCTCCCTTTAAATCAATTATCAATCCTACGTAATAGATAAAAGATATAAATAATCTAAATAGTCAGATGAATTACTCAAATCAAATACTTCACACTATTGCCCAACAATTAGACAGAATAGAAAACTCTGTCCCTCAACCTAAGAATGTTAAAACCTTTAAAATAGATCTTACCCGACCTATATATCATTACCATACTCCTTCTACCCAAGAGCTAAAGGGTACGAGTTTAGGTCGTGATGCAAACCATAAGATAGAAGAATTAGTTGAAAAATTAAGGACCTTAAGTATGAGAAATTCTTCAAGAGAGATAAATACTTTATCTCAGGAAGAAGAATTTGATAATATGGTGAGTAAATTAGGTGGAAGAGTCCCATGACCTAAAACTCGAAACTACTATCCTAGACCGTCATTTGCGGATCTGCAATTTGAAGAAAGAAGTAGTTTTGTTGAAAATAGTTATTTAGGAGAATCCATTGTAGAGTGGAACACCGATGGTGCTTCTGAGCAACAAGTATTAGATATCATACAAAATATGACTATGACTGCTATAATTTTTAAACTCAAAGGAAACACAGACAAAGATACTAAAAATATATTAGTTATGGGGTTTACATGGTAATTAAAGGATGGTGGAATAATCTCCTTAATCCTGAAGACAAAACCCAAATTAACTTAGATGTTAAAACAAAATCCAATAAGCTATTTTGTGTTACAATTCTCTTGTATGCTATTACCAAGTTCTTTATAGGAGAACCTTTAAAGCTCCAACAAAGAGCATCAAACCAATTACTAAATTTGTACTGTCCAACCATGTCTGATTATACGTGGTATAGAGACATGTTTCTTTCTAAACTCTGTCTTAGGCCAGATGGTGTTGCTGATTATTGGAAAGAAAGATTTATTAGTGGTTTACCTATTTGCTGAGAAGGTTAAGACAAATATTAAACAAAAATTTCAATGGAATTATTCCTTATCAGTCCTTAACTGTAGGTCTAATCATGTTATTGAAACTTGTATACAAATTTGTACTGATTACAAACTTCAAAATAAGATTAAAAATGAAAAAAATGAGTAATAGGCGCGAAATGAGTTCATTTTGCAAACAATATGGAGCTACTCCTTTAAGAGCTCATAGTAACCCTAGGAATAAAATGATTGCTATTAAAAGTAAGAAAAAATTTTGTTACCATAAGAAACAACCTTACAAAGATAACTCTGAATTTCATAAAGCCCCTTATAAGAAAAATTATGGTAAGAAACCTTATAGAAAATCATATGCTAAATCCAAACCTAAAGATAAAGATGTCAAATGTTATAAATGTGGTTGTTTTGGCCATTATGCTAATAAATGTAAGATGCAAGAGAAAATTAATTAATTAGGATATTTAGATATTTCAGAGGAGTTAAAAGAAAGTTTAATATCTACATTAAAAAATATCTTGCTAAATTCTGAAGAATAAGACAACTCTTCATCTTATGAAGAATCTTCTTATGAAGAAATTCATCAAATTAATAATTTTGAGGAGTCAAATTCAGATTCTGATGAATGTGTAGGAATAGACTTTTGTAATTGTAATAGTTATAATAAAAGCATTAATGTTTCCACTAATCATCAAGCTAATACCCTAATAGGAATATTAGATAAGATGGAAGAATCTGAAAGTAAGAATGCTTTCATGAGACAAATTAAAAATATTATTGACGAAAATTATATCTGTAAAAAGCATGTTAAAAAAGTAGAATTTAAAGATGTTATGAACTTATTTGAAAAACCAGTTGAGAAAATCGTTTTTGTTAATGACTTACAAGAAGAAATTAAGAATTAAAAAAATGGAATTCAAACGCTAAAAATCCGGGATGATGAGATAGAACTTAAACTTTTAGAATTACAAGGCAACGTGATTATTCAAAATCAACATATGTTAGCTTCTTCTGGCAAGAAACATGAAGAAACTAATGAAGAAGTTATTGTTTCAACCAATGAAGATCCTTATATCAATAAAATAGAATATGTGATATCTACAAATGGTATAGTAAAATAAATCTCATTATTAAGGATAAATTTTTTGAACTAGTTGCTTTAATAGACTCTAAAACAAATTTAAACTGCATTCAAGAAAGGTTAATCTCAATCCAATATTACGAGAAAACCAAGGAATTCTTACCAGGAGATAATGGTAACAAATTATAAGTGTCATATAAACTATCCAAAGCTAAGATTCGTAAAGATCAAATATGTTAGAAAACTTATTTTCTTCTAGTTTAAAACATTCAAGAAGCTATTATTCTAGGAACCCCTTTCCTGAATTTACTTTACCATTTCATCGTTGATAACCTAACTATAACTACTAATGCTTTATGTCGTGAAGTTAAGTTTGAAATTTTAGATCAACCTACGATTAGAGATTTTAACTCTATCCAGAGTAAAGATATATCTTTTATTAATATTATTAATAATAAAAGAAAACATATTAATTTCATAAACAAAGAAATACATTTAAAAAAAATAGAAGAACAATTGCAATCTTCCCGTGTTCAAGAAAAAATTAAAATGATGCAAAATAAGTTTACTAAAGATCTTTTTTCAGAACGGCCTAATGCCTTATGGAAAAGGAAGATACATACTATTTCTTTGTCTTAGGAGCCTGACTTTAAAGAAAATGATATTCCGACTAAAGTCAAACCTATATAGATGAATAAGCAACATTTAGATTATTGTAAAGAATAATACAAGATTATTTAGAAAAAAAGGTTAATTAGGCTGAGTAAGTCTCATTGGAGTTGCTCTGTGTTTTATGTTGTTAATGCTGCTGAATTAGAAAGGGGTAGTCCCTGATTAATAATAAACTACACACCTTTAAACAAAGCTTTATAATGGATTATGTATCTTATACCTAATAAAAATATTTAATTAACATATTACATCATAAAATTTATTTTATAAATTTGACCTTAAATTTGGATATTATCAAATTCAATTAGAAGACACTGATAAATATAAGACAACTTTTGTAGTACCTATTGAGCACTATGAATGAAATGTTTTGCCCTTAGGGCTGAAAAATGCCCCCTTAGAATTTCAAAATATAATGAATTCTATTTTTAATGATTACTCCCACTTTACTATAGTCTACTTATATAATATTTTAGTTTTCTCAGACTCTATTAATCAACATTTACAACATCTTAATCAGTTCAATGAAATAATTAAAAATAATGGTTTAGTTTTGTCCGGAAAAAAATTAAATTTATTTCAAAGTAAAGTAAGATTTTTGGATTTTGATATTAGTCAGGGCATGTACACCCCTATTAGTAGGTCCTTAGAATTTGTTAGTAAATTCCCTGACGAATTAAAACTCAGTTATAAAGGTTTTTGGCTGTCTTAATTATTTTTCAGACTTTATTCCTAATCTTAGAACTATTTGTCTTTCTTTATTTAAGAGACTTAGAAAGAATCCACCACCTTGGAATGATTCAATGACCAAAAGTGTCACCCAATTAAAGTAAATAGTTAAGAGATTACCTTGTCTAGGAATCCCTAATCCAAATGTTAATCTTATTGTTGAAATAGATGCCTCAGAACTAGGGTTTGGTGGTATATTAAAACAACTACTTCCGGACACGGATAAGGAACAAGTTGTTAGATATTACTCTGAAACTTGGTCTCCAGTCCAATTAAATTATAGTACTATTAAGAAAGAGATTTTTACCATTGTTATATGCATTACCAAATTTCAAGATGATTTGTTTTCAAAATCATTTTTATTAAAAATAAACTGCAAAGCTCCTAAGAGTGTTTTAAAGAATGATGTTAAAAATTTGGTTTCAAAACATATTTTTTTGCTAGATGACAACCTTTGCTATCATGTGTTGATTTTGAAATAGAACATATTGAAGGAATTAAAAATTCTTTACCAGACATTTTAACTCGAGGATTTTTACAGGGTAAAAATGAGGAAGAAACATAATGGTCCCAAAGATAATTATGGACCTCCATTATCATCAAATAATAAATCCATAGTTTTAGGATCACCTTCATATATTGCAAAAATTACTTCTCCAATACCTTCTTCCCTCAGACCTTTGATTAAGTCTGCAATATTATCTCCATTATCTTTTACTCAGATAATTACTACTTCTCCGTCTTCTCAAAGGAAACCCACATCAAAATTAACTTTTTACACTCCTCCATCTTGTACAAAATCTTTTTTTATTACCAAAAATCTGTAAGAACTGATTATCCTTTTGGAGCCTATGTACTATCTTTCAGATGCGTCATTATTACAAGTTATTTCAAGAATTTTCCCTCATGGATTTTTCTTTTTACCAAAAGAATTATTAAAAACTCGAGAATATTATGAATTTATTTTGGTTGATACTTATTATATTTCTCTTACTCGTCAATATGATGAGAATGATAAATAAAAAATTAAGTTCTCCAAATTGAAAATTATTAAGGTTTTATCTCCATCAGATTGGAAGCAACCCCCGACAGAAGGAAAGTCCTTCTCAAGGTCTTACTCTCCTCAAACATACAATTATCTGGATTACATGAACGCTTGATCCAATTTCTTAGCAATTGAACCATTTAACCATACTTGGTTTAATAAAGATATTTCATTAAACTTTCCCTATTGGTTTATCCAATGGTTTCAGCTTATTGGACCAAATTTGGATATTTTCCCCAATTATGCTTCTAAAGCCTTCAATGACTTTACCTTAGCTACTACTTGTCATTCACACAAGGCTTTATTATTATTTTTTTGCAGTTTTTGGATCACTTGGATTATCTCCCGGACCTTTTCGTCTGAGCAGTTATGGCAAGATTGTTCAGCTTCTCAATTAATTAAGAAATATTCTATTAAGTGGTTGATTAAGTTTAATCCAGACCTGCTAACAACATCAAAGTTGGAAGCCTGATGTAAAGCTCATCCCAACCTTTGCCAAAATATCAATATTAGTTCAGAAGATATTGCTTTTCTTATGGATCGATCTAAGTTACTAGCCACTTTATCAGCTGCTACCAGCCATAATGAATTTTTAAATAAATTGAAAGACGATATGTCTGCTTTATCAGAAAGTGATAGTGTTTCCAGCACATCTGACCACTTGAATGACAATGAAGATGATTGTTATGGAATTACAGATCTCGAAGGATAAGGATGATGTGTGAAGATAAGATAAAATTACTTTTCTGAAGAAGATAAGATCATATTAATTTTCTAAGGTTGGCCTTTATTAGCCCATAATGTCATGTTACTTTTTGACTTGTTGTATTCATTAAAGGTCATGTGGGTCATATTATCTTCGATTATGTATTTTATTATTAGGCTTTGTCAGCCACTTGTTTGTATAATTTTAGGATGGTTTGAAATTTATTTGAAGTCCGTCTGCTTTTCTTCTCTATATAAGAGAAGACAGTTTGTGGTGAATGGCATTCGAAAATTGAGAGATTCAATTGAGAAACCTTGAGCTTGCCATCAACTCTTTTAATCACTTCTTGTAAGTGTTTTTCAATAAAATCATGTCTTTAAATACATTCATCCTTACATCTGCATTTACTTCCGCATTTATTTTAACTTTGATTATTCAATCTATTATAATAATTACTTCCTAATTAGTTTTAACTAGTTTTTCTTAAAACAAGAGTTATTTTAAATGTTTTACTTATTTTAGTGTTTATTTTTTACCATAACCCTGAACTTTGATTTTCTTTAAGGGTACCTGCTGATAGTGTGTGGTCTAGGTCGTAAGTCCGAGAAGTGAGACAATAATAAATATGTTTGTGGTTCTCCTAAATATCTCAAATTTCGTTTTTAATCTCTCAAAATATTTTCTTCAAATGATTATCTTCTTAAAAAATTTCATCCACACTTTTGACCCCTAATACTAAAATCGTCGTTAAAACGATTAATCGTTAAGTAATAAATCATCGCTAAAAATATCGTTAATTTAAATATGACGTGTTTTACAAACATTTTCTTAAAATGTAAAATAAAAATAAAACGGAAAAGGAAAAACATACAAAGTTGCATAACTTTAATAATTATGTAAAATACATATTCATTCTTCTGTAATCAATTTGGTCTCCTATGGACCTAGAACCAAGCGTGCGTTTTTGAAAAGTAGGAGTCGACAACAAAACGACAAGATCGAGTTTCCGAAAAGAACCAAAAGAAGCCGACGCAAAAGTGAGCTTTTTTTTGTTACAGTGAATAAATAAAAGTTTATTAATTAAAAAAATATACTTTATTAATACAGTATTTTAAAATGATATTATTTTTTAATAAAGAAAAAAAAACAAGTTAAGAAGTAAATTTGAAGTTGAATCCCATCTCTTTCTTCAACAACGGTCAAATTGTGAATATTGGCATGTGCCATAAAGCAACCCATAGGCGAAACAACATTTGAATACGACTCATTTCATTTCAATTTAAAATTTAATATTTTAAATTTAAGTGATGATTTTAAATTAATCATAAAATTAAAATATTTTTAAATTTTTATTATTTTATACCTTTTCATTTAATGTATTTATATTATGTTAATATTTTTTTTATTACAAATTAAACACGACTGTTTTTGAAGAAAAATCATTATTCATAATCTAAAATTTAACATGACTAAATTTAATTAAATAGAGGGCCTCTTTATTTTGTTTTTAAAAAATATTTTTTTTCTTTATATTTTTTAAAATAGTTTTTATGAAAACATTTTTTAAAAGGGATTAATTAATATGTACTGTCAATGTAATTTACACGGTAGATTCATCAACATCATCTGTTTGTATTATTTTATAGATTTTCAAAATAAAAGTCAAATTTATTTTAATATCCAACGTCTAAGTTAACTGACAGTGTATTTCAATTAAATTTTTTTTAAAATATAATTTTTTTTTGTTAAATTTATTATTGTTTAATTGAAAGACTCATTTTAGTATCTTATAATATAAATATTTTATAAATAATTATTCAAAAAATAATTTTATTTGAAATTTTTATAAAATGTTTTTTTTTTAATTTTTTACATAAAAATATGTATAATTATAAAAATCTTTCAAAAAAACTAAAACAAAGTTAAGATTCATAAATGTTTTATCATAATTAAAATATATGTAAATAAAATATATTTTTATTTTGTCACAATTAAGGAGTAATTAATCAACATAATACCATAGAAAATATAAGTCGGGTCTAAATAATTTATAAAAGAAATATCATAAATATTTAATTTATATACAATGATATTGAAAAAAAGTTTTTACACAATCATTCAAATAAAAATTTTAAAAAAATTAATTTTTTTTAGTAAAATGTTAACGAGTTCTTTAAAACCTTAAAATAATATTTTTTTCTTAAAATATACATATTTAATATTTTGAAAATTAAAATAATTAGTTTTTCTATTAATATTTTTTATTTAAAATATTTAAGAGTGTTATTGGGACAGTCATTAGCCCATACCCTTTTATCACTTTTCTAAAATCATTCATTTCATGAATAAGTAAAACATAAAACTTTTTATGCTGTCAAATGCATGCATGCATGCCAACTAAACTTTTATCATAATTAGGAATTTTTATAGGGAAAATAAAGTTTAATAAGTCAAATCTTAAACATTCAAAGAAAAACAACAAAATACATTATTTATATATAGTTTTTTTAATTAATAAATTTAATTCCATAAAATAAATATACAAATTCAATTCAATTTGTGGTTCATATTCAAAAGTACATTCTCTTTTTTTTCTTCTTCTTCTTTTGATCATAATCATTCATCAATTCACATCACATCACATCACAATCATTTTCGCAAACTCAGTATTGATAACATTTCAAATTATGGCATCCTTCTGCCGGCGGTTACCCGACGCCGGCGCCATTACACTATCCGGTGGTCATCGGCTCCGGCGGACGGAGGTGATCGCTGGAACTAGAGGGATAAAATATGGTTATTCTACTCGGGAGATGACGACGCTGAGAATGAAGTTGACGGTCGTGGCGTACGGCGGCGTTCGGCGGAGAAAGGAGAAGGTTGGACCATGCTATTACGCGGTGGAGGACGGGATTGTAGGAAATGATGACGTGGCGGAGAGTAGTGGGAATAGAGCGGCGGAGGTGGCGGTTGCCGCTGCTGCAACGGTGGTGATGGGTGTTGGAAATAGAGTTCTTTATAAATTGGCTTTGGTTCCTTTGAAACAGTATCCTTTCTTTCTTGCACAGCTTTCTACCGTCGGGTACTTCATTCACACTTTTTTCACCTTATTTGATCAAAGTTTTAATTGTTTGTCATATAAGTGATTATGTTATAAGTTGTTTTTATAAGCTATAAAATGAAAATAAGCTGAAATCAATTTCACAATGACGCTAATGTCAGTGCTTTTTAACATGATAAACTATTTTCATATGTCATCTCAAACGGTATTAAAAATTCTAATGTCAGTATCTAAATTCAAATAAGCTGGGGTGATATAAAGAATCATGATGTGTTTGTTTATGATTTTTTTTTCCAGATATGTGATTGTTTACTTTGGCATTATGTGTATTCGACACCGTGTCGGCATTGTTACCGATGAGATGTTAAGTTTGCCAAAGACTCCATTTGTTGTTATTGGTTTCTTACAGGCTCTTGCTGCTGCTACTGGAATGGCTGCAGGAGGTAAATTTCTATTATTTCTGTTGTCAACTGTCATTAGATGCTAGCAATATGTTATGTTTAAGTTGCATAAGCTATATCTTAACGATTACGATCTTAATTTGAATCTAATTTGAAAATTTTCCATGCTCTTTCTTGTTTTTGTTTCAGCTATTCTCTCAGGAGCTTCAATTCCAATTTTGTCTCAAGTAAACTAATCACCACTCAATACTAGCATTTATTTATCTTTGATTACTGTCATCTATATGATTTCTCTAGCATATGACATCTTTATTTTAATCTTCTAAAACTATTGTATTTAAACAAGTTATTCTGATGCAGACCTTTCTAGTGTGGCAAATTCTTCTTTCGATTATTTTTCTTCGGCGAAGATATAAGGTCAACCATCTATTTGGATGCTTCCTTGTCACTATGGGTGTAGTTGTCACGGTAGCAAGGTCAGTGATACATGTTTCTTTTTAAGGATGTCATCATCTCATGGTGACGGCTCGGTTTGCGAGTGTCACTAAGGGCAATACATTCTCGATTCTTGAGGCTCTAGTATTTTGTTAGTTGCCTGTCATGGAGTTTTCGGGCTACGAATCTAACTGGTAGAAACTACGATTTATTTTACTGTTTATTGTTTAATGCAGTGGAGCTGATGCTGGAAATTCATTAAAGGATGGTGGTTTATTTTGGAGTCTTTTGATGATAGTTTCATTTTTACTTCAAGCAGCTGATACCGTGGTCAAGGTTATTATTGTCTTCTCAAGTTCATTGCGTTTTCCTCAACTTCCAAGCAACTTTTTTGTATGGTTTACACTTAGATTTCCTTACTTTGCAGGAGCTAATCTTTTTGGATGCAAACAGAAAACTTAAGGTATGTAAAGTTTTGACTGTCGAGTTGTTTTCGTTCACAAATTTCTGAAAATCATGGTCTTAAAATGTATGATATCGGGGAGAGTTGTGGTGGCATTGTGGAGACAATGCAATATTTTGTTTAACGTTAGCGGTGTCTGGTGTCTATGTCGAATTTAGTGTCTGTCTGTGTTAGAATCTGTGCCCGAGACTCTAAAGCTCCCAAATCATACTTACGCTAAACTTGATCTATTTAAACTTGTCTTTTTTTCATTTTTCTCGTGAGGGGGAACATACTAACCGGTAATATCTGAAATAGGGAGGCTCTGTGGACCTGTTTGTTGTCAACTCATATGGATCTGCATTCCAAGTAGGTATCCTTCAACCTGTCACAATATATTCAACTTTTGTAACACAGAGAAATGTTTACAAATATATATACCTATGTATGTCTAAATGTACATTTATACGCTCAGTGTAGGCACTATTCATATGCCTTCTTCTCCCATTCTTGTCGAAATTATGGGGTGTACCCTTCAGTCAATTACCAAACTACCTCAAAGATGGTGCAGCTTGCTTCCTAAATGTCGGTAAACTATCAAGTGGTAAGTTGTATTTTCCGTTTCCACATTGTCGTTTCTTTTATGAATCAGTTTGGTGCAGGGTTGTCTTTGAAGGCAGACTATAGCACAGGATCCAAAATTCATCATGGTTAAAACGTAGCTAAATAGGACCTCTTACAATATTTGTCACAGTCAAAATGTAGATAAATAAGGCCTCTAATTACTTTGTCATGTTAAACCATGACTAATCTACACAGGACCTTCAAAAACATAAGACGGCTCTCGTTTGGTGTAAGGCTTACCCTTAAAAGTGGTAGTATATTAGTTATGTTAGTATTTTCTCCTTCATCAGAGTTTGAATTCCGATCCTTTAAGTACTTCAACTCCTTCGACTCTTCTCTTATATAGCCTCAATTTACAATCCGCGATGAATTTGCTTGTAAAATTTAAAGAATTGGGCTTAAGAATCCTAATGTTGTGTTCTTGCTTGTGATTATTATGATTAAAAAAAACTAAAGTTTTTCTTAGTTCCAGGATGCGATGGTGCACCTCTGCTACCAATTCTGTTTATTATTGTAAACATTGGTTTCAATATTGCATTGCTTCATCTCCTCAAAATCTCTTCCGCTGTTGTATCTTGTCTTGCTTCCACATTTTCAGGTATGCTTGTTGTTTCACAGAAGTTGGTATATCAAATAACGACAATTATGAAACTCAACTGATACAGTTTTGCTTTGTGACAGTCCCAATATCAATCTATGTATTCACACTGCCATTGCCATACCTTGGTGTTGCCTCCTCTCTTCCTACAGGCTTTGTGGCAGGGGCCATAGTTCTCGTTTTTGGCTTACTCGTTTATGCATGGACCCCTTCGAATGGTTGTTCCTCAAGTGCTTCCTTCTCAGAGGCTTCCACCTAGAGAGGCTAGGATGAGTTGAAATTCCATTGCAGAATGTTCAAGCCTATTTTTCAATGATGGCTATACAAAGGAGAGAGGAAAATGTTGTTTTTTTTTTTGTTGTTGTTGTTGTAGTATAGTAGGTGTTCTTGATGAGCTTAAGCTTAGGTGATAAAGGAATAGTCGGGATAGAAAAAGTCCGATTTTTGTATAAGGTGAGAAAATAAATAAATGGAGAATAAAAGTCAATCTTGTTAACCATAGCGTGCGACAACAATCATCAACTCGTGTATATAGAATCTATGAGTTGTTTTAGGAGTATTGGAGACCAAAAATGTTTTTTTTTCCGATTGCTAGTACTATTGGTATCTCAATATGTACCGATGAAGCTGTCCAAGAGAGCTTATGCATGATTCAGGTAATGGTTATTATTGTTTGGGGGATTTTTTAATGCATCATATACATTAAAATACTCTTCAATTTTTAGAGATCTATCTTCGGACGCATCCAATACACATTTAATATAGGTCATTATGAGTGACGCACAACAAAATGTTTTTTTAATATCGGAGATGCATTTGCGGGACATTTTAAGAAAATATTCATAAATGATCAGTTCATTGAAAATTTCAAAGATGCATCTTCAAAAGTTTGGGCGGGATTTGGAAATGGTCGGTCACCTTTGCATGTCAGATATTTCTGGAGATACATCTCCGGAATAATCTGATAAAACACACAATGATCACACAACCATTGTTGTTTTCCTTTACAAACTCTCACAAAAAACTCTTTCATTCTCAGTTCATGTTTTCACTCTAAATCTCCAATTTTGTGGTTCATCACACCAAGAGAGCAAAAGAAGTTAGAATTTCAAGTAAAGATCATTTATTTCAAGCTGCATTTCTCACATCAATCTTGTTTGTTGTCTGAAAAAACGAGCGTTTTTTTTGGAAATGTATTTTTGGAACGTGTATGAACTTTTTCGGAAATGGACTTTCGGTATCAGTATGTGTTCATTTTTCCAACTATGCTTTCAGCAGTAGTACTTATTTACTGTTATGTGGTAATTCTTTTCATTAGATATGCTGCATCCCGATGTTTTCTCCAAACAAGTTGTGTCTCTGAATGTCAAAGGTGTTGTTGTGAAGGTGTGGATGTTGGCAACTAATTAAAAAATGAGCAAGAGTTTGAATGTTGTGACCAAATGCTTCAATGGATTCGTATGGAGGCCTCCAAATAGGATCTTGAGTGAATGCTTCCAAGACTTATGTTTGACCTATAACTAGAATACCCTCATGTAAGCCTAGGACCTTGAGTGAAGTTGGGAAGGGACAACCTTTAAATACTTCAGGACAATCACTTTGAAGTCAGAAAATGACGGTCGCAACCCTATCCTTTTGAACATGCACTCATAAAGGGGGTTCACTCATCCGTTAAAACAGTTGCATATCCTCTTCTTCGAGCCCACCGAAAGAAATGACCAATCCCGAGGGTCGCTGACCATGATGCCATCAACCTCTATTGTTGCTTCAATATTCAGGACAAACGGGATGCCTACCACCTCGGCCCACACCTAGTCGTACTTCACCATATTGGCTGACTCAATTAACGTCACGCCCCTTCGGGTCAAGCTGCCGATTTTAGAATGTTCGTCGGGCATGATCCAAGACTGATCCGCTGTCACACATAGGTCAAAACGAGTTTTAAAATGTAGTATATTGAAGCGACCCTTGAGTCATATCGCAAGGACTCTCAAATTAATTTTACCTGCCCATTGAAATGAATGGGGGAGGGGGTTAAGCTTTATATTAAGATTATGATTAAAAGAATTTTATTACGAATAAGATTAACGAGCTAATCTACTAATTCAGTTTCTGACTTATCAATACTTTCAATTACCTAAGCGCATTCAATCCCCATTCGATTAGAATACTAATCAAACAAGCACAATCGATAATCTATGATTTACGCTCCTATTTTCTAAATTAAGCAAGCTGTTAAAGATTACACGAATTAACGAAAAAGCCACGTTAAACGTGATTAAATTTAGGAACATGAATCTATCAAATTAAATCAACATATTCTACGAAAATCGAACTAAGCATGCAAGGAAAACAAAAATAATGTTGAAAGGAATTGAATTTGAATTGAAAATTATAATAACCTCAAAGTTGTTTGGAAACACGATTCAGGAGATCAACCTTTGGATATTAGCTCTCCATAGAAATTATAGTCGTATTTTCTAATTTCGTGTAACTATGGATACCTAGCAGTAGCACTGCGATTTAGGTTAAATAGTACAAGAAAAATCGGGCCCTATGAGCAACCAACCCGAAAAACGTACATTCAGCCCAAAAAAAACTAATTATTAAGTCTAGCACAAAAATAATAATTCAACTATTTTTCACTCTGAATTGACTTTTGACTTATAAAAAATGTAGCTTATCCTCTTAGATTTCCAATGCATATTAGAACGCCTCCAACAACATCTTATAGCTCAAATTATGACATGCACAACAAGAATATGTCAAATTACTACTTATTCAGAAAATAAATGACGAAAATGAAATAAGAATAAAATTAAATTAAAATTGGAAAACATACTAAAAACAATAGAAATAACAAGAGAAAGTATATAATTGTCGTAACACAATAGTAAAAGAGTGTGCATCAAAATGCACTGATCAAATTCCCCAATACTTAAACCTTTACATTCCGAGCAAAACTCTAAATTCAAAATTCAAAGCAGAGTAAAAACAGAACATCCAATTTCAAAGATTTCCAGGATCACAAAGGGGTAAGTAAGATTCTCATTCTAAGCTTCAAGTAATATGGTGTTAGTGAGAAACTTTTTGTGACAATCAAAGCATATTAGAGGACAATTTACCAAAGAATACATTATAAGTGACAAGATCCTCACATGATATCATTCTCTCAACTCTCAAGTATTTAAGTTATCTGTTTACACTCAAAGTACATCATGAAAGTTAGCACTAACATAAGCTTGAAATAAATCAAACATCCGCACTTGAAATACATGCACACGAATATCAAAAAGACTTTATTTGAGTTGTAACGTGGCCAAGGTAAGGGTGAGATAAATCCTAAGGGGTACTAGGCCAAGATTTAAAGGGATAAAAGAGAATTGAAAGGTACTGTGGGAGTTGAACTAAAGAGTATTTCATTTACTTTCCATCAACTTCTTTGCATGAATTTTCTCTTTTCTTTGCTTTTCTCTTTTCCTTTTTTTCCTGGAAGGGATGAGATAACAACATGAATTTTATTCCTTCTTTCTTTTCTTTTCTTTTTCTATTTTTGTTTCTTTTCTGTCAACTTTTGAAATATTACAATTATGCTAACTCAACCCCACACCACTCTAAACAATACTTTTTCATCCTTCTAAATAAGAAAACACACAAGTAAATGACAAATAAGAAAATACCTAAGTAAATGACTCCCTACCCCACACTTAAGACACACATTATTCTCAATGAAAGAAACACGTATAAAATAAGGATGAGAGAAAGGAAAGGACACATCCGAGGAGTCAAGACGGATAAATGGTTGCACAAGTAACCTTTCCTAGTGAGAGCTCTTCTACATATTCTTCTTTCAATGTGGGGCTCTCATGGAAGATTAACTTAAGGCGATATCCATTGACTTTGGAATTTTTATCAGTGTCTTTGCTTTTTATTCTAGGATCAAAAAATGATCTTCTATAAGTAAAAGTGTTGAATGTGCACGTGAAAATAATCTCATTTTTCATAACATCAATGATCAAACGGTTAAGGGGCTGCCTCACTTCTTTTGCTCCATCCTCAAGCAAGATCCTATGCATACGCATGAATGGGATAATACTAAGGATGCTAGACAAGGTCCATACAATTCTCTTCTTATGCTCCTACAATAACTTCTCTTCCTGCTCAAATTCAAGCTTTGATGAATATTTTAAATCTTTATGAAGTGGTTTAAGCTCTAAATTCAAGCTTTAAAGAAGGTGACTTTTCAATGGATGATTTGTTTCGGGTGACCGGAATGTTAAGAGCTTTATCTGCAAGGACGGTGCAAATAGGGATGTCTATGGAAGATTCTGTGGATGATTCAAAGCTAATATCAACCGGCAAGGCAACTTTTATCTCAACACAAACAGAACAAATGTGAATGTCACTACATGCATCACAAGTGTAAGTATCATCAAAATCTGACAATGATGGAAAATCAACTGAAAACAATGTTTCATCAACTAATTGAGAAAGCAAATCAATTTGAAAAATAGAATGTTGTTCTATGGGGTGTTTCATAGCATCAAAAATTTTAAATTTTACAGTAATATCACCAAACTCCATGGACATTGTTCCATCATCGACGTCAATTTTTGTTTTTGTTGTCTTCAAGAACGACCTGCCTAAAATTATGACTGCCTTGCTTGGCTTTGAATTAATTACTCCTTCCATATCTAGAATGTAGAAATCTGCAAGAAAAATCAAATCATTAACTTAAACAAGTGTGTCTTCCACTGCTCCAACATGGCAAGCATCGCTTCGGTTCGTCAGTTGAATGGTGGTTAGACTTGTATTATGTAAATGACAAAGATCAAGTTTTTTATAAACAGAAGTAGGCATAACATTAATGGAAGCTCCAAAATCTATCATGCAATTTTTGAATTTACTATCCCTAGTTGTACAAGGAATAGAGAAAATTCATGGATCTTTGCACTTTTGGAGCATGACCTGAGTGAGAGATGAAACATTCAGGCGTGTTTGGGCCTTTTCAGGTACAGACAAAGGCTGAATGAAAGCTGAAATGCTTCGTCTCGTGTTAACTCTTTCATTTCCCTTTAATCTCCTTTTGAGTATGCACAAGTTGTTCATAAATTCTGCATATTTTGGGACCTGCTTAATGACATCAAGAAGTGGGATGTTCACCGACACTTTTCTGAATACATCCAATATTTCCTTATCCGTATCTTCCTAATCTATTTTTTTAGTTTTCAGAGCTATCTGGGGGAAAGGAATTGATGGTACATACTTTTTCTCTTTCTCCTTCTCGGTATCAAGAACAACTTTAGAATCAGGATAATGTGTGAGCTCAATTATGGACTCAACAACTTTGTTACTTTTTTTTTTTGGCTAATTCAACCAACTCAACACTCTATCAAGAGCTCAACCTTCTCAGTGTCTGACAAAGTCTTGGGGACAACTACTCTAAGCCATCCAAAAGCTCAGATCGATGAAGTCCACTTCAGCTCAATTCCAATCTACTTGACCCAAGGTATAAAAGTAAGTTCACACGAAAAACAATGAACATTCTCTGATATCCATTTTTCACTATACTCATCTTGAATCTTGAACTGACTTGAACGTTGAAGTGCTAACTTTGCAGGTCCATTTCACGCCATTATACTGAAAATTAACACCATCGATTCAAGATCATCAATTCTTCAACTGCATCCAATTCTCATTCTTAAATAAAACAAATTTTAAATATTTGACGTGGCAAAATTATTTGACTTTAATGTTATAGTAGCATTAGTGCAAATTAACAAATTTGAAGAACACTACGAATCTATAAAAAAAAATTAAAATATATATTTATTTTTGTCCCTTAAATGTTAAACTTAGGATAAGAAACTTTTTTTTTAAGAAATCAAAAAACTTTAAAAAAATTAAAATAAGGGGAAAAATACATTTAAGCAAATAAAAAACAGATAAAAAATAGGTCTAAAACATATGTGTATAATATTTCTGTGCTGTGTTATGTTGTCTTGTCCTTCTTGTCTCTGTTAGATTCATCCAAAGAGGAAGAAGCAATGTTGAGAGCCTGTCAGTTACGAGTTGGGTTGCCGATTCCAAAACTCTCTTCACTCTCCACAATTCCCTCACTCTTCTCTTTCTCTTTTTCATCATATTCTCACTCCCAGTTCCACGCTTGTTCATCCACAAAACCCTTCCATTTTCACTCATCTTCTTCCCTTCCCCTTTCACCCTTTACTTCTATCATGCCTCCCAAATCAACAGGTATTCCTTCTTTGCAAACCCTACTTTTTTTTTCATTTCTTAATTTTTTTATGTAATATTTGGTTTGTTTTGTTTTTTTCAGCTTCGTATAGTACTGGGAGTAGTGCTGTTGAAGGTGGTGGGGAAAGGGAAATATTGGTTCAGCATTTGTTGGTGAAAGAAGATGATCAGAAACTGTTGTTGGATCTTCAATACAGAGTCGCTAGAGGTAAAACAAATTCTTGGATTGTGAAGTTCAATTGATTTTGCGTGGTAAATTGTTTGTATCATTGTTGTTTGTTGTGTGTCCAGGTGAAGATTTGAGTGATCTTGCGGTGGACCATTCAATTTGCCCTTCTAAAGACGAAGGAGGAATGCTCGGGTGGGTTCGAAAGGGACAAATGGTATGATGTTATAGGGTTTCTCAGTTTGCCATAATTTGCTATTTGCATAGGTCGTTCTAGTTGGTATACAATATACATCATTACCTTCATTGCAGCCTCCGACATTTTAATTGTGTTGGCGTGAGGTTGGGTTTAGTCTCACATTGCGTAAAGACGTGTAAAAAATGCTTATACAGTTTGGGAAATTCTTATCTTACAAACCGGTTTTGTAAGGTTGAGTTAGATTCAAACTAAACCCTAAATTGGTATCAGATCTTATCCTAGATTTGTTGTTGGACTGCCCACATCATGCACGTTCCAACCCATCTCGATTACAGTGTTTCTGTTACTTTTCTTGCATTGCATACTCCAACACCTACATTGTGCTCGATGTGAGAGGCAGGGAGTCATCATGTTACCAGCCGACCTTGAAGCGTTGATGAGTTAGACCTGACCCGAATTCTAATGACTAACTACAATAGTACAAAAGTACAATTATGTGATTGAGCTTATCTCTGACGATGAAAGTTCAACAGGTTCCTGAATTTGAGGAGGCTGCGTTTAATGCACCTTTAAACAAAGTTGTAAGATGCAAGACAAATTTTGGATGGCACCTACTACAGGTTTTATCTGAAAGGTATTTCCGTTCCAAGCATATGTTTTCTAAGTTGGATGGTAAACGTGTTTCGATTCGCCCCAATTTGAAATTTATTCAATATTTTGTTAAGGCTTGATAATAGTAGTAGTTATTTATTTGTTTCATAGAAGGTTCTTAATGCTTATGCCTCGCAAATTTGCTCTTTTAACTGTTAGGGAAGAATCGGCACTTAAAGACATTCAACCTAATGAGTTGCATGTGAAATTTCAAGATCCTACGTTTTTCGAGGAGGCGCAGTTAATTGATGTTCGAGAGCCTGAAGAAGTGTATGTTCCTATTTTCTTCGACTTTAACTAGTTTTATATTTCTTATGCTTTCTTCGACTTTAATGATACTCTCATCGTACACACAGGGCCACAGCGTCTTTGCCGGGATTTACAGTTCTTCCCCTCCGACAATTTGGAACCTGGGGGCCTGAAATAAACACCAAATTTGATCTTCAAAAGGATACATATGTTCTGGTAAGTACCTGTTTTCTTGTAAAACATTTCATTTTCATTAGCAGGTTCTTGCAAACACATGAAAGCGAAATTCCTTGAATAGTGTTCTTAGTTCCAATAACTTGACTTCTGAATGCAGTGTCATCACGGTGCGCGGTCGATGCAGGTTGCCAGGTGGCTGCAGTCACAGGTAAATAATTTTTGTCTGATCACCTTGAAAGTGTATGCATATTTCGTCAGGTTATTTTGGAACTGACATATTTCATGTACGAAATGGTCATGAATGTTTCTTGTTTCAGGGGTTCAGGAAAGTTTACAATATTTCCGGAGGAATCCATGCCTATGCGGTGCAGGCCGATCCATCAGTTCCTACATACTGATTCACATGATTCTGCCACTTTCCTCTTCTTGTATGTGAACAATTTTCCATATACTAGTACATGAAAACCAAGATTTTGTGAGAGGAATGTATTCAATATGTTACAAGTCACTCTTAGGAACTTTCAACTTTTACTTGAGAGACAAGGCATCCAATGTTCCAAATAATACCAAAAGAAATAGTGAATTTAGAGGTTAACTTAAATTTAAGCCAATAAAATTGAATAAACCATCAATTTAGTCCTTAAATCATAAATGAATCTTATTCATTTATTTAATGTATTGCTTATCTTTTCTTTAGGTGTGACTTTATGTGTGACTAAGACTCTTTATGGTATGATTCAGACAGAAAACTAGGCAGAACTGAACGAAACTATAACAAAAAATTAAATAGCTAAACTGAATTGTTCTGATTATCCCCGAACCAAACCGAACCGAATCATTGGTTTGGTGTACCAAACCAAACCGAACCGAATCATTTGGAAAAATTAAACTAATATTAAAGTTAACAAATGGTTAGGTTTGGTTAATCAATTGCGGTTTAGTTAATGGTGGTTTAGTTTCCTGAATGAACCGTACCATGAATACCATATATATTTGGTTAATTAATTGCGGGTTAGTTTGGTTAAGGTTCGCCTACTGAATTGTTTGGAAAAGACTGGTTTGATTCATTAACCAGAAGGAATTGTTCAATCATTTAACAACAATTCAATTTGATTATGTGGTTCGGTTAAATTCTCTGGATTTTCTTAACAATATGAATTAATGTTGTGTCATCCTATAGATTCTCGGATTGTTGACGAAAATATTAAATCACATATTTAATATATATATATATATATATATTACTTAAGTATATGTAGGCGGGGAGAACTCCATATAGATCACCCTTATCCCATTAAATCGATTTTATAAATTGTCTTATTTAAAATAAATTTGACGGTACTTTGAATACTTTCCGCTCATATCACTATATTTAAACAAAACACATGATCAGATTGCAATCGAAAATCATCTTTATCTATTTAAATGTAGCATTGGTGTAATCTATTACAACAAACTATTCCTAACCTTATACAACAAGAATGAATCCATAGTTCTTATCAAGTACTTAAGGATATTCTTGACAACAACCCAATGACTATCACCGACATCAGACTGGTACATGCTCATCGTGATCAACACATACTAGACATTTAGTCGAGTACACAATATGACATACACTATATATGCATTTGAAATGTTATTCATGTGAGGAGTAGCAAGTTCCTTAATATGTCACGCAAATCATTAAAAAATTCATCCCCTCAAGGAGTTCCCCCTCCCCAGAGTGACACTTTAAATGCAAAAGCAAATTTAATCAGAATGGCAATTGGTGGTGTAAGGACTTCAGCAACTGTTGGAGTAACTGCTTCCTCCATGAATCAAACGTTAGTTTCGACTACAACATCAGGGACGATAATACCCCCACCACAACCATTCAGTTCTCATGCTACTCCCATGGTTACACAAACTATTATAAGAGGCACTAGGAATTCCTTCCTTCCAGGTTACACATTTCCCCTAGGTGGTAGAGAGTGTCCATATGGCATGCCAACTGCATTGATGACATGTCTACAGACTAAAGTGTTGATGTATGCAGATAATGCAATGGTTGTTGCATCTTCTGTTAATCAATACGTGGCGCCAGGATCTGCCATAAATAACCCTAGTCGGATGGGTCAACCTCAATGAGGATTAGGATATTTCCCTCATGTTATACCTCCTTTAATTACCAATTCTCTCTTGGTTGTAAGGAAACTAATGGATTATAGTAACCATGATATGGTTAACATGCTTACCCAATAAATTGGTATTATATTCAATCATTTGATCAAAAATACCAAACATAGTTACCAACAATTAGCATATCAAATGGGTCGAATTGCTGATTTCTTTGGTAATCCTCAAACCCTCATTCAACCAGTTCCTCATATCCAAGCAGTTGGGGTAGTTCAAAATCCGGGAGTTGCCAACAATAAAGGTGTTCCTAATAATCAAGTGCAACAACAAGTTATACCCATATCTAGTTGAGCAACCTATACCAAGGGTGGCCGAAGAAACTTAAGTAGAAACGGTCCATATGTGGTGTTCGTGAACAGGAACCAAAATGCAGACCAAATGGTTAAAAGAGTCTAACAAAATAGTTTTGGAGGTCAAAATATCCTAGCAAATATGGTTGAACAAAGTCTAGCCCAAAATGGTCTTAATGTGTGTTCATAGACCAATTTTTTTTTTGCCTTATTTGAATATGTATTGCAAACTAAACTCCTTAAGGGCTGGAAAGTTCCTAAATCTACTAAGTTTTTAGGTGATACTAGTAAGTCCACTGTCGAGCATATTGCTCGATACTAGGCTGAAGCGGGTGATTTGGCTAATAATGAAAATCTAAAGATGAAATACTTCCCTAATTCTTGAACCAATAATGCTTTCACTAGGTTCATTACTCTCCTTACAAACTCCATACATATTTGGAATCAACCAGAAAGGGTGTTTCATGAGCAATTTTAGATGGGTCAGTCGAAAATTAGCCTAAAAGAGTTAGCCAACGTGAAGCGAAAATCACCTGAATTGGTATATGATTATATCAATAGGTTTAGGTTGATGAAGTCAAGGTGTTTTACTCAAGTGTATGAACACGAGTTAGTCGAAATGGATGCAGGTGATTTAGATTATTCCATTAGGAAGAAGTTGGATACCTAAAACCTAAGGGATATGGCTTAGTTAGCAGATAGTGTGAGACAAGTCAAACCCTTGAAGATAAAGAATGCTAGATTGAATCGACGCCCTAGGAAGGAAAAAATTTCCTACATAGAGACAAATGATAGTAATCAAGAACTCGATGTATATTTTGAGTATGTCAAAGAAATTAAGGTTATTTTGGTAGAATTAAAGCCATGGCCTCCATATGTTTGTAAAGTTTTAAGACCTTCTAATGGAAAGAATCATGTTGAACCAAGTAGAAGTGAAAAATTTATTAGAAAAACTTATACTTTTGATGTAACTAAATGTGATGAAATTTTAGATCTTCTAGTTTCCAATGGTCAAACCATAGTGCCTAAAGGCCTAAACATGCCACCGTTGGGACAAAGGAAGAAAAAAAGGTTTTGGTAAATATCATAATTTCCTTGGTCATAAGTCTTCTCAATGTGTTATTTTCAAGGATTTGATACAAGATGCTCTGAAAGAAGACATGCTTAAGTTTGGCGATAAACCTAAACCACTCATGAAAATCGAATCAGGTCCCTTGCAGGTCGAGGAGGCAAACTTTGTCGAACCCGTGGAGATTATGATGGTTAAAGTAGCTAAGGATCTCAATGCAATGGTCGAAGAGTTGAATATGGCATACTAAAATTAAAGAGTCAAGGAGGTGATTCATTGCAAAATTAAAGATTCTGAAGTGATGTTGTACCCTTATTGTAGTGTAATTTTTGACAAAGAAGCAACAAAGGATCTCGAAAAAGTCAAGCTTCAGCACCCAAAAAAGAGTCCTTGGGTCGAGAGGAAACCCAAATTTACTTTTGAGAACCCCCAAAAGGGGAACCCTTATCAGAGATATCAAGGCCCCCCACGCCATTAGAATAATCAAAGAAGACATACGTTCCACCTATAGGTGTACCTCCTGACCAATGGATTTGAACCAATGTCAAGCCCATGTTAATCAACAAAAGTTGAAAATGGTCGAAATAGGTCAAGGTTCATCATACCATAGAAACTCTTAGGTTTCAAAGAACTACTCTTATAAGTATAAGAACTATTCGGGTTAAAATCATATGGCTAGGAAACAATATAGGAGATACCAGAGAAAGAAGAAAGTCTCTTTTGAAGTTGACGAATCTAGTAGTAATGCTAAATTCTCACCTTTGAGGGTTGCTCAAGTGGAGAAGAAGCCCATGGAAGAAAGAATATTTCTCCCTCAACCAATAATGGTTAAGTTCAATGACAAGTAACCCATCTCAACCAAGATGACGACATGCTCACTGGCAACTTTGGCATCTTCCTAGGTCAACAAATCAAGTATAATACCTTTGACTTGCCTTTCCAAATCAGGTAAAACATCAGAATCTAAAGAAGTTTCAAAGGTGGCATTAAGCCAGAGTTGAAGGAGGAAAATGGGGAAAGAAATTAGGAAATTTTCATCAGAGTTGGTTCTCGTTTTGAAGTGAAGGGAGGCAGATCTTAAAGATTCATAAAGACAACCCAAAATCAGTTTGCTGAGACATACATGTTTTTGTTTATGAAGTTGGGTTGCTAGTGGTATGAACTTTTTGGCTATTTGAAGAGAGTCAGAACATAAGATGTAGTGGGATAGCCAAAAGGGTGAGGTAAGCGATATGCTCATAGTCGGAAACTTCTTTAGTTTGTTCATGGTGATCTTTGATGTAGGCGTTGAAATCAGAATGATCAAAGGTGAAATTGGGTTTGGTTTTGTTCTTGATAGTGGGGTCGGAAGTATCCCATTTTGGTTGAAGACCGGTGATGGCAGAAACATTGAAAAGTATAGGGATTATCATTCCAACCGCCGTGAAAAGTGGCGTCTGATCATGAGTTCAAATTTTAGCACCTACAATATTGTTTTTACTTATTTATTAAAAGACATACAACAATGGTGTTTAAAGTAATCGTTGTTATATGTACAATTTTATTATTATTTTTATATATTAAAGTAAGCGTGTTTATTGATTATTTTTTTACCGTTCTTAAACAAATATTTGTCGTCAATTTAATGAGTATCAACACTCAAGACACTATCATTAGTGATCCGCATGAAACCTAAAACTTAGATGAACTTCCAACTTAGACGAACTTCATCTTTTACCTCAAAACATCTTCTTCCATTTACGACTCTCTATTTCTCCACTAAACCAAACTCGAAAACATCATATCTTCCATAAACAAAACTCAAAAATATTATTTATTTCATTAACAAATTTCATAACTCCATCACCTCTTCTCCAACTTGAATGAGACAAGGAAAACATGGATTCAAGTTAGCAATGTAAGTTGTTTTTGTTCTTCTTGTTGTTGTTGTTGTTCTTTTTATTGTTGTTGTTGTTGTTGTTGTTGTTCTTTTTATTGTTGTTGTTGTTCTTTTTATTGTTGTTGTTGTTATTGTTGTTACTCTTGTTATTCTTGTTGTTGTTCTTATTATTGTTCTTGTTGTTGTTATTGTTGTTGTTATTGTTGTTCTTCTCGTTGTTGTTGTTGTTCTTGTTGTTCTTGATTTTGTTCTTCTTGTTCTTGCTGTTGTTATTCTTATTGTTGTTGTTGTTCTACTGTTGCATTCTTTTTTATTTTATTAAAAGACATACAAGAATGGTTGTTTAAAGTAACTAATGTGATAAAGTAAGACATACAACAATGGTTGTTTAAAGTAATGATTGTGGTAGGTAAAGTGCTACTTGACTTATAATCACGGTCATACAACCGTGGTGGAAAGCGTCATACATACAATCACACTTTACCTCACAATGGTTGGTCCAACATGGTGGTATCCCTTTTCCAACTGTTGTGATAGGTGTTTTTCGAAGTAGTGAATGAAATCAGTACCTGAGAAGCCTGAATGACTGGTTTGTCCGTGTTCATCGGTGGTTCTGGTGTAAGTATGAAAGTAATCTAAGAGGGGGGGGGGGATAAATTAAATTAACCGATATTATTGAATTTTTCTTGATTATGAGTGATAACAACGATGCTCTTATTTTTCTGAAACTGATATGAATGTTAAAATGCTGAAAAATAAATGCACAACAATAAATAACACCAAGATATATCTTGGTTCCCCTTTTCAAACAAGGGTACTCCAGTCCCTTCATACCCCTGAGAGATTTCATTATGTTAGATACGTTACAAGCGATCCACCATACTCTCTTAACTATCTAACACAATTACAAAGGCACACCACCTTTTGATTTTATACTTTCAATAGAAAGAACACTACTTTATAATACAATACAAAGATCACAAAACACTTGTGATCAAAACATAATTTGAGTAAGATATGAAGTCTGCACATGAATTAATTATGAAGAATTGATCTTCCCTTCCAAATGAACAATTCACTATGTATAACACTTTAAGTGCTAAAAAATTTAATATAAATTTTTTAATGATGCTGTAAAGACTTATGCAGAAGTTTGACAAAGTTTTGTGCTCAAGGCACTTAGATGAAAATTGAGAAAAATTTAAATTTTGAATTGTTAGAAATAAGTGAATTTGAAATCCAGAAACTACAACTATTTATATATGAAATGCACCTTTTTGAAGCAATACAAACCATGAAGCATTGCCATGATTCATGAATAAAGATTGGAAAACATTGGAATGAAAAAGAGTTTTGAAAATTTGGTACTAGTTCAGTGGTAACCGGTTACCAATATGGTGTAACCGGTTACGACTGTAGCTGATAAAATATTTTAGTATCCGAAACAATTACAATCAAATGGAAAGAATAGTACAAACACACAGATGGATAGCGATAACATACAAATGACAAATACACAATAAAACAATAATTGAATTGTAACACATCAAAACACAAATTGATACTTAAATCACGTAAACGATACCAAATGATACTATGTGTTTTCAAAGTGTCACTTACGATTTTCGAATTTGATCCTACAAGTGAACTAAAACTCGTGATTGTTTTCTAAAAACTTCAGTAAACAGTCACACACATAAGGATAGATTGGCAAGAGAGTGACACATGAAACACCGTAAAGTATGTTGTACTTAAGAGAATTGTGGAACACTGTAAGGTACGATGCACTAAAGTGAATTATAGAACACTGTAAGGTACAATGCACTTATGTAGAATATGAAATACCATTAGATATCGTGCACTTAAGTGAAATATAGTACCCCATAAGGTACAATACATTTAAGTGGCCTTTTTCATCTTATAGCCCACACAAGCGATTTTATAAATAAAACCCTAGTGCAGTAGCTAACACACTTGATGAAATTCGCTTTTGAACCCTAGTTGTATTCTCTCTCTCTCTCTCTCTCTCTCTCTCTCTCTCTCTCTCTCTCTCTCTCTTCTCATTCGTAGCAACTATCACTGAGATTGAAGGCACTCTATTAGTGTGAACTGAGTAGAAACATTGTTCTTCGTTCATCACTTGTGATTGTTCACCCAATTCTACATCATAGGTTTTAATTGCCACAAGTGGTAACTGTTTTTATCCTTGATCATACTCATTCGTAAAGATCGACTTAAAGGAGATTTTTATTTTACATTGCATATTGTATCACGATTTTTCTAAGTTGAACATGTTGTTCATACACAATATCTTTGTTAGTTGAATATGAGTGTAGAGTGGTCAAGATGGGGTTGAATATATCATTCCTTTCTTAAAAATATTTTGAAAACAAAGTTTGATAATGAAAACAAAGTTAGAAAAACGATAATATATAAAATACGCGGTTGGATAAAACACTAAAAGTCGGAGAAAAAATTACAACAATGTTCATCAATAATAATGACTTACAACATATTTTTTAGATCCCTTAACAAATTGTTACACTTCTCTAAAACCCAAGTGATATTATCCCATTTTCACATGCCATAAAAACAAATGCAATTGAATATGTGATTTCTTCAAAAGTAACAACAATAAATTCAAACAAGGATAGTTAGTATTTGTTGGTCTTGAAGAAAATGTGCTAATCTTCGTCCTATAATTTCTTTTCTACCATTGAATTAAGATTAAATCAAATTTATTAACCGTTTCTATGGGAAAATTTTACCTTGTACCCCTACGCTTAGCCTCATACCCCTACAAAATTTTAAAAATTCTCATTCTACCCTTAATTGGTTTTAACCAATTTACCATTTCATTTTTACCATTCAGTTGAAAATTTCATAAATTACACTTTCACACCCCTCGCACCGGAACTCCTGCAAAAAGACTTCCGGTATGTATTTTTCCCAAACCGGAAGACTTCAAGAATGACTTCCGGAACACACAAAATAATGAACCGGAAGACTTCATGAAAGAGTTCCGGTTCAATCAGAAAAAAATTATAAACCGGAACACTTCTTGAAAGAGTTCCGGTAAACAAATTTACACATACCGGAACTCTTTGGAGAAGAGTTCCGATTTGTATGATATGTGTTCCGGAACTCTTTCATGAAGTGTTCCGGTTTGCTTTTTTTTAAAATTTTATTTTTATTTTATTTTAATCTGTTTTTTATTTTGCAGGAATGGAAAATCTTCCCCAAATATGTGTAGATACTACTGATGCGTTTATAACGACGGAAAGATTTGGTACACAAGAAGAGGTTATCAGATGGATTAAAGAGGTTGGAATCGATAATAAAGTAACTGTTATTATCAGTCGTTCAGATACTGAAACGGGGAAGAGAGGGAGAAGTAACAAAATAATATTTGGTTGTGATAAAGGTGGGAAACACAAGATTACTGATAGTGGTACCCAAAGTGCGTCCAAGAAATGTGGATGCCCATTTAAAATCAGGTCGACTCCGGCGAAAGATGGATCTGGTTGGAAGATTGATGTAAAATGTGGGTTACATAATCATGGTTTACCTGATAGATTAGAAGGTCATTCGTTTATTGGTACGTTGACCACAGATGAGAAGCAACATGTCGCTGATTTGGCAAAGAGACATGTACCACCTAAATACATATTGCTTTCCTTGCAAGACCGATATCCTGAGAATGTCACTCGGATTACGCAAGTATACAAGCATAAGAGTGTGATACAAAAAGAGATAAGAGGTCCTAGGAGTGAGATACAACATTTGTTTAAGCTTATTGATGATGCAGGCTATGTCTATTGGAGTAGAAAAAAGGATGACTCGAAAGTGGTGAGAGAGATATTTTGGGCACATCCTGATTCGGTTAAGTTGTTGAATATTTTTCTGATTGTGTTAGTTATGGATAGCACCTACAAGACAAACAAATATAGACAACCTTTGTTTGAAATTGTTGGCATGACATCGACCGAGTTGACTTTTGCTGTTGGATTTGCATATATGGAGTCTGAACAAACAGAGAATTTTTGCTGGGTATTGGAGAAATTAACAGAGTTGTTTGTGAAGAAAGACATGTGTCCACAAGTGATTTTGACAGATAGAGATCTTGCTTTGATGAAAGCAATTGAAATTGTGTTTCCCAGGTCGATTAATTTGCTATGTAGATTTCACATTAACAAAAACGTTGGTGCCAAATGCAAACAACATGTGGTGAATGACCTGCAAAAGACGATAGACACATTATGGATGGAAGTTGTCTGGGCTAGTGATGAGGTTGAGTATGGTCAACGGTTGCATCAACTTGAGCAAGCATGTGTTGATTATAGTGGATTTATTAATTATGTGAAAGACACATGGTTGACTCCACATAGGCATAGATTTGTCGGAGCATGGATTAATCGAGTGCTACATTTGGGTAACACAACGACTAATCGGTACCTCTTATAATTTTGTATGTGTTATTTTTATATGTGATATTATTTCTATGTATTTTTTATGTGTTATTTTCAATATTTTTAAGGTTGAATCTGCTCATTGGAAGTTAAAGCAGATGTTAGGAAACAGTATAGGTGACATGGTCAAATGTTGGGAAGCCATGAATAACAACTTGAGGTTACAACTGGGAAACATTAGAGCTTCTTTTCAAAAGAGTTTTTACGAAGTTGAGCACGCGCACGTAAGTCCCTTTTATGGTTATTTGCGTGGTTCCGTATCTCGAGCTGCTTTGAGACGTATTGCTGAAGAGTTATTGAGAGTTGATTATGTTGAAACTAACAGGAAAATATGTGGTTGTACTCTTAGAACATCTTATGGGTTACCTTGTGCTTGTGAGTTAGCCAGATACACACTAGGTGGTATACCGATACCCATTGATGTTGTTCATGTTCATTGGAGGAAACTAACTATGGAAGTTGAGTTAGAGGTAGGTGAAGATGATGGATCAGAGGTGGATATGACTTCTGCAATGGATGAATTGTGGAGACGATTTAGGTCATTAGATGTTATTGGGAAAAGGGCATTAAAGAGTAGGGTATGTGAACTAGCATACCCAACAATGACTCCATTGTGTCCACCACCTGAGAAACTAAAAACCAAAGGAGAAGTGAAGAAGAAAGGGAAAAAACCAGCAGAATATGATGTTTATAGGGACCCTTCGTATCATAAGTATGTTGATAAGGCATCTCAATCTTCACAAAGGCAATCTTAACCATCACAGACTTCGAAGAAGATAAAATTATCAAAGAAGCAACCACAATTCATTCTTCAATTTCCTAATCATATTAGGTCATACATTGAAGATGTAGTTAATGTTGAATCAGATGGTAATTGTGGATTTAGAGTCATTGCATCATTGCATGGATATGGTGAGGATGGTTGGCCAATGGTTCGCAGAGAGTTGGGGTTGGAAATAATAGACAAGGATAGGTCAACTTTGTATGACAAGTTATTTTCTAATCGGTTGTCAGAAGTGAGAGAATCTTTGATGATCGAATCCTTTGGTTCACAACCACCTGAAAAATGGTTGAGTCTACCAGATATGGGTTACTTGATAGCGAATCGCTATAATGTTGTACTTGTCTGTTTAGGCAATCCGTGCATGACTTTCTTTCCGATGACAAGTTCACATTCACCAAATGTCTCTATTTATTATATTGGTTTTGTTAACCACAATCATTGGATTCAGGTACGTATTTATATGCCTAAATATTTTAACTATTTCACTACATTATATTTTAATTATTTTACTTTATCAGGTTAACATGAAAGAGGGGTTTCCATTGCCACCGGTCACATTAGATTGGAAAAAATTTCGGTCTCATACAGCAACTACTTGGATGTTAGGATTTGCAGGACGTATGCAACATTGGCAATTACTTACACCTGTATTAGCATGAATATGTACTCAAAACATAAATATGTAATCAAAACATGAATTTTATATTATGTCTATTATATTCAGTTCTAAAACTTAATACATAAATCAATGTGAACGAGAAATATGCAAAGCTTCAAATAAATCAGCAAACTGTGGATCTTCCTCTTCGGCATTAACCTGTCTTAGATAGCGATGAATCAATGTAGATACACGAGCCCAATCAGGATCAGATGGCCCTGCGTCATATACAGGAACTGGTACCTCTCTAGGATCGTCACGATGGGGAGGGACCAACCGTGGATGGGAAACACAATAATACCACTCCAGATAACCATCTTCTACATCAGATGGAGTGGTGGCCATGGTAGATGGACCGATCACAGCGATAACACTCTGATGGTAACTGATCCAATCAACATCAATATCCGTCGCCATCATACAATTCAGAGGTGGGGATGGAACATACTGCCTATACCCGAACTGACGTAAACATCTGTCAGGCATGTATGGAACAACTGTTTCACCCCACTTCAAACAGCCCATGTAAAGACATATCTCATCAAATAGACGCCATGCTCTATGATCCTCAAATGGGCGCCATATGACGTCGGCAGGTGTCAGCTCGTCCAAAATAGGTCGTAAATCATCAACCTTCAGGACTCCTTGCCTATATGACCATCTCATCGCTCGGGGAAGACCACAGTTATCAGCAGGTTTCCAATTCTCCCCTCTTTTTCCAACAGTTGGAAAGTATTCGTGAATCCAGCACTGTTACAAAATACAAACATAATAAATAAAATAAATTTAGTTAACATATTTTATAAAATGAATCCAACACTTAATAAACAAAATTAAATTATATACCTGTAGGAGAGTAGGATATCCACCGAGCTGTTTGCAACTGTACATGGACGCATCTCCAAGATATTTGTATATGGTAACTAGTGCAACTGCTCCCCAACTATATCCTGAACATCTATCCAAGTCCGTAAACAGGAGGAGGTATCGTGCCTCTACAAGTGTAAAGGTCTTATCAGCAAATATGGTGGAACCCACCAACATCAATAGATATGCTCTGGTCGCATATGTCCAGCTGGAAGCAGCTCTATGCTGTACGAATAAATCGTATAACCACTCCAACTTGTAATACGACCCCCTGCAGCTACGAACATGTGACTGTGCCTGACCCTGTGACACTCCTAGATAGTCAACAACAAGTTCAACAACTACCTCTTCAGTCACATCTTGAGGACTCCAGAAGATACCCCTGATGGGCAAGTGAAGTAGACATGAGACATCATCTAAAGTAATGCTCATTTCACCAAACGGCATGTGAAATGAAGATGTCTCTAGATGCCATCTTTCCACAAATGCAGAGATAAGATTTGTGTCTATCTTGTTCAGACTGGTTCTCTGCAGTGAAGATAAATCGGATCTAGATACCCAACTCTCCATCTGTGGTAGAGAGCCAATGGAACCCTAGAAGTCAACTTCAGTCCATGTCCAGCAACCTTCAACTCTTTCTTTGGACCTCTTTCCTAAAAACAATTAAAACACATATTAGAAAACAAAATATAAAATATTCAACTATTATTCATTTTCAAATATAGCCAGTTTACTTACCTCACCGAACCATAAATGTCGAGCAACATGATGCTCGTACTTCACCAAAAGAGACGTATCGTACGACCCTCCTGGATATCCAGCCGGCTCAGCTGCAGATGAAGATGCACTCCGGTCTAACGTGCGGACTGGAATCCTACCATCTGCACCTCGTCTTCGAACCACTGCACAAAAAAAGTTTAAAAAAATAATTAAAATTAAAAAAAAACGTACCGGAACACTTCAAAGAAGAGTTCCAGTGAGTAAAAAAAACAAGATGACTTCCGGAACACTTTCTTAAAGAGTTCCGGTATAGATCATCCAAACCGGAAGTCTTTAAGAAAGACTTCCGGTATACAACAATCCAAACCGGAAGACTTTCTAAAAGACTTCCGATTCAATGCCCCCAAAAGGCAACAAGCCGGAACTCTTTAGACATGTGTTCCGGTATACATTTCATGAACCGGAAGACTTACTCTGAGTGTTCTGGTTTACAATGCCAAAAAGTGAAAAATTCTCTTTTCCGGAACTCTTGAGACGAAAATGGTAAAAAAATTTAGAAATGGAAAAAATACCTTATTTATATGAAGGTATTTTGGTCAAAAAAATTTAAATGTAGGTGTGTGGGTACAATTGTAGGGGTACGGGGTAAAATTTTCTTTCTATGGATACACTTTAAAAGAAAAAAAAATGTGTGAATTTTTGAGCCCGCTGAATCGGTTTATAATATATACCACTTCTTTAATCAGCAATGTTATTCTTACATCCATTTTATACACCAATACTTACACCGTATACACTATTCACCGTATTTATACGGTGAACAGTGTTTTTTTAATAAAAAAATATATTTTATGAACAGTACCATGAACAGTATCTTATAAATAGTATTCATGAACAGTAATTTTAAATGGGGAAACAAAGTTGGTTAATAAGATATAAAAAATTGGTTAATGAAGTGATGGAGTTGGTTAATAAACATACTCTTATTTAAAACGAATTTGTGTAAAATAAAATTGGTTAATAAAATATAAAAAATTGGTTAATAGAGTGATGAAAGTGATTAATAAACATTCAGATATTAAAAATATTTTTTTATTATAAAACAAAATTGGTTAATAAAATATAAAATATTGGTTAATAAAAATATAAAATTGATTAATCATATTAAAAAATAATAATAGTAGTTTTTATATTTTTATAAAAAAATATTTATTACTATAATATTTTAAATACATTTATATCCATTAAAATATAAAAAAAAGTACATGTAGATAGGTGTAGTAGGAGAGAGAATTTAATAATAAAAAATTAAAAATATATTATTTTGAGTGTAGGCGTAAGAAAGTAGTGTAGAAATATCATTTCTTGCTTCTTTAATTCCACAATCTGCTTATTGCTTATTCATTAAGCAGTTTTCATTCAACCAACGTGCATCCAACTTTTGTACTATTTGTTAGTATTATTATACTCAGAAACTTCCTAGGACTACCAAACAACTACGTGCAAACATGAAGGGTGGTATATTTTAGAAAAGCTGCAATAAATTTCAATTAAGTATATAACCTTAGTTTTTACTCATTATTTTTATTGCTGACTTTGTTAATATTTTCTTAGCTGTCACATTTTAAATATTTGACTGTTTCACTTTTTTTTTTGAGTATTTGACTGTTTCATATTATATCATTTTAGAATAGTTTATATCTTAATTTTTTAAAATAATTTTTATTATAATAGACAAATATAAAATACTTTCTACTTATGTTAAACATCTCTAAAGAAATTCTCTAGATTAGGAATTACCAAAATCATTTTCTTATAATATATGGTAAATGAGCTATATACTAACAAAGATAAATTTAAAGTAATTCTAACCGACTTTTTTATTTGAAGTATACATGTTTTTTATTTTATTTAAGAAAGTATTCAAGATTTTATCTTTATAGAAAAATATACACCAATGATCCAAATTTTGAAAAGGGAGGTATAATTTATTTAAAAACTACTATTCACTTTCACACTATAATATTTATTTAACTAATAATAGATTAAAAAGCATATCTAAATTATTAAAAAATAAATTTTATCAAAATATGTATTAATATATTTATCTTAATGATAAATACATAAAAAAGTGAAGGATTATTAATGGTATAAATTAAAAAGCATAATTAACAAAAATATTACTATGAACACTATTATAAAAAAATCACTTTTTAGATTTAACAAATATCGACATACTTGATCATTATTATCACCCGGATTCTCAATATAAAAAAAAATATTTTTAAAATTTATCGAATAATTAATGTATCTGAATTATATGTTGTTTAAGTACATTAATTCTTTAATAAATCTAAAAAATAAATTTATAAATAAAAATTCACTATTTAAATTTATTAAATAATACATATATTTAATTTATATATAAATAAGATTCATAAGTTTTATATATATATATATATATATATATATATATATATATATATATATATATATATATATATATATATATATATATATATATATATATATAAAATAAATTAAAAAATAATTTTTTATTTATAATAGTGACCGGGAGAATTTAACTACTACTATTTAAAGATTGAAATTATTTATCTAAATATCTCATTTTCTCCATCGTCAATTGAATTGCCGCATCTTCTTATGTATTGTACACGTTAATTGGATATACGCATCATTTATTTTGAGAATTTTTTTGTTTGAAAATGGATTACTTTAAAAAAAATAGTTGAAAAAATGAATTATTTTGAATATTTATTTATAAAAAAATTGAAATTATTTTACAAATTGATATTTGAAACATAGGGAGTATTATGCAATACATGTGTAAATTTCCAATTTTTTTTTGTTTTTTTGCAATAAAAAGAAGAAAACCATGTCATCATGTGATACTCATAACAACTTTTAAAACATAGAAACAAAACCTTAACTCATTTGTACGATGTTGTAACAAAATCTTTGTTAACATACCAAAATCCATTTTTATTTTTTCATCTCCGAAATTTCCTCCAAACCTTTGTCTAAACAAAAACATACCATAAACATCTTCCAACGTATGACACACTTCCTACAATCTATCACCTTCCTCTAATTTTTCTTTCCATCATATCATTCCAATCTGTCAATAATCAACAAACTATCCTTATCTTATTATTATCCATCACCCTTTCATTTTTCTCCTAAGTTTTTTTTAGATTTTTTTTATGTAGCTCTTTTCTCAATTCACTCACTTTTTCTCTTCAACCCTCTCCAATGATTATCTTGTGACCCTTCACCTCCTCTTTTTTTTTCTTCCAACCTATTTTCCTTCCTCCCTAATTCCTTCCATCCCTTTTCTTCTGAGTTTTTCTCCCTTCCACCATGGGCAATTGTTGCTCAGGTGGCACTGAAGATCCAGAAGACAAGGGAGAAACAGATCAACAAAACAACAACAATGCAAATGGAGATTCTTCTGCTACAACGCCGCCACCATCTTCGAAACCATCTCCTCAACCTTCTAAATCCTCGAAACCGGCCGCGATGGGACCGGTTCTCGGAAGACCAATGGAAGATGTCAAAAGCACTTATAGCATTGGAAAGGAACTAGGGAGAGGACAATTTGGTGTAACATATTTGTGCACACATAAAACCTCTGGAAAACAATATGCTTGCAAAACAATAGCCAAGAGAAAGCTTGTGAACAAAGAAGACATTGAAGATGTTAAGAGGGAGGTTCAAATCATGCATCATCTCACAGGACAGGCTAACATTGTCGAACTTATCGGCGCTTTTGAAGATAAACAATCTGTTCATTTGGTCATGGAGTTGTGCGCGGGAGGTGAACTTTTCGATCGAATCATCGCGAAAGGTCATTACACCGAACGCGCTGCGGCTTCTCTGTTGAGAACCATTGTCCAGATTGTTCATACTTGTCATTCCATGGGTGTTATACATAGAGACCTTAAGCCTGAGAATTTCCTTTTGTTGAGCAAGGACGAGACTTCGCCTCTCCAAGCTACCGATTTCGGTTTATCCGTCTTTTACAAGCAAGGTTTTATATCAAAACTGCTTTAACATAAACATAAACATGAACATGATTATGAATTATAATTTACGAGTTTTAATCAAGCAAATTGTAATATTAAAACACGATTTTTTTTTTTTTACAGGAGAAGTGTTTAAAGATATCGTCGGTAGCGCGTATTACATTGCGCCGGAGGTTTTGAAGAGGAAATACGGACCTGAAGTAGACATTTGGAGTGTTGGTGTGATGTTATACATTCTTCTATGTGGTGTTCCACCATTTTGGGCAGGTTTATAATCACTTAATTTTAATCTACTTCTTGATAGAACAAAATAGCTTAACTTTTGAACTGATTTTACGTCTGCATAATTTGACAGAATCTGAAAATGGCATATTCAATTCCATCCTAAAAGGCCACGTCGACTTCTCGAGCGATCCGTGGCCCTCCATTTCGCCTGCAGCAAAGGATCTTGTAAGGAAAATGTTGAACTCGGATCCTAAGCAGAGGCTAACAGCACATGAAGTTTTGAGTAAGTATACTTGACTTCACCGCGATTAAATCGGTGTGATTGAAATTCTAACAATGTGCGATTGTAATGCGAAAAAACAGATCATCCATGGATCAAGGAAGACGGAGAAGCACCGGATACACCTCTTGACAATGCTGTGCTCAACAGACTCAAACAGTTCAGAGCGATGAACCAATTCAAGAAAGTTGCGCTGAAGGTTATTGCTAGCTGCTTATCAGAGGAAGAAATCATGGGATTGAAGCAGATGTTTAAGGGTATGGATACAGA